>NC_135086.1:18234374-18558124 GCF_051107435.1 Chaetodon auriga
CCTGTGCTCTTGGGGCAACTTTAATGAATGCTCCTGCTCCAGCCCTCTTCTGGCTCCAGTCAGGCTATCTACAGGACTGGCCCCCTCCCCCCTGACTGCGCCTGCCTGCACGGCAGAGCAGGTCCTTCTACAGCAAGGAAGACGAAGACGGAGACAGCAAGGAGGCTAGGTGATCGAACTGAATAATTGATGTGAGGAGTTGCTCGGGAACACCTCAAGAGTTTGTCTGAACACACTGACCAGCATGTGTGCACTTGCTCCTGTACAGATTTGAAGGAGAAAGTGCTAAGACGGTGTAAAACTTTATTTTTCTATGAACTACCCTGAGACGATTTGCTTATTACAAAATGCTACTGATTACTAAATATCAAATTGACACTGGCATCAAATGAGACTATAAATAAATGTAAACAGAACGATAAAAGGAATGAAATCATTCCCTTTGCCGAGACTGATAAGAGACACTCAGCGTCTCAAAAACATACTACTGATAGGGCCAAGCAACAAGGACCGGGGTACCTCCCATTACCTCATGGATAATGGGAGTTGACAGTGTAAAACTGCCAAGAAACATGAGGCAGTAACATGAAGTGAAGAAACGTTTCAACATGATATATCCCTTTTATGAAAAAAGAATCTCAAATGTTCTCAGTAAAGGTTTTGTACACTGTAGCTGAACGGAGTTGAGGAAATATGACTCATTTATGAAGTCAAGTGAGAGGTGAAGCAACAGCTGCTGCTAAATGTGATGTTATAGAATCTGTCAATGGTCAGTTTTTCAATAGTGTGTGGGCTTATCAAGATCACATTGATAATGGATCTCCATTTGACAAATGATGCACGTGTCCCAGAGGAAGAATGAGCTCTTTAGATAAGGTGTATTAGATACTGGGTATGACTGATTGATATCATGCAGCCGAAAAGTGTATGAAGTACACTTAATTTGAGTTGTAATAATGTATAATGGTTATGGTCTCTTAGAGTCTTAAAAGCAAAAGGCAGTCTTGTATTTTTAGGGTAAGGGTAACAGCACAGTCTAAATGTACAGTATGTGTGCATGACTGTGGAGGAAGGCTCAAAAAACTAACACCTCTGGAATGCCCCCTGCAGAGCGAGGACTTCAGGGTTGGATGTGTGTTTATGGGAGTGTTTTGGCAGGAAAAGGCAGGGACCCGGTCCAGAATAACGGAACAACAGTGGAATGTGGTACAGCAGGGAATATCCTGAGTCAAACACAAGGCAGTCCTGGGGTTTGAGGAGGAGCACTTTGTGGCAAGACTTTTATAAACTACATGTTTATATTGAGATAGATGACACCCAGCGCTGCCTTCTCTTGTGCGGCTGACAACGCAACATGGATGCCTGCAGTCGTTTTTCATTTGACTCTTTTCATTTCACACCACAACTAAATTAGAAGACCATGTCCCATGGAATATCTTTCAAACCTGTGACTCATTCACTGAAAATCTCTATCCAAATGTGAGAGCCTCAACTGTGGCGGTGTTGAAGTCACAGTGAATATGAAGTGTTAGTATTTCTCTTCAGGCTGTGCATTAGGCCGGATGCCACGCACCTTCGCCCACATGCCTCCCACGACCCAGCGCCCGTATATAGAGGGCAGAATCTGAGCCCAAGCTGCAAGCAGGCAGATAAAGACAATCTCATTGATGTAGGAGCAGCTCTCTGGTAAAAAAGAGACATGTCTGACACAACCCTGCTTGCGTTACCCTTGCTACAGAATCAGATTAACCACCGCAAGAATATTGTGCTAAGGCTCGAAGGAATAGAGTCAGCTTTCACATACATATCAAGCAGTTATGGTGTATCTGTATACGTGAATATGTGTGCGTTCGTGGCCATAAACCTGGTGGCTGCATGGAAAGACCTTTAACTGAAACATTGACAAGCAGCTCGATCCATCAATTCCTGCAGGAACCATGTCTATGCTTGTAATGACATAAATATGCACTGTGGAGCCCGTGAATGACATGTTCCACCCACAAAGCAGTCCACAAACTACGTTGTAAAACATCATAATAGTTTATGGTCTGTCTGTTGTTATGTGAAAACATGAGAAATTACAAAGAAAGTTAAAACGTAATTTCTTTTGGGAATTCACATTTTATCCGACCCGCTTAGCTCAGTCACGTTTTTCCCAGCATCTGTGTAATCCTCACAATGAACCCATCACCTCCACAGTGCCACCCACATTACACCAAGGGACATTTGACAAACACCACCAACAATCGTGCTGTAAACCTACCTTCACAACTCCACCTGCTTTGTCAGTTTTTTTTTATCAGTATGTACTACATTTGTGCAGAGTGTGATGAGCAACGCTTCACTACAGTATGAGCTCCGGCTGCTCTGGCTTGTCTTGCCCTTTTTCCCAACTCTATGCTTTCTCTCCTCTACTCTTTCTCTCTCCCTCTCACTCCTGGTCTGTTTCCTCTCACTGTCTTTGTCTTTGCTGTTTTCTCTTGCTCTGCCTCTGCCAGACCTCTACTTTTACACTCCCCCTCCTCCTTGAAACCTACTCCTTGGCAACCAGTTGCAGCGTCTCCCAGAAAGGTAGACAACCTCCGTGTGGTGCCACAGCAACCCTGTGCAACATCAGACAGAGAGGCATGCTACATTATTAAACAGAAACAGCCAGGAGAGGGACTGTGGAGGACCGGATCGTGGACGTGAGGGAGAGGAGGAGAGAAAGAGAATCGGGGGATACTTGTCCCAAACTGCTGGTTGCTGCAGTATAAACTTCAGAGGGGAAACAGCACTTCCAGCTTTGACTGGACATGCATGAGCATACATATGAGCACAGAGTAACACGCTTGCAAACTGAGCAGCGAGAGAGAGAGAGAGAGAGAGAGAGAGAGAGAGAGAGAGAGAGAGAAAATTTGGAGCGGTTACATTCAGCCAAACCCACAGGGGGATCAATAAGGAACATCTGGGTCTGGGGTGGACAGGGCGGCTTTTGTTTGCAGGCAGTCCATTGGCCTGACACCTCACCCAGATTCTCTCTGGGTTTCTACATGGGGGGAGGGAGGGAGAAATTGCTGGGGGGTGCGATCAGGGAGGGTAAGGTGTTTGCTTTTCTACTGGCAAAATTTGTCTGTTCCAAGGCCAAGGATATATACCAAGGGTGCTCATAATATAGTATTTGGGAGATAAATTATTGCATTTTTAGATAAAAATCAGCCAATTTTTTTGTGCTACCCTCTATTTTTGACTAATATAACCGAACAGGGATTCAGTTTCTGGACAACTGTGTGTGGTTGGGCTTGGTGGTCGTTCAAATTAAAATTAACGTGATCTTCAGAATGCAAAATCTGTGCGAGATGTCATCAGATGTCATGTTGTCTAGATTGGTGGCCATCACACCATAATCTGTAATGCTGTCAAATTGTAAGTCACAGTGCAGCTAGCATTCTCAAGCACTGTATTTCTGCAATATTCCTGCAATAAATCTACTATTTGTATTTATTTTTAATTTGGACAAAATAGTTATTGTCACTATCATTGTGTGTATTGTCATAATGTTATAAAAAGACTCGGAGTCTACAGTCATGCCAGCGGCTCTGTGAAGCTGAGTTAGCCTAATGTGATGCATGCTAACATGCTCACAGTACAATGCTGTGTTGCAGGAAGAATGTAATGTTTACCATGTTCTCAATCTGAGTTTAGAGTTTGCTAGCATTAGCACTTGTTAGCGTTTAACAACTGACCCCATGTGAATATGACTTAATGTTAAAAAAAAATCCTCCAGTTATTATATTAGTGTCTGTAACAGATTTTATGTCAATGAAAAAGCAATTTGTCAAATGGCTAGAACATAATGAGCAGACAGTGTACAGGAAAGTAGACTGTCTGAGCGTCTGAGGGTCCTGGGTCAGTTACCAGCTCTACCGGCTCTCCTGAAACCGTCTTAAACTCAGATAAATAAAATAACTTTTATGGAATTGAAGTTTGGTAGCTGGAGTGAAAAACGAGACCGAGACGAGGAATTAACCCCTTAGGGGGCTCCAGGGCAAAATTGAGCTGCTGGACCCTATTAGCCCCAAAGTTCCTCACACTGTGTGCGTGTTATATATGTGTCTTGTTGCCTTTAAGCACCCATCAAGTACAGTGCACGCTGCAGACTGCACATTGCAGGTTCAGCATTATTTTTTCTAGATCCCCCAAAACCAACCGCTGCTTCTGCTCTGGAACACTACCCTGTCCCACCTGTGGCTGTGTGAAATTGCACCCTATTGAATATATAGTACACAGCAACTCGTTGTGAAATCTGTGCACATTATAGTGCCCTGAAAAGTCCCTTTAGTGGCAGCATAAAAACATTGCATGTCACACTACACATGTGACTTGACACCAGAGTGATGATGCAAAATGACAATCACCTCGAGAGTCAGAAATCTGAATTTACTGCCCCCCGAACAGTGAACTGTTGAATGTATATTACATGGGGAGTATTGAATGGGTGACCAATTGAGTGATTGTGGACACAGCTTGGTTATTAGTTACTTTATTGTAATTTGATCAGACACATATTTAATAAGGGATATATGAGCACAAAATAAACAGAAATGATATTTAGTTCTGAAATGTATGCAGTTTATTTAGTTTCGACACATCAAGGCTTCATGATGAGGTAAAAGTACAGGAGCTGCCAGAAATGCATTTGCGGTACATATTCCCAACCAAACTTGTAAATTGTAAAAATTACCAGAACATAATTGGCAGACAGTGTACCTGGGGGCAGTTACCTATTTTACCTGGCTTCTTATTCAGCCTTGGAACAAACAATGAGAATAATGCTGTGCTGTAGATATTCAAACTCCAACAAAAATCCAGAGGAAAGACCTCACAGCTGAGGAAATGCAGTTTTATTAATCAGTAAGACACTCTGAGTATAAAAACGATTTTGTAGTTGGATAACAGGAAAGAACTGTTAAAAGTCAGAAGGATGAAGAGGATGTCAGCAACACAAACAACAAACCTATTAACTTTATTAATCATGCTTACATGCTTCATTGTTGAGCACAAACCACAAATAGGTATTGTACAGCATGTTGAAGTACATCCTTCAGTAAAGGTCTGAACATGATTAAAATAAATGCTGAAAGGATTCATCTATTGTATTAGTAGTATCCTTGACTGTGCTGAACTGCAGAGCTTCACAGAGTCACAGTGACAAAAAAGAAACATCATCTATTCTTCATCAGGTAGTTGAGTCTCTGACAGTCTACCCCACTTCATGTTCCTGGAGATGAATGTACTTTCCCCAGTCTGCTCTGCACTTTAAACAGGGGGAAATACACAAATGTTGAAAAAGAGACACAGACACAGAGAGCACAAATACATGCAGGGGAGGACTGGAATGGAAAAAAAGAAGTGGAGGAGATGAGAGAGAGGCTGAAGTGGACAGAGAGGGGAAAACTAAAAACAGAGAAAGAGAGTTTGAGGGTGGTTTACTCAGAGAGAGAGAGAGGGAGAGAGGGAGCGAGAGGCGGAGAGAGGAGAGGTAATGAGGCCAGTGACTGGCTTTACACCTCGTCTCTGTGGAAACTAATTGGGAGAGAGCTGGAGGGCACTAATTTGAGCACTCTGCTGGGTAAATGTAGTGCAATGAACTATGAAGGGTAAATCAATGTACTACCTCTCCCTACACCTCGCTTTCTCTCTTTCTGCACCTCACACCCCCCTCCTCCCATTATTGTTTCCTAATAAAAATTCCATTGACTTCAACTATGCTTGTGGGCACAAAGGTATCGACCTGGGTAGACATCATGCGTGCTGATGAGGTACAGCTCAGCAGAGAGGAGTTCAGCTAGTTAGCTGACAAAAAAAAAAAAACCTGAATCATCTGGACTCGAGATGTCTGTTCAGTCAAACTGGCACCGTGAGCATGTGGCATTGTTTCTACTGAGCTCAGCTTTACTGCACACCCTGTGAGGTTGTTGCACTGCGTGATCAGCCAGTGCACTTCCCATCAGTCTGGAGATTTCCGTCCCACAGCCGCTGACTATCAGAGGGATGTACAGTAATGATCAAAATGCAGCGATGCTTATTTGGAATGTATTATGTACAGCATGTGTGTGTTCTCTCCCAGGGCGGTGTGTTGTCTGATGGGAGAAAAGGAAGCAGAATGTATAGTTACCCCCTGTAGTGAGCCCAAGGGTGGCTGAACAAGGAGCCAGAATCTGGGAGGTCTTAAGGGGAATTATCCTCACCCTCAGGCTCAAGGATATAGCAGGCTTTTCATCCACACATAACAGAAGAGCCCTGCTCTCATCGACATACACAGTGAGATTCAACAGTGCTGAAAGAGAACAGGCGAAACAAAGACCGGGCTATGTGCTTTAATAGAGAGAGAAGTTTGAGGGCTTGGTTATTCATCAGATACAGTAGTTCTGAAGTGCATGTATGCAACTTTTGATGGTCTGTTTGTCAATTCTTGGAGATATGGGATGAAAAGGGCAAAAATGTTGCCGCCTGTGTACAAGAATACACTGCACTGAGTGGTTATGTGTATTTGTCTAACTCCACCTTTCATTGAGGCACTTGGAGGAGGCTGATCTGCTCTGTGCAGCGCCATCTGCCCCCCTCTCTCGGTGACTGTGCCTTGCAGCTTGGCCCCCTGGGAAATAGCTGTGGATAAGTTATTCAATTAGAGGGGCATTATTGGCCCGCTCTCTCTGAGGACAGAGCTGATGATGCTGTGATTATACCGCTCTGCATTCCTTTATGGCTCGGCACCCTCTGTCTGTGTGTGCGCACACTGGTGAGTGTGCGTGCTAAGACTTCTGCACACATTTTACAGTGTGAATGTGCGTTTCTGGGTGTGTGTGCAAATCAACAAATAATGTTTGCAGGGTGAATGGAGGCGGAGAGGGTTAACAATAGGGGTCTATCAAAAATGCTTGGGTGATTTCAAATGAGTGCGTCTCAGTTTCAATTGAGATAAACACTCACACAACACATATGGGCTGACCACGCACCGTCTTGGAGAGGATGGAGACGTGCCCCTGAATGACTAATCAGTGTGAGATGAAGAGTCTCAACAACTCCCACTGGCTTTCAATTATCAGTTCATTTTAAAGTTTTCTTTTGGCAAAAAAAAGCTCGAAGTTACAATGAACTGTCATTGTGATTTCCTGATACTAGAGAGCAATCTGAGTCTTTCACATTCATACGGGAGCCATGTGGTTTCTTTTGTCACCACAATACTGGTCAGAACAAGAAACAACACCGGTTGAGACAAAGAAATGGAAGAAGGGACAGCTCAGCAGGCCAACACAGAGGCCCACACACCCAAATCCAAACACATTCCCTCTCTGTGGACCAGTGAGGTGGTCTTTAAAGTGCTGCCATGATGGGTCTGCCCTATCTGCCCAGTGCAGACCCACAGATGCCCTCCCGGGGGGACAGGCTAGAGGGGAGCAGGGCAGCGGGCCTGGAGCCTCATCTGCTCTGCCCAGAATACAAATAGGTCAGTGTGTGGTGGGAGAGGAGGGGCACAGGGAGGGACACACACACACACACACACACACACACACACACACACACACACACTGACCATGAACAAGAAGGGGTCCTGCCAGCTGAATTCCTCCATTGGCCATGATGGGAAGGGCCATCTGGTATCAATGTGGGGAAGTCAAGCAAGCTTGTGAGAGCACACGCGTTCACACCCACCCCCCATCCCCCCACAGCAGACATGACTATGAATCTCTAAGAGAATCAGGAGCGCACCTGAACATCATGTCACTGACCTCTCATTCAGTGTCTCCGATGCAATACTCGCCTGCCACTCGGTCACATTTTTTCGGCATAGAGATGCTAAGCATTTGGCTCGACTAGTGCAAACATCATTTTATGAAACCATCCTCTTGATGAAAACATCCTTGTAATGGTGTAATGCATTTACTTTTACCACATGAAGCATCTTCTTATTAAACCATAAAACAGTCAAACTTGCAAAATGTTAAAGAGATAGCCTTCATTCAAAGGTGTCCTACACCTTTACATATCATCATTCCTGTTATTAGAAGGTATTACAGCTTTTACCACAAGAAAACCTTCTGAGACAGAGACCTGGAAGGAGTTACATTTAGCAAGACTTCTAACCCCCACAACACCCCCAGACAATGTTTAATCCCTGCTATGACCCTGCTTTTATGACAGCAGTTTAATTTAATTTTTGCAGCACTGTGCTCAATCTTTCAGATTTCTCCTGTTTTGGAAATTCCTGGAAGTAAGAAAAACTTTAGCTGGGGTAAAAATAGACATTGTTTGCCTGTGATGTAATCCTGTGGCTCTATTCTACAGTTTTCTTTCTGCTGCCGGTGCAGGCTCAACATATCGCTGAAAAGGGAAAGTGATTTATTTTGGCTTAATATCAAAACCCTGGCCTGATGAGGGAAGGCTTGCACAGAGTAAATCAAGTAGAAAATAAGCAGGGGTGAATTATTTTCAAAAGCCAGCATGCTATTAAGCCAGAGCAGGCCCGTGGCAGCAGCTCATGAAAAGAAAACATTTCTGGGTTTTCCATCACACAATTTCTTGTTGTTAATATCAGCACCTCTTCATAGATACATAAACTTTCACAAGGACACCAGGAGCTTCACATCAGCCTGCTGCAAAAGTGTTTCGAAACATGTGCGCTAAAACGCCGTGCAGGACCTCTGCTGTACAGCATGTCTGCCAGCAGCGATGCATGAGCAAATGAGAGCTGAAGAGGTCTACGCAAAGCACTACTGTTCATGTCCGTCTGTTTCAGACTCTGAGCTAAAAGTTACAGAGATGGATCTGGAAATGAACCTTCGAAAATCACATTAACAGTGAGCTTGGGACAAGGAGGAATTGATTTGTCTCCCAGACATTCACATCTTCTCACGCGGCAGCAATTGAAATTATTACGACTTGAGCCTTCCCTCCTGCACTTGCATTAGCGAGATAAGTTCTGCACCGTGGCTCGCAAATATCTTAAGCATCCTTGTCTCCACCCACCACAGTCTTATGTCTGGAAAAAAAAAAATCATTTGTTGTGCAGCAATCTGCGTCTTTTTGATTAACACCCCCATTCTACTTCCTTGGCGTGCCCCCGCCTCACCTCTCTTTCTTCCTCCCTCTCCCTCTGCGCACATCCATCTCTATGATTATTTAAACGGGTGCCAGAAAAACACTGTGACCCGTCTAATTTGGGCTGTGTGAGAGCGTCGAGAGGAGAGAGGGGCCCTGCGATTTTCCACACTCCCTTTTACCGCGCGGGGAAGTGGCGGGTGAGAGAGAAGCTGTTGCCATGGCTACCTGCTGGCAGCTTCTGTCCTTGTATTTGGAGAGCACTGGCTGTTCCCTCTATACCCAACGCATGGGAGGGAGTGGAGGGAGGAAGGAGGTGAGGAAGGAGATGAGGTGGTGGGGGAGTGTGGGAGGGGTCGAGCTGCCAAAGGGGAACAACACGAGGTCTCGCTGCCACAGAACCAAAGGGCTGCTGGCTGGGAAAAGAGCAACAAAAGAGCAACGCTGAGGGCTCTGGTGGCTGATCAATCCCTGCTCCACGCACACACACACACACACACACACGCACACACCAGTGCTGATGACAGGCTTGACAGCAGTGGGGGGATGTGGAGGAGTGGCAGGATAATTGCTTCAGCGCTGCCATGCAATTCAGGTGTCTCCACTGCTGTGTGAGGAGGCTTATCTCGCCACTGCTTGCTGCAGCTTCTGGTTAAAACTCAGAGCGACGTAGAGTTAACCAGAAGATTGAAATAGTCATCATCACACCTTTACATGTTTGGCTCAAGTTGCCGCCGCGGTGAACCTTCGCCTCATCCCGTAGGTGTCAAGGTGTTGCATTTTCACTCGGTGGTGACTGATGACTGATCTTTCAGTCACACTCTTGTTGCCGTATTCCTTGCAGTACTTCTTGTGTGCGCTTAACCGACTCAGGTATTTCTGGATGGCTTCAGTGTCGCAGGCTCCACCCTGGGTCTAGCCACCCAGTAAGATGATCCAGGTAATGGATAGCTATGGAATGGACATAATACGGAGCAGGCAGTTTTAAAACACACAGCTCTCCTTGTTACTTTCCTAGCTACCCTTTCATCCTCTTAAGCTCAGGAGGAATAGTTACTGTGTCAGCTAATCCAAACTATTTCTGTCTCTTTGTCCCTTTTCTTTTGTCTTATCTTATTTGCACAGTAAAAAAATGTGGGAGGCTTGCTACAGACACCACGTTCCTTGAATGTGTCCCTCTGTCTATCAGGACTTTAGTATGTGTGTCTGTATTGGTGTTAAAGTTCATTCTAGGAGTGTGTGTGTGTGTGTGTGTGTGTGTGTGTGTGTGTGTGTGTGTGCAAGAGCTTTGCGGTTGCTATTAGACACAGCGTGCCTGGTGGTCATGCTGAAGCATCCCCCTCCCCGCCCCCGCTCCCCCCTGCCTCGCCTCCTGGCAGGAGGCTGACCTTGGCAGGGCCTGACAGAGAGCTGGCCTGGAGGGGGATCCACGGAGCTCCACGCCAGCCCACTGAGCCAACCCACTCAGTCTGTGCAGGTGTACTGACGCCTGGACAAACACACACACACACGCACACACACACATATGCATGCATGCATGCATAGCCACTAGACCAGGGGAGGCCCCCTGAGCAAGCAGATGTCCTAACGCTCCATTTCTCTGTGTTACCTTTCTTCTGGATGTCTCATGGTCACTCTCACTTTTTAATCTCCATTTTATTGTCCATTGTTGGTCTTTGTGGCAACATTTTCTCTTCTATTTTGCTTTCATTTGTCATCATTGTACTGTATTGGCTTCTATCATAGTTATAGCCTTATCTTCAGTTAGTGCAATGGTCCATAGTGCCAATAAAAGTCCACAGAAACATGAAATCACACTTTCTACAGAGCATATAGTGCCACATACTTGGAATCTATTAGTTGATGACAGATGTACATGAATAATTAGATGTATAAATGTATGTAGGAATCAATAATTTACTCCTTATATTTCTCATTACAAGTCTTCATTATTCTAAAATGTAGGAGAATATTGAATGACTCTACTTCCATGTCCAGACTCTCTGTTGGCATCATTCACTGTGGAAATTCAGCAATCTGTTGACAACAAACAAATCATCAAAATTACATTGAATAACTTCACAGTCAAAAAGGCATTGCATCATATGAGAAGCAGCCCCTCAGGATCAGCTGCAGCAGTGGAGAAAGCACAATGTGTAAGAAGAATAAAAGGAAGAAGAACTCAGACCAGTTTGGATTGGAGGGCTTTATCAGTAAGTAAAAGGACAGGCCATCATACTCAGTCTTGTGTAGCTTGTTGTATACACTCCATATCCAGTCCATTTCCTGTTAATTATGCAGTGAAAACTCTGAGTTATGAATTAATAAGGAGGTAAGGTCATGGAAAAGCTGTGTCAAACCTGACAAAGTATAGCAGGAGATAACATTTTGGGCCATTTAGAGAGGAATGAAGAATTAAAATATAAAATCATAAAAAATAATGGCAGGTTTAAAACACAGTCTGAAGCAAAAAACAGACACCCACTAGCTGATTTTTCACTGCCTGATGAAGTTGATGAAGTCTCTGTCTTGCCAAAGAAATCTTTTAAAATCTCCCTCCAGTCAAAAATGTGCTTTTCTTGTTGTTACTACACTTAAATGTTTGACCTTCACTGTGCAGAGTTTTAGAAAGCTGTTTTCACATTCATTTGCTGAAGGGGCAAAGTTTCTCTGCTCTCTCTGAGCTGCGTTCTGTGCTGTCACAGAAACAGAGTCATGACATGCATCATTCCACAAAGTTTTTTGTCCAAAACTTAGACGGATGATATTGTGTGTGGCAGACAGGCAGACAGATGAACAGGCTGCGGCCGATCCATTGTACTTCTCAGATTTCATTCTGGAGCCCAGAAAACCTTGACTTGTGAAGCTGAGAGCAAGCGCTTTTCATTTTGTGTGTGTGGCCCTATTGTGCTGGGCACTGGGAACAGAGTGGGACTGCAGGGGATGAAAAGAAGCTCCAGAGGTGAGCACGTCATTGTCGAGAAACAAGGACTGCCTGACGGCATGAACAAAATGTATACTATTGTCCATCCTACCCTCAAGGTTTCACATCACTTTTTGGATGTTTTTTTTCTAACTTTGTACATGCTTTTACACTTTCATTATTCCATCCAAAATGCTTAGCGAAATATTTGAAAATGTACGATAAATTAAAGTCCACACTCTCATTCCACACTGTTCTTTAAAAAGGAAATGAAAGGCACACAGCACGTGTTTTTACTGCATACATATTGATTATAGTAATATCCTCAACCAACAATAAAAGACAACGTCGGCTGTTTCTTCACTGTTTTTTCTCCCCCTGTTCCCACTCCCTCCCTCCCTCCCTCCCTCCTGCCTGTGCAGTAACAGGTTGTGTTTAGCTTCTCTGCTCCCTACTTCCTCGTCTGGCATGCCTGTTCTTTCAGTCCAGAGTCTAAAGTTCAGCCAGAGACAACAGGAAGGGAGCATCACATCGCTCACTCGCAGCATTTCACAACACACACACACACACACACACACACACACACACACACACACACACACACTCACACACACAGGTTTTTCAGACAAGTACACGCTTCCTTTGCACAGTAAGAATTCTCGCCCCCTCAGTGTAGAAATTTTGTAGTGTGTGACTAAATGATGAATGGTGTTACAATAATTTGATGAGATTGGGTCAGATGATGCAAGGGAGAATGTGTAATGATAATGCTCTTCTTGATGTCTTACAGCTTATTATACCGCTCAGCAAATGATCCCCCCAGACACCCACACCGTCTTTGAACTGCTCCCGCCCCAGGGTGACGCATTAGCAACCTATCTGGAGTTGGTGCAGCCTTGGGAGAGGTGCTCGCGTCCCAGGTGTTTAACAAACGCTACTGGGGGCACCCTGACTTGAGCCCCCAGCCTCCTTCAGATACCTCCCTTCCTATGCCTGCTCCATCCCTTTTGTGACCCTTCCCCCATGTCCGTCACACCATCTCCCATCATCCTCTTCATGCTCTTGTCCAACAGATCTTTGTAGTTTCCTACCCCCTTTTCGGTCCACACTCCTCCCTCTTCCACCTCCCTCGAAGCGCCTGTTTGCGCTCCACTCTGCCTGCCTTCCTTCAACACATGCCAGGACTCCTGGGGCACCAGTTACACAGTGAGGATTTCATTTGAAAGAGCTCCTCAGGACGTCATTATAAAGATCATCATCGGGCCTTATAGCTGATGTTACATTAGTGTTCCATCACACACAGAGGCTTCAAAGCACCTATTAGCTAGCCAGCCCTCTCATCATGCAAATCAGAATTTTTCCTCTGTGATTAAGTAATGTCAAATTAATCTGTAATTGACCATTGTCATTTATAAATGCACGAGAAATGCTTGAGATCATGACATGAATAACCATATGCCTGTAATTTGAAGTGCTCGTAGTTTTCATGCAATTGTGCAGCATTGTGCACATGCAGTGACTGAAACAACAGGTAGCTGAATAGCAGGTACGTCGCATGTCAGATTATGCTGAGAAGAGACTGACAGCGGAGGAAGTTTGATAGCGTTTTGCAACCAAAACAACATGTTGCATTGGCTTCAAGTGCCACAGTGTGCACAGACTTGATGTTCTCAAACAGCTTCAGCTGCATGTCACCTTCTGTTAGTCAGCAATATGTCACATTGTTGAGTTTTTTCCACTATACGTGTATCTCTTTTGACACATTTTTACGGGTTATTTCTTCAGTTTGCAACATGTTCTTCTCGCATCTGCTCCTCTCTAAGAAAAATCACTTATAGTCTCATCTTGTTATGAGGGGATTTGTGTTCCGATCATTCCAGTACTCAAAAAAACCTCTAAGAGCTGTTCTTGTGGCGTGATTGGTTGGTAGGTGGCTGGGTATTGTAGTAGGTGTCATGGAAACCAAACACAAAAGGGTTTTTCGGAGCTTTACTGACGACAGAAATTGTGTAACACAGCCTTATTTCACCCCTGTTCAGTAAGAGGTGAAACTGATGAAAATCTCTCAATTATACTTGTATGAGGTATAATGGAGTTTGAAAAACATATTTAAAGATATAATCTTTACATAATTATGATAATAAAAACACCTAAAGTAAGATTTAACCAGCCTTCTATAGCTGCATGGTTTTGCAGTCTGCAATTACATCCTATTAGAATTTACACCATGGTCAGATCATCCCTCCTCTCCATTATTCTGTCCATCCATTCATCCATTCATTCAGCCATCCCCTCTTCCCATTGGACATCTAGAGCCCCTCCTATCAAGGCAGCCACAAAATATACTTCTTAATTCATCCGCATACAATCACCCAACCATCCCGCTATCCAGCCTATCCAACCTTATTAATCTCATCCTCCATCCCTTTCATTCCATCCTCTCGTCTCCACCCAACCATTTTATCCTCCATTCATTGCAAACAGAAGACATACAGTATCTGAAGTGAAACAGAATGAATATTAAGTGGGTAGCAGTTGGACCAGGCTCGCTGTACTACTGTCTTTTTTTCCCTTTCTGTCTCTCTTTCTATCATCTCTGGCTCTCTCAATCATGCTTCTCCAGCTCCATGATAAAGAGTGGTAGGAGCTCCGTCAGCCATGCAGATGAGTCCTGCTTCCTTTACCTTAATTAGAGCTCTCAGGGGACTGGCTGTGGGCGCTGAGCAGCATCAGCATCAGCCTCTCATAACACAGAGATACCTTTCATCAAGACGGCAAACACTGAGGATGAAAACTGACATGGGCATAGTGGCTCAGGCACTGCACAGAAGAGAATTTAAAAGCAGTCATTATGGGGAAATGTACCTGTGTGTTATTCAAGGCTGGTAACTTAAACAGCAGGCAGAAATGTGTTTTTTTTTTTTTTTTTAACTGTAGAAACAGAGACTAAAAGCCAACAGAGAGAAGAGAAATGGCCTATTATTGCTACAAAGGTATACAGACAATTATCATCTTAAATTATAAATCAATTTATCAAGTAGTCAATAAGCAGAAAGTCAGCCTGCAATTTCAGCGATCAAGTGATTTTTCCGGCTTATTTGTGAAGCAAAAATGCCCAAAATTCACAGATTACAGCTTCTTAAACTTGAATATTTGCTGTTTTCTTTATTATCACACTTCTGCAAAAGTAAATAGAATATCTTCTGAATAACTATGCCAACTATTTTAACTATTTCCGGACATTTTATAGAGCAATTGATCCGTCGGTCAAACAAGAAAATAACTGGTACTGATAATCGACAAAATAATAATAATATCCATAATAATATATAATATAATGTAAAGGTTAATTAATACAAGTAAAACAAATCAAAACAACTTATTTTTCATCTACAATTCAAAATCTTTCATTTTATCTATAGGCAACATCAGCGACTCCCTGACCATGAGAATTAATAAAGTATCTAATTGATAATGTGTGTGTGTGTGTGTATATTTATACACACACACACACACACACACACACACACACACACACACACATTTTATATATATATATATATATATATATATATATATATATATATATATCCCATCACATTTTCCTAGATCCTTCTGTGACAGACCACCTGCCTAAAACCAGTATGGAGAGCTGATCGACTAATGGATGAACCAACTGCTTATATCAGCTCTGATGAAAATAAATGACTATACTAATGACACATGCTAATGAGGAATAAACAATAATCAAATAATTGATTTTCAAAATAAAATAGTTGTAAAAAATCAACCACAGTTAAAATAACTTCCCCGTACACCTTCCCTCTCCGTCCCCTTTAAACGGGGAGGTGCTCCGGTGCTCACCCTCAGCCCGGGGCTCTCCGCTGCGCTCCGGGAGGGGTAGAGAGGGAGTTAGGGCTGGCTGAGAGCGGACGCGTCGGAAACCTCCCCGGAGGGGCCCCGTGTAATTCGATGCATGCTGTTAAAGCTTAGAGTATATTGTCTTCCCTTTGGTTATGAAGCCTCCACCCACTGGCCCACCCTACATTTAGCGGATCATGTGACTCGGGGTAAGTCATTTGCAAGTACAACAGTTCTCTGTGCGCTCCCATTCATTTCCTGAGAACTGCCTGAGCTGAGCAGCTGAGAGGCAGAAGGGGAGGGAGCTGCTCACTCACATACACTCACACTCACTCACTCACTCACTCACACACACACACACACACACACACACACACACACGCACACACACACACACACACATACACACACAATCACACACGCACACACACACGGACATACACGCAGAGTGAGAGGAGAGAAGAGGAGAGGAGAGGGAGAGGAGGAGAGGAGACAGAGAGGACTGTGGAAAGGAAAACAGTCTCCTAGTCTCCACGGCTCTGCAGCTTCTGACAAGGTCTGTGCATTTTTTTTCGTCCTGTTCCTCTGCTGGCTGCTGCTGTGTGCTTCATTTGTCACGTTGCTGGGCTTTGTGCTTGTGTTGAGTGCGTCTCGTTCAGCTGTCATTTCTCTGTCAAAGCAGATGACAGCTCAGATCACCTATGGCATTGTGTTTGGTGACTGTCAGCGGGGGGAAAACAAGAAGACCCTGCATGGTGCTGACTGGACGTGCAACACCTATTCCCTGTATAAATTCAGAAGCTGTCATGACAAGAGAGAACAAAAGTGATTACACACTGAATGACCATGAGCATGAGCAGCATCCTGACTTTACAGTGCCGGCACCAGTTGTGAAGTCTCCGGCGTCTCACTTATTTACCTCAAAAGCAACTTCAAGACACATCAGCCTGCTGTAGAATAATACTGACTGAGCGTCTTGGTGGAGAATATACGTAGAGTGTGAAGTGAGACAGCACAGCAGCAAACTCTCTCTCAGCACTTCTCGCTGGAAAAAAGTTTGCTGCTTGTCAGAGTTTTGTGCATGCCTTAAGAGAGCTGTGTGTGTGTGTGTGTTTGTGTGTGTGGGTGTGCATTTGTGTGAAGCACAGTGGTGTGTGTGTGTGTGTGTGTGTGTGAGACAGGCTTGTTTGCCTACCGTTTCCTACTGTAGCAGCTTAGAGACAGAGAAACGAGGCTGTTAGCAATGGGTTAAACATTAGGAGGCTCGGGTAGCGGAGGAAGGACACTGGGGGGTTGTGTGTGTGTGTATGTGTGTGTGGGAGTGTTGCAGGGGTGGTGTCTTGGATGTCATCGGCAGCGCTCTCACTTCCAGGGTAATAGTCATTGGTATTGATGGGTGGCTGTCAGAGAGGCAGAGAGCCACCAGGTTGGGGAGAGTGGCCGGGGGCTGGCCCTTGGCTGTTATTTTCAATTACAGGGGACTGGGGCAGAGCTGACAGCAAAGGCATTTGTACATCCAGCAAGGGGGAGGAGGAGGGTGTGTGGTGGGTGGGTGGGTGGGAGGGGGAGGTAGTGGCAGAGGAGGGGAGGGCGGGGAGCAAGAGAGAGCAGGAGGGAGGGAGGAGAGTGGGAGGGGGATGAGACTCTGGCCCCTGCTCCTGGGTTTGATGTGGAAACTGAGCACTGACCTCTGTGACTTTACCCCCACGTCGTGGAGAGGCCCTGCCTTGCCTTTAACTATGTGACAGCAGTAGGGTGTGTGTTTGTGTGCGTTAAAGTGGGGGTCTCATCCACAGGAAAAAAAATAAAAAGGAGGGGGGTAGGGTCATGTGTGTGTGGATGAGACCCCCTGCAGCTCACGGATGTTCAGTGAGTGAGATTAGTGCCCATTTAAACTCTCACTTAAATCCATTTACAAAGGGGCCTTCTCCCTGTGCATGAATAATCAGGCTGATATTACCACACACGCCGAGAAGACTTATTGGAGCTCTGAAACAGAAAACATACAAATGTTTCCTGGCGGTGTCGACCAAGTCAGTGAAGCTTGTTATTAGGACAGGGTGATATTAGCCGAAAATAATATCATAATTCTGCAGGGCATTTTTTTTTCAGCTCGGTCTGTACTGAACTGATCTTCATGGCTCAAACCCGCAGCAGACTGTACCCACGGCTGAACTGAAGACAGTCTGAATCAGCGCTGAACGTCAGGGCTGTATGAACAGTGATGCATTCACTTGCTGATATATATACTCAAATTCAGCTGGACAATCACGATTGTTTATCTTGGAATAAGTGAATGAACTAAGTGACATGATATCTTCAAATCAGCAAAGTGCTTCATAATTTCCACCTCTAGCTGCTATCTTATGGCATTTTCTGTTTATGTCAGTTTAGGTGTTGTATACGTTGTTTGTCCATGCCGACGATATTGCTGCTCAGTGCCTAAAAGCTATGGTAAAGATCCAGTGTGTAGGATTCAAGGGGATCTGTTGGCAGAAATGCAACATAATGCTCAGTTGTATTTTCATTAGTGTATAATCACCCAAAAATTAAATAGTTTTGTTTTTGTCACCTTAGAATGAGCTCATGCTCGTGATGCAACATGGCAGCTGGCCATGTTTCTGCAGTAGCCCAGAATGGACAAACCAAACACTGGCTCTAGAGAGGGCTTTTCGTGTTTTTGACGTTTTTAGCGGTCACTGAAGGGGAGCGTGAGGTGACGGTGGTCATTTGGCTGCAATCTGCAGTCCCACCACTCGATGCCACGACCTTTAATGTTTGGTTAGGCACAAATGCAACTTGGCTAGGTTTTGGGGAAGATCCAGGTTTAGGTTCAAATGACTACTTTGTTCAGGTTAGGGGACCTTCAACATCATGATTTCAGTAATGACCACTGGGTCAAGGTTAGAAATGGTCATGGTTCGATGCTTAGACAGCTGTTAAAACCAATCTCTGCCTCTCCTTGTACTCAAACAGGTGCTCCAGCTTGAGATGGGGAAATAAATGTGTCTCATTGTTTTGCTTGTTGCTTCTTTACAACAAAGCAATGTTCAGCAATGCTGTTGGACTCCTGATATTTTTTATCACATAAACAAACTATACAGGCGTTAAAATGAACAGTGTGATGTGGTGCACCCCTACTTGTTTTACCCCACAGCTGCATCAAGCTCCTACTGCCTCTCTGATTCCTTCAATGACTCAACCCCCCCACCCAAGACACGGTCCAGGGTCTTATGATAGAGATCAGTGCAGGTGGGGGCACTCAATTAAAAAGCCAATCACCAACGGATAGACTCTATCTGTCCATCAACACCGCTCTGCCCAGCACATTTAATTGCGTGGATTCCCCCACTAACGCCATCATCTGTCTGCCACAGATCAGAACACACAAATTGGGTGCGTGTTGACAGATCGAATCTTTCAGGAAGAAGTGGCAGCTCTAGTATGTGCAGTCTAACAACATATACACTCACTGTCTTACTCAGGGAGATGTGAAATTCCCAGTATTACCCTTAATCAGCTGGGTTAACTGCTGGCGTATTGACTGACCGCTGTATCATTGATCCAGGTGGGTGTTATAGAGTGTATCATCATTGATTGACTGCAGTGGACTATATTGCTGGATTCATTTGGGTCCCTGACTGTAAGACAGGGCCGGAGAGGAATGAGGCAGATTACAGAGATTGGGTATGCTCACGGTGCATTGTGGGATATCCTGTGGCCCCTGGTGTTAGAGGTGGCAGTGCGTCAAACCCGGCTTTTCAGCTGCAGGAGATGGCCACACACAAAGACCCTGAAACACACACACACACACAATGACACACACCCGCAGGCTAGCCAATAGACCAGCATGTCAAGGGCACGCACATGCAATGTGCGAGATACACTGCACCCAAAACGATGGGTGACTTTGTATATTGATAGATGTACCTGCCCAAAACAAAAAGGTCCAACACATCTGCCGTTGTTTTGCTGCAGTTTCATTCTGAATACAAAACCATGTATTGGTAGTTAAACTTCAACTTCCACGTCAAACTTCCTGCGCATGGAATAAGACTAATATTAATAGGTGATGGCTGTGAGCTGAACTCCCCATGCTGTTATTTCACCATGTCAGAAGATGACAAAATGTTCTCTCTCCCTTTGCGATTTCTCTTGTGGATTCAACCTTTGACCCCAGTGTCCGGCCCACGTTTGTTTACCAAAATTGAGTTAAGGGTGTACATGGAGTGCTAGAGCATGTGTGTTCTGTGACTGAGAGAGAGAGAGAGAGAGAGAGAGAGAGAGAGAGAGAGAGAGAGAGAGAGAGAGAGCTCGGAAAGTATTGTGCAACAGCCAGTGACTCTGAGGTTGATAGTCTAAATAGTGAACACAAACAGAAAGAACTACAATCTAACATGGGTGTTTGCAGTTCATCAAACATCGACCTGAGTGTTTAGACTTTTTGCTGCATTTCTCTGGTGAATACTTGTATGAGGAGCCTCGGTCACTCCTAACTGGAGCTTATCTTTTGATGGAAAACTGTCATCAAACAACAAACATGTAGCCTGACCAGCACATTGATCCAAGTTATTTTCCAGCTATGACACCAACTCTAGAGTAGCACACTCGCTGCTTACTGGAAGTGACTCATTTAGCAGAGCTTGCCCCCAGATTTAAGGCTGCTCGACATGTTTCCATGGCTATGATGGAAAGGTGTGTGAATGAAAGGCCTGTCTCTCTCTGCTAATGTTTCCCCTTTATTTTATTTTAGCCAAATATAGTCAGTGAACAGGAGGAAGGAGAAAAGGCAGGAAGCCAAGAAAAGAGGATGGAAGAGCACTCAAAGTCAGCATTTTCTGAGTGTTTTGGACCCTTTTTTTGAGCTCGTTTTACAGGAAGAGTTTCACTCTACAGACTCTTTGGGGAGCTGCATCGCTCTAGCCCCTGTGCAGATGGTTTCAGCAGACCTGCATAAGGATGCTGCATGGATCCCTGTGAACTTTGTTTCCAGTTGTACTGTAGGTCAACTGTTAGGAAAGGAAATTATGCATACAACATGTGGAATCCATTTGGGGTGCCTGTGGCATTCCACAGGCTCTTTGGCTGCACAACCAAATGTAGGTTCATGCCATGGACCATAACTCCTCCTAAGTAGCTGCTCTCCAACCAGGTATCAGCACGGCACAGGATTAGTCGAAAAAGAGCAGAAAAATAATCAAAATGAAGGGGTGAGTAGATGAGTAATAGAGGTAAGCACAGCTGCTAGCTTTTATTGAGTGGTGTTGCAGAGCTGGAATGGGTCAAACCAAGAGGAAAAACTCGTGAGCAAAAATAAGTGCACACACATTTGATGTAACAAGTGTCAGTGTGTTGGAATGTTTTGGTTGGTCCATTATTTTCTGTTTCCATGTGGCATGCGTTGTGTCAGCACAAAATGAGGTTAGATGGAGTAGGTGCTGTGTGACCCTGCATCGAGGACTCTGCAAGACTATTCAACACTGTGAAATGCATGTGTGCTTATGTGTTTACATATATGCCTGCACGCGTCGCTTTGTTTGCATCACAAGAGATAGAGTGAGAAAAAAAGGGCACAGGGAGAAAAGTGAAAAAATAACAGGGTGTGTTTAAGTGTTTGAGCTGGTATTATTTCTATATGACTTGTTTACAGTAGATACTGTAGATGAGTCAGTGGATTGGTGCTTCTCCATGCTTGCGCTGTAGAGTTACTGTAAAACATCTAGGTCGATCTTCCAGAGTGCATGTGAGTGCACATGTGCTGTGATGCTTGCAGTAGACAAGCTATTGTGAGTAGTATGTACACAGTGCATATGTTGGGGGAAGGGGGATCGCACACACACACACCATCAGAGCCTAGGGGGATATAAGGCAGTAGCCTACTCAAAGAACCCCCCATTAGGGCAGGAGTGTTCTGTACTGTCATCCCTCGGGGAGGGGAGGAAAAGAGAGAGTATGTGGGTGGTTGGTGGTGGTGGTTGTGGTGGTGAGGGATGTGAGGATGCTAATCTAATGCATCCCACCTCCCTGTTAGGGCAAGAGACGCGAGCAAGATTTCACTCTGACCCTCTGCTCCAGCTCATAGAGAGCAGCTATAACCTTTGCATGAGAGGAGCAATGACTGGGTGTCACGATTCTCTCGCCTTCACTGAATGTCCTCACGGGGTTGTATTCTTAACACAGACTATCTACAATGGTTGACATTTCTACATTTTCTAGTGGTTTCCTTACGCTGTAGCCATCAAAGCATTCATAAGAAAATAATCGCAGCGTTTTTCAGTATTTCATTTACCGTGAATTCTGTACAGGACTATGCCCACGTTGCACCTCTGTCAGTCTGAGATGATTATGAAGTACTGCAGTGTGGTCACCTCAGCCTAGGACCTGTGCACTGAGAGTAAATAAGAGACGAGAACAGAGTCACTGAGTGCATTTTTTATTGATTCACTGGAGCTAACCTCTTTCTCTCCAGCTCCCTCTCTCTCTCTCTCGTGCACACATACTGTACTCTGTAGTCCTGCAATGTGTAAACTTCACCATAAACATGCAAAGAATATTGCAGTATCCTCCTGAAAGGTTGTGCAAGGATTACTTCTTACGTTTATCCTGGTTTGCACGGCTCCACCTCCCCCTCCTTCGGTACAAGTGAGGTTTTTGTGTCAGAGGCTATTTTAGATGCACAGCCACTGACCCTACTGCATTTACTGAGGTGTGTGTGTGTGTGTGTGTGTTTGTTTGTTTGCGTGTATTACTCACGTTGTGGGGACATAAATCTATTTACACAGTCAGACTATGGGGACTCATCCTCCCTATGGGGACAAAACAGTCCCATTGTGTAAATCATTAGATTTTATGGTGAAGACTTGGGTTAGGTTTAGGTAAGTAGTGGTTATGATTATGGTGTTTCCAGGAAATGAATATACATCTATGTAATGTCCCTAAAAGTGGTGGAAACATAACTCTGTGTGCGTGTGTGTGTGTGTGTGTGTGTGTGTGTGTGTGTGTGTGTGTGTGCGTGCTGCGTGCGTGAAGGGTATTCCACAGAGGTCACCCGATTATGTTGAAACCTCAGGGCTTCAGCGTATTGGCTCCTCAGGAGCTGTTTTGTGGCGTCTGTTTGTGGTTCCTTTAGCGTTGAGCACAATTCAGCCCTCGCACAGAATATTTAACTTATTCTTTCTCAAGATTACATCAAAATGATCTTCAATTGGACATAAACGGTCGAGAATGGTGTCACAAATTGCTTTGACTTCTAAGTCGAAGCTCACTTGAGTAATGCCACCTCACTTTAGCGCTGTCACGGTCACAGCTTGTTTAGCTTTCTCTGCTGCATTTGAGGCACATGATGCAAGAGGATGTCAGACTCTTCTGTTTACCTCTCTCTGGAGCACTGTGGAGGAGTATGTGTGTGTATTGCGCGTGTAAGTGTGTATGTGCGCACACTGTAGGTGTGTGTGGGTGGCTGTTTGTGTTGAATGGGCATCTTTATTCTTCTTTCATGAGCACAGCAGCAATATTGAGAGACAGAGTTGTGTGTGCGTGTCTGTCTCCTAATCTAAGATAAATATGGTTCATTGTGGGTGCAGGCAGAGGTCACAAGGTTTTTGTGTGTGGTAGCCAGATTGTAGAACAGAGCAGGGGCTCAGGAAGTCAGTTTCATAAGAAGTGCGTTTGACACACAGGCTGAGACAGACAAACCAGACAGCGACCGGCTCTTCTTTTCGCTTTGAGTGTTTCCTCTCAGAATAAGTAGCTTCTTCATTTCCCACAGTTTCACTGGCGGAGGTGGGGAGCTTTCAGAAAGACGAAAAGCTGCAAAAGATTTCCCTTTTGTCCCATTAAAAACTAATATTTGAGATAGGTTGATAAAGAAGTGCAAGGTGTTGAGCCTTTTATCCTGACATTCGACATTTTAAAGAGACACCAGAGACATCTGGTTAAAGTATTATTTCTGACACAGCTTATATTTAACTAAGTGTGTTCTGGCTGACTTTTAAAGTGTGTGACAATGAGAGCATGTGAGATTTTTTCATTGTTTGGTATGTTTAGCTGTTTCTGCTCACTGTTTAAGCACCTTTTATTAAAGCCTGCACATTTGCTTTCTTGTGTAAACATACTGACACACTTGTGGTGCTGTATGTTGTGTCCACTCAGCAAAGTTCTCCTACACATTATTTTTGTGTCTGTGTGTGTGTGTGTGTGTGTGTGTGCACGCTCGTGAAGGCAGTGGACTTGAGCTGTATCCGGCGACCTCATCCCCCTCATCCCGACAGGATTACTGACACAGGATCCCCCTGCCCCTGGCAGAAATAGCAAGGACCCAAGGGCAATCCACCAGAATATGGGAACTTCCGTGGGCCTTGCTAGTGTGCAAATGCGTGTTGTTTGTGTGTGTGTGTGTGTGTGTGTGTGTGTGTGCGTGTGTGCGTGTGTGCACGCGTGTGTGTGTGTGTGTGTGTTGTCTGTGTGTTTACATGGGTATCAACTCCCTATAAATGGAGCTGGTTTCCTCCCAGGTGCTGAGCTCCCTGGCTCAGGCAATAACATGAGTTCACTGCTCTCTCTCTCTCTCTCTCTTCCTCTCTCTCTCTCTCTCTCTCTCACACACACACACACACACACACACACACACACACACACATTGCTGAGCCTATTACTATGAACCCAGGCTCATTTAACCTTACATGCAAGCCATTCCACATTGCACAAAATGCACATTTTAAAATTAGATAACTTGCTGTTCCCTCTAAACCAGACCATTTAAAGCAGTAAAAGCAAAGGTCCGTCATCTGTGAAGAGTCCCACAGTGTGTCAGTTTTTCTAAACTGGGTCACAAATGTGCATTTTTTTTTTAGATGGGTTACACCACAATGGAGCTTGATTTGTATTCTGACGTACAGATCAATCAGATCAATACTCATCCTTTGCCATCTCCATTCACCCCGCGCACATTGTTTTCGTTTCCATCTTTGCGGCTATCTGAGCCTATTCTCCTCTGTGTCTTTGGCTTTAAAAATGCTTATTTCATCCCGCACATGGCATTTTTTGACAGGCATTTTGTCGATAATATCCTCCCTCACAGCCAGCTTTAGGAGTGGTCATGCAAGGCATATTCCATTAAGTCATGAGTATTTTGTTGCTGGTGGCAGGCTATTTAAATACAATTAGCCTTTATTATGTGTTTATTGTGCAGATGAGTTTTGTTACGTCAAGAAGCAAGACCATTAGATGTGTTTTTGAATTGCAGGCTGCATGTCTGAGTGCAGTGGTGAGCCCGATCATTCATGTACGTCACATCAAATTCAACAACAAGTGATGTCTGGATACTATCACACAGATAGAGAATGACATTCAGTTTAAATTGATGGGACCTGATAAGCTCCCCATGTTTTTCTGTATGTCCCAGAGATGAAAACATCCAACACATGAGAAGTGTATTCTGTCTAATAATAGCTGTGTTCATGAAGAAAGCTGTGTTTTCCCTCTGTGGAACTGATTTATTCCCAGAGGAAAAGGGCAGGGTGTTTTGAGGTAAAGTGCATCAGTTGAGTGCATCTCTAAAGGGTTTTTAACCCTAAAGGGAACTTTTTTGTTGTTTTTTTTCAAAGGGTAGTGCATATAAATTGTGGTTTGATACTGCTGTGCACGTCGGGGGTTACAGAAGTCCATGCTTCTATGAGCAGCGAGGTAGCAGCACTCTGCTCTCTTGAGCCCCGTTCAAAAATGTCCCAGAAGCATCCAAAAGACTTCACTTGCAGCTCCTGCCAAGGAAAATACGGCTTATGAAATGGAAATTCTGAGACCATTCACAGAGTGCCAGGAATGATTAGAAAAAAAAGACTATGTCCATCTCAGTACATCCAGGAGTGAAGTCTGAGGGAAAACACACAACCCCGCCTCACTCACACAGACACACACAGACAGCCATAACAAACAGCATCAACACTGCTTACCTGGTATGTGCTGTTTGGGGTTAGAAAGTCATTCAAGGGAAACTCCACCGATGAAGGTCAGTTACCTCGTCATGGGAAGGACTACTCAACTTGTGAAAACAGTTGTGTGTCGAGTCTAACAAAATCAGCGCTAAATGATGTCATCAGAGGTTGGAGACAAATTTCTAACACAGTGTCTGAATTGCAAATTGAAAACATCATTTTAAAAGATGTGGACATTTACCAGGCAGGGAGTCTCTGCGGAGGAAGCAAAAGAAAGCGTTGGCTGCATTGTGGGAAATGTAGGAGCCAATGTGTTTGGAGATGGACCCTTAAGGACTAAGAGTCAGGGTACATCAGCCTGTGCTGCTCTGATTTTAAGAGACTTTGATCGGTCTAATGTGAGGGCACAACTGTATCGACATTTAGGGAAGTTTCGAGTTCATCTCAAGTTTTTGTCTGAACAGAGGAAGAAAACACTCTGTGGGAGCTTAAGTCAGCCATTTTTCACTTCCTCCTTTCTAGAAAAAAATGGGTTTGAGGTTTAAAAGCTACTTAGGCAAAGAGTGTAACAAGTGCACACGGTGTAAAGGGATCACTTTATGCTGTCTGAAGATGATTATCACACCACTGCGTTTGGACAGTCTATGGCAATCCAAAGGGAATCTAAGCAGGACTTGTTTATCTGGTGTTACTTTTATCTTGATATAATTCTGTTTTTATTATTAAGATGTCAAAGTGGAGTTATGAGTGTGACTGCGCTCCAGCTAGTTAGCAGTTTTGGGTTTTAGCTTAGTTTTATAGCTCCAACAAAAAGCTAAATATTGCTTTTTTCTTTTTCTCCCAAAAATCACACATTTCTATATCATATTTTTTCATACAGTAAAAGATGTCAAAAAGTCAGATTCTGGTTTTGACTAAACATGTAGTTTATGCATTTTGGCTTTGTAGGGCAGCGCTGACCTCTGTGGGTTGAAGGATCAACTCTGTTGAACCTTCGACCACACCAAGCGCCGTTATTTGCCTGGGTGCAGTTACTCTTTAAGTAGTAACTCTGCAGGGAACCATTTGAACAGCCTCTCAAGACCAGAATGAGGCCAACAAGATGAGGTCATGAACAGACACAGCTTAACATGAAGCAGACTGAGGCTGAGATCGAAAATCAGCTGTGATTCAGCTGTTGCTCTATTGCGTCTACACTGCCAGCAGACAAGATGATTTTCACCAAACATATATCAGACCCTTTTTCCCAGGATCTGCAGAAGTGTCACTCCACCAAGTCTCTTTCTCCAGCATGTGTTTTCTTTGTTACCTGTTAAAGGAGCGTGTTGTCAACATAGTCAGCTGAAGGCTTTTCTAAAAGTTGCTGCACCAAGAGACTCAAAAGAGAGGAAGCAGAGCAGTGCTCTGGTGAGCTAGCAGTTGCAGGCTGGTTATCGGGCTAACGTGTCACATTGGGGTGTCCAGGGGCACAGAAGAGGGAAGTGAGTCGCGACAGAGGCCAGCGGCACACAGCACAGGCACAACACAGGAAACGCTCGTCTCACATCACCTACAGCTCTGCCCTTTTTGTGCATTTTCACATCCAGCATTAGCTAATCGTTTGTTTTTGATTTGCAACATTTTGAAATGTTTTTCCTTGCTGTTTCCCTCCCTTGCTTTTTCTCCCTCTCTTCTCTTTGGTAGAGGACCGGGTGGGAGGGGGTCTGTTGGCATTCTTGCACCGTGTGCTTTGCGCTCGACCGGGCCTTGGCTCGGGTCCATATCCCCTCTCTACCCTCTCTCGCTTCTCTGACTCCCACCCCTCCTCCTCCCTACTAAACACCCTCCCCCCCTCCTCAACCTCTTCAACTCCCCTTGGTTGCTTCCCTAACCACTGCTCCTGCCAGCAACTCTGTGCTCTTCGACAAGCCCCCACCCTCACTCACTTCTCTTGCTATCACCTTCCTCCCTCACGCTTCCTCATGTATCTCCCATAATTCATCGCCCCCTTCCCTTCCCCTCTCCCTTTTCCATCTCTCTTCCATCCCAGCCCGTGGCAGCAGGTCCAGCCTCTGTGACACAGATGCACCCAGTTGCTCTGGGCGCTCAACATGGGAACGAAGCATTGGCGGGGCCGTCTGTTACAGTGCGTTTCGGGGTATGTGGTGTTCGTGTGGATGTGTGCGAGTTCGTGCACATGGGAGAGAGAGATGAGAGAGAAAACAGAGATGGTACACACAGCCAGTTACTAAATCTGGTTTCAAGAGTTTGTTTAAGATTAACTTTGACTTTGACAAAAAATGTGCTTGGTTGCTGTGTGAGCGAACACCCGGAGACAGTGATACACATGTGCTGAGAGAGCATGAACTCACAGCACAGGTAAGATAAAGCTGAAAGGCATGTCATGAATGAGTCAGGCACCTGCTCGCGCTGATTGATTTTTACATATTTTCCTTTTGAAATGTTTTGGGTTTACGTGGTATTTGTGTACGTGGACATCTGCACATGTGTGTAAAGGCGTGGATGATATCACCAGTGTATGAGGTCAGCATTTGGTCTAAGAAGGTCTGAGGTCTAGAGACGTTTGTCACCTCTAATTGATCCCGCTAGTTTGTTCAGGGTTGGTGTGCCCGGGCTTTGTCTTTCCACTCCAGCTAGTTGCTATTGCCTCCATCAGCACAGAGCTGATAGCCATCAGCGAACTTGGAGAGAGTGGACCTGAGGTCATAGACGCAGCTATGTGGTGGGAGTTTCAGTCCATACTTCGAAATGCATTAAGAGACAGACAAATAAGCACAAACAGAAAAGGGAAGAGGACAACACACACTGAAATATGTATATTTGGAGATTTTCTTTTGCTGTGGGGACTGGCCTCAATCTTCACCTGCTCCCTGTACCTTTTTTTTTATTCTAGGGATTTTGGTGGGGACAGGAGGGCGGGTAGCAGAGAGAAATGAGATGCCTCAACACTCCACTGCCCTCCTCTCTCCATCCAACTCCCCCACACACCTGGGATGGCCATTTCATTTCAGAGTGCAGCAAATGGAAAGGTGATCTTAATCTACCCTGTTTCCCTCTAACCCCCCTCCTTCTCTCCATCTCCCACACACAGAGCCTCATACCGCTGATGGACAGCACACTGCTGTTGCCTAAGCCTGCCGCCAGCAGACCAAATTTAGTGATAGAGAATGCTGGATACACATTGGTTTATTACCTTGAACAAATTCTCTTCATTTCAAACTCAATCTTTGTTCATATTCTTATCTTTTTGGTTTGCGATCCTGGAGCACTAACTGGCTGACACCATCTTTTCACAGGAACAAAAGCAGCTGGCAGTTGACTTCGGTCAAAGTGTTTCGACATGACCCCTTCAATACACAGCACCCCTCTGTTAGCTCATTACTCAGTATTAGGTCTCTCTCACTGCTGTTAGCTGTTTAATCATTACAGTCACAAGCAGAGGCATGCAATGGGTATTGATTTCCTATGTATAGCCTGCTGCAGGCCACTTCATTAGGAAGGTGATCACAAACCACTGGATTAACTGGACTCTAGGCACACTGGGAAAGGTTGTTGCTCTGGCTGTGCCATGCTGTGCAAAATTTAAAGCTGTTTGCATTTTTGATATCCAGTAACAGGAGTGTGAACATTTAGCATAGGGAGCAAATAAGTTTGGATGATGTAAACTTTTTTTATGCTCAGAAAAGAACCTTTTGAAAAAGCGTTCTTATGTGAGAAAGCTTTCCTTTCCCTCCGAGAAGGAGAGAAAATGCCAGAATGATGGTCATCTTGAGGAAAACAAACCTCACTTTCTGCCTCTCGTGGTGCACTCCTCTCTCTTCTTCTGTTGGCTTGAGGCTGGACTGAGGCTGCAGCTCCACCCGCCCAGCCGTTACTATGGCAACGCTATCTGGGCCTACCAAGACCTGAAGCCGAAGGACATCCTGGACAACAATACAATAGCAGCACAGCCAGGGTACCTGAGGGACTTAGACCTGAGAGGCGAGATCTGGGGGGTTGCAGATTGAGAGAGTAAATCCTCCCTCTTTCTCTACCTCCCTTGCACACAAACACAGTCAGGATTAGCCTTTCGCTTGAGAATCTAAGAGGTAGTGGAACAATACGTGCCATTAAATGATTTTTCTGTGGCAATTTTTTGTTGCAATCTGTTACAAGAGATGTTTTTGATAACTATCTTGAGTGGACTTTCTGGTGAGTAAAACCAAATCTTGCTTATTGGACCGGCCAAATGCATGTAGTGTCAGATCTGAGATGGTTAGTGTGGTTAAATGATCAGGGAACTCGCTCCAGAGAAAGAGCGTCATGTCATTGGTGATTGGCTGAGCTTTTTGTCTCCACACCAGACTGGTCATGATGGCTGCGGCGCTGCTCACTGCAAGGACTGGGCCACACATCCTGCTGCTGGTGCCAGCAGTGGAGAGTAATAGAGATGTTTAGAGTCTATTTGCCGTGCTTGCATTCCTCCATGTACTGCTGCTAAAATAATAAGAGGGAGGGTTACCTCAGGTCGGCCCCAGCTGAGGGATACGGAACATGCATTGTTGTCATTGGCTCCATCTGAGTATCCCTCTTAAAGCCACAGTGCGGAGCTGAGGAGCCGGGCAGTGCTGCCCACTTTGCAGAGGCGCAGTGCTCAGAGGCAGCAGAGCGAGGGGTGAATGTATAGATGTGCGTGTGTGGAGAAGCATGGAAGTGTGTTTTTGTGTGTTTGCATGTGTCATCAGTGTCGCATTGTTGTATTGATATTACAAATATCACCATGAGTGTAAAGTAATACGTTAGGAAGTGTCAAACATGTCAAATTTGCACTTTTCCATCTCCAAGTATCAGTTATTGTTTTATTGTATCAGTGGTGGGAGAGCAAAGATTGTCTTGCTTTCTCCATCGCTGCTGAGTAACTGTATATCAAAGCAAGTATTTGTATTCCATTGAAGTGTTAAGCGGATTTTATTCAGCGTTATGAAGTGTTATTAGCCCTGCAGCAGCCCACCAGGCAATTGAAAATCTTTATTATGTAGAAGAGGGAATCACGCTGTGCGCCGACTGAGTTTACACAGTTTGTGTGCATCTTTTGTCTGTCAGCTTCTGATGGTTTTGAAACATGAATCCGTGTCTATTTAAAATGTGTTTATTTCTCAGTGGGTGCACAACATTGTAGATGTCCATGTGTGAATAACTGAGTGTGGGACCTGCTTAGTCATGCTAAAAACACCCGTCTTACACCTCCTCTGTATCCCTTCACAGGCAGAAACAGGATGTTAATGCTTGACGGAATGCCTGCAGTCCGAGTCAAAGCTGAGCCCCTGGAATCGGAACAAGGGGTAAGAGAGCAGTTGTTTTCCAGACAATTCCCCTTTTCTTTTTTTTTTTTCCTGCTTTCCTTTCCGCCTTTCCTCCTCCCAGCAATGGGCCGATAATCACTCCCAGGCCTAAGCAAGTGAGCGAGTGAGCGTGGGGGCTAGGAGGAGTGGTCGGAGAGCATGGTAGTAAGCAGGAAGAGGAGAAGAACCAAGAAGAGGAGGGGAGCCACAGCTGGAGAAGGAATGTATTGGGGTGTTTTCAGGGAGGTGACTGGGGCCAACAGAGAGTCTGTGCTGGCTGAGGGTGATTGCGCAGATGTAGTTGCTGCTCGGGGGAGGAGGGTCACATGGGAAGCTCTAAATCTTATCCGTCTGCCCCTTTACGTTTCCCCTCATCCTCCCATACCCTTCTTTCTAACTAACACACACGAGTAATCTTTCTCTCTCGCACACATACAAAGCAAACACGCACAGACAAACACGACTCACCTCCCTATACTGTTCCTCTTCAAACACTGCCACAGCTCCGTCTCCACTCTCTCGCAGCGCTCTCTGTTGCTTCCATCCCTCCATTTGAATTCATCACAGAGAGGAAGTTAATTGTCACTGCAGGAATTGTGAGCTTTAATCGTTCCGTGTTTTGTCTTTGATGAGTTTGTTTTAATCAAAAGGCCACGTTGCATCATTCGGTCTCATTTTGAGCATTCCGTTCAATTAGTCTGTGTATATTGCTGCCATGTTAGGAATAATGGAGTCACTTCATGCAGGCCCTCACACAGTATCAGTGCTCTCTGGTCCAGCATACCTAGAAATAAAGTGATCCTGTTATGGAGAAGCTGTTGCTAGGTTACTAGGGCTTTGTGTTGCTGCCACAGCTGTGTGTGAAGTGGGTGCAGGCCACTTAATATTTGTAATCATGATGAATTAGTGTTCGGTTTTTATTGATTATTTCCATTCATAACATATCAATAATATCTCGGCCCCTAATATATCACCGAGAGCACTTTGTGGGACATGAGCGAAATGGTTTCTGTTAAGATGAACCCAGGAGCATTAGGCCATGATGGATGAGAAACATACCGGCTGCTGATAACCCATCAGGTTACCTCAAGTCCTGCAGAGAATTGTTTGGGGCGTAGGATTGTGCTGATAAGAACTCATTGCGTCTCTGCACATCTAAGGACGTGACAGAGAGGCAGCAGGTGGTTTCTTTCTGGGTGTCCTGCTCCCAGCTGTGGCTCGAGGGTTTGCGAGCCGTGCTCCCGTGTTGCTACCTAAAACCTGGGGTTTGAAGTCATTCTCCATACGGGTAGTGATGTCAGTCACACACAGGATGTGAGCACCGCAGCCCACACGTCTTTGAAGTGCACTGAGATCCAATCTCGCCCTAACAGACTGTGCTTCCCTTTAGACGGCAGACACAGACAGTTTAGGCTGCTGCAGAAACGTGGTCTTCATTTGGGTGGCGGGGGGCCAAGGGCTTGCTGGAAATGGTCTGCCTCGTTAGACAATTCGCCCGCAAGGGGCTGGAAAATCTGCCCTGCTAAAAAGTATCCCCTAATAAAGACAATGGCATGTGGACAGAGGCAGGCAGGCGGGTTGAGCATATCTTTATATGTGTGTCAGTGAGTGTGAGCATATGTAGGTTTCAGTGAATATTTGTGTTTGTCAAAATGAAAGTGGGGGTGGCTTAAGTTTTCCGTTCGTGCTGGTTAAAATGCGTCTCAGAGTCTAACCCCAACATGCAAATAGCGTTCTGTTTTTCACTTTTGTGCAACACGAATCACTCTGTTGTTTGGACCTTTCCACACAAGTGTTCCCCTTTTTACACCGGTGTCATGCAGGATTGGCCAATTTTACCAGCTTGTCAGTAACTGACTATTCCTGTCATGATGCTGATTACTCCTCCAACCAACAGAAGGGCTAGAATGACAGTGAGCCTGACACTTCTGAACAGAGAGATAACACTTTCTTTTTCTACGAATGAAAAGTGGGATTCATCAGCAAAAACAATCGCACATCTTCACTTCAGCTCACTTTGTTACAACCTTAACCTAGTTTACTGATCAGGAAACAGGATGTGTCATGAGTCAGGGAGACCTGGAGTACAGTGAGATGAACTTTGAATTGAAGCAGATCATTACAGATTGAATATGTCACTTTTTCACCACACTTGAATGTTTGTTAATAATTGATATCTCTATTGGGTATCATCAGTGGCTGAGTTAGCTCATTTGAACAGGCTTAAAATTGCTGATCTTGCTGTTAAACTGATTTTACTGGATCAGTTTACTAACTCAGGAGTTGGCTTGTGCTATATTTAATCAAATCATAGATGAGCATTTATCGTTTATCACACAGGTAACACTTTGATATGTTTGATGTCTGTGCTCCACTAATGGTGCCTTTCCATTGTTCTGATGGCCCATTATTTTATTTTATATGTATATATTATATTCATTGCGAGCCCCTATTTTGCCTGACCCAGACTTTTGTTTCTAACCATTCCCATCTAACCAACCATCTGACTCTAACCCTAACCAAGCAATGCACACTAGCCAATCAAAGGGATAATGGATGGGTCTCTTCTGACTCTTGGAGTTACAGAATACTAGGCTGTCAGACCTGTGGGCAGTCCCCCTAAGTCTCAGTCATGTCTCATAATGATAACATCTGTAAGACACACTGACAATACATAAAGATAATATGCTGTTATTTTGTTTGCTTCTTGTGGTCAAATCAGTTCAACAGAAGTTACGCAGACTTTGTTGACCTTTGTTGACTTATTTTATCACCTAGTTTCCTAAAAACAATAAGCCATTTGAAGAAATGTTCTGTGTCTTGTTCCACTGATTATACCACAGTTAAAGGGCTCAGATGCCGGCGAGCACAAAAACTAACAATGTTTATCTACTGTAATCATTAGCCTCAATATAGTCACATCCCACATGCAACATGTCTGTGTGGCTTCTTGCTTTTAATAAAAGCAGGTACTAACAACAAGACATCTACATTCAATAATGCTCAGATATTTATAATAATGGCTTAAAATATTCCAATTCATATGTTGGTACTTGGCTGCTAATCAAAAACCAGAGAAAGAACAATGTAGAATCATTTTAATTAGCCTCTTAAATTAGCAATAGACAAGATTTTTGCTTTAACTTATTATGAAGCAAATGTTGAGGTACAGTATGGCTACAGAATAGTGATACCATCTGCATTTAGATTAGTTCATCCCCTCCGCTATGCAATCCTGTCTGTTTCCCACGATCGATCTACTTCTTCATATGAAAACAGAAACATGATAGCAACCAAACCTGCTTTTCTGTACCCATTTTGAAGAACTTCTAACCGCTTTCATGTCTCCATTATAGACTAAATGAATGAATTAACTCACACTCTTTCTCCTAACGTTTTCTTCTAGTTCCTCCTCCACCCTAACTCAAACTATGTAATTACTCCATATAATATTGTGACAATTTCCCCTTTACAGCTTCGGTGAACATGCTTCTTTCTTCTCTCTTATTTCTGAAGTTGTATTGATTCACGGAAATTTGGGACTGAATGCAGTGTGCTCTGAGGAAAACAGAAAGCGATGCGATTGTCTTTGTGTCAGCAACGCCTGCAGTAATACCACTTGGAAACACTGGGGGGGTTGTTTTCACTTTAAGGAAAAAGTTTTACAGTTGAAACATAAATCCATCAGTGCTTTTCGGTGGACATTGGAGACGCTTTCTAAATTGTCTTTAGCATTTCTGACCTGCTATTTCTTCTGATTCATTGTCCCGATATGTACAGTTACACCGATATAGCTGCAATAACTGAACACTGTGCTCTAATTCAAGATTTAGTTGCATGAACAGGTGTGTGTATATTTGCCACAGCAGCTTCAAACATGGCTCAGGCAATCAGAGTTTAGGGCTGGAACAACACATGTGTTTTGCTACGCATGAAATATCACTGAACAACAAGTTGGCACATATCTGTTTTCTTCAGCTTCCTCTTTTTAATCAGTCTTCTTTCAGTGGAAGGGAGAACTGGCAATACTGCAGAACTTTAGTAGCCAACTAGACACACTCTAAGAGCCCTTACTGAGTAAGACAAGATTTCCAAAACACTGAGATCAGCCTCAATGGGTCTAATGACTTCAGAGCCTTCAGGCAGTATAGCTGCAGGCAGTCCGTGACACTCACATCCTATACTGAACATGCAAACACAGAGAGACCATGTGCAAAAGCAGCTGGATGGTAGCCGGAGGGTCTGTCAAGAAAGGCTACATGGACTTCATGCAAGAGAACCACAGAGGACATTTGACATCACAAACATACATGTTATCAATTGAGCAATATTTCTTTTGAAATGTTTTTCAAGGTAAAGCTTTGGAGCATCAACAATAGAACCGTCTGACTTTGCTATCTGACAATTATCTCTTATATGTCTTTATTAATGGGGTTGCTTCTCCCAGCAAAACTCTCCCCTCCTCTTAGATAACTATTTGCAATAAGTGGTCAGATCCTTGAAGGAAGCGTCACTGTACAGCTAGAAAGAAACTATGGAGGTTCCGTGAAGGAGGCAGAATGGTTTCTTTACCACAGCACAACAAAAATAAGACTGGGGTTGAGCTTTTTTCAGTCAGGTTACCATAATGCTTTATGTTATCTTGATATGTAATTAAAAAATTGATTTTTTTAAACAAAGGTGCGTAAAACCCAACACATTGCTTGGTGGGTGGTGTGATGAAGCAGACCGTAATGGGCTGTGAACCTTGACTTGACACCACTGACCCTGAGCTGAACCCCACCAAGGTCCAGAGGCCATCAGAGGGCATATTTCATGGGGTAGTGTTTGTTTTCCAGCTGAGGAGGAGTTACACAGGGAGAGGCACATTTCGATTCACAGGGTCGTAACATTTCCTGTAGGCCGAAAACGAGTACACAAGTCTGGAGTAAAAATAGTAGGCTACTACATAAAATAACACACACACACACACACACACATACACACCACTCAGAAAAATTCGTAATTCACCACAGACCCACTCTCAGCCAGCATTACATAAGGGGAAAGAAATGTGAGTCTCAAAAACAAAAGTGAGGCTGAAAATCCACGTTGGAGAACATTTTTCATATCTGCCGCAGCTGGAGCGCTGGAGAGTTTTTCCCGTTACTTTAATGAGCTTTTCCTGTATGATCAGTAAAAATCCTGGATGTGCTCACTCCCTGATGGCCCTAACTGTGACTCAGCCTCTGAAAGGCTCCACTGCGAGGATCAACACTGCTCACCACACACTCTAGCACTCCTCCCACATCCAACACAGTCAGTCCAGATCTGCTCCATCACATCTAACGTGGTTCATTTGACATTTTGACAAAAACTGTGATACCAAAGAAGGTCCAGAGTATGGAGTCCGGAGAAGCAAATAGCTTGTAGCAGGGTGAGCGTCGCTTTTCAACTGTGTATGTTTTTCATTATCTTTTCCAAGTAAACAGGTTCCTGAAACTTGTGCAGACAGATGGAGCGGTTGTGTTACAGTCTGCTTGGTGTTAAGTGAAAGATGTGTTGAGGGATACTCTGAGCCACCAGCGTTGGCCTTAGGAGGCCCATCGCTGAGAGACAGAGAGAGACGGTCAGGAAATTGAGCCCATATGATGTTTTTCCACCGTCACAGAAGAGATTTAGGAGAGATACAAGGGGGAGCCAGGAGAGCTACGATTCTGTGGGAGTGATGAAAAACAGGAGGAAGAGAGTGAGAGAACAGCCCACGCCAAGAGGAAAGAAAGACAGAAACGGTGAAAGGAGGCGAGTGTGAGGGACGCTATCTTTACTCCTCTGCGTTTCATCAGCGTATGACATCATGCTAACCGAGGGGACCTCACGGGAGGAGCTGAACGTTTGAATGAACACGAGGAAATTAACTGCTCCTCTCTCAATAAATGTCACTGCGTATACCTTTCTGACATATCTCTATCATGCAGCGTTATTGTTCCTGAGACGCTCAGGATGCTTGGACAATAACAATCGTCCTCGTCCTGAATTCATTAACATGTTAATTTCTGCCCATAAATAGATTAATTGTTGGCAGATTGTTCCACTTATTTCTTTCTTCTTTCTGATGTGTGTGGCAGTTTGTGCATTTCTAAGATGTTCAAATGCCAATCAGTGAAGCAAAGATCTAACATCAGCTCTTCTTTTACTCCCACAGTCACCCAAAGTGCGCCCTTATTCTGCGATGGACGGCGTCCCCTTCTTCCTCAGCAGAGTTAAAGCGGAACCTCCGGAAGACCTGCTCGCCCACGACCTGCACTTCCACACTCAGACCGAGCCCGTCGACCTGTCCATCAACAAGCCCCGTCCCTCCTCTTTGTCCACCACCCCGACCACCGCCTCGTCATCTTCCCCTCTCAGATCCGCTTTCTCCCCGTCTTCTTTATCGTCGTCATCCTCTTCCTCCTCCTCCTCTCCATCGGTTATCACCTCAGCCTCATCGGTGCTCACGCCAGGGCCTCTGGTTGCCCCCGGAACCGGGGTGAGAGGTCAGCCGTATTTGCACATCCTGCACTCTGTGCCGCCGCCTCCATCCAGCCCTCTGAGCCTGCAGGGAGCAGGGAAGCTGGCCAGCCATGTTCACCGCATCCCAGTTGTGGTACAGTCACTGCCCCTCATGTACACCACTGCCGTTCGATCGCCCTCCAGCCTCAACAACGCCATCATGCTACCTCTGCTGGACGAGGTCAAAAGCCAGGGCAAAGGTGAGACCGTTCTCCCCAAATTTACTCCATATTCATACGGCTGACTCGAAACTTTTGGGATTCCTATGAAACCTCTTTCATTAATTCCAGTTAGAAACTCTGGAATTTCAAAGGTGTGCCAGCACTCATTCAAGCACTGATAGAACTATAAAGGAAATGGTGACGCATTATGATTGTGCCTCATGATTATAGTATTTTTACTATCAATTAGAAAGCAATTATCACACAAAGACATAATCAGTGGGGTTGACTATTTTCAACTGTCAGTTGTCAACCATTAATAAACATCAAGAATAGTCTTGCTTAAGGAAAAAACCCAAATACTTTCACCTGAACCCTTTTCAGAAATGGATTTAAAAATGGTCCATGACTGATTAGGCTGTTAGAAAACAAGGGATGACAGACATGTCCGTGCTGGCATCAGGCAGCGAAGAAGCAGCTGCGATACCTATGTGATGTGGCGAGAGATATCCCAATGACAAGCTGTTTATGATGGTATGTTTGTCTTCCCTGATGCCCTACTGTCTTTAGTCAAACAACTTGCAGACAGAGCGCTGTGAAAGCTGACAGTGTGTGCACGCTCCTTCAGAGACGGCCCCTCAGGCAATAATGTTCCACCTTCAGAGTGAGGATGAGGATTACAGGTTGAAAGGCTCTCCCATCTTAAACTGACAGAGATTTTGCTTGGCTGTCTTGAATAGCCTCTGGTGCAGGTAACCGGGGCCACTCCTGTTGTTAACTTTCTTTCTATCGAGAAGCAAATATCTGAGGCAGCTTGAGTGCTGGACCTTGTTGGCCTGGCCTAGACTGTGTTATTGGTTTTCTCTCTGGGTGTGGTTTTACTGCCAACCACTGGGAGTGAGCCTACAGTAGGTGTTTCTGTCCAACTCTTGAGCGTACACAGGCCAACCTTTGGTTGTAAAGAGCCTTGCTTCTCGTCCTTCCCTGCACGATGGACAGCCACACTTCAGTCACACCCGTGCATGTTCTGTTCCTTAAAGGTAAACAAGCAGTGATGTGTAATTAGAGCATACGTTCAGACACTTGGCCGGCTGGGTGGGATGGTCCCCCCAGAGATGGGCGTTTTAAATGCTGCATGTCTGCTCCCAAGGAGAGGAGAGGAAAGGAGGAAGGACAGGAAAAACAAGACTTGCATAAGAGGGTGTGGATGGATATTGAAGATGGGTGGCACTTACGCAAACACGCGCACGCACATATACACATCGGTCCAACATCAGCTCTGCCCAACTCTGAAGGCACCCAACACAAAGGAAATGAGCTGAATGAGTGTTTTGATGTCGGGTGTGGTGCACACAGTCACTTTTAATGAGACACCAACCAGCAGACAAACAGAACATTTAGCTATTTGTTGCACTTAATGAGAAGATTTGCATAAAAATTCCCACAGTCGTAGTTAATTGAAATAAGTGCTACAAGATATCATATTTGTGTTTGCAGTTTTCCCTCTCAGATGTCACTATCTGGTGATTTCTGCAAAACACCCATATGAAGTTTAACGTGCGGGTCAACAGCCCACTTTTACCTCGTTTGACTTGATGCAAACCCAACAACCACGTGCAATGATGCAAGTCTCAGTCATACTGAAGCTCTCAACAGAGATACAAAAACACTCACATGCACACACACTTCCACTCACCCTCATGCACACACACACACACACACAGGTTGGCCATCCTCTTTAAGAGAGGGCGGGTACCCTTCCTTTCACTGCTGTCTCCCTGTCTCCAGCAGGAGGTTGCCATGGAAACAGGGCTTGACTGGAAACAACAGGAGAGAAAGAAAGAAATCCGGTGCTCTGCCCACCTCTCCACCACTCCTCCTTTGTGTCCCTCGCTCAAAATACCCCTTTCCAGCACACGATGCATTTCGATCTAATTACAGGTTTTCCATAGGGTAGGCGAGCTGGTGACCACTCTGCATGTCTTAGTCTACATCAACAGTTAGAAACCTTTAAAAGCAAAAGCTCCAACAGAGTTACAGTATTATTTCTGCAGCCCACCCCCCGCCACCCCCACCCCTCCAGTAATAACACCATGTCTGCTCCTAACTCTAGACCCTTATTATGGGCCATTATGGCCACAGTCTCGGCTGGGAGGGCAGAGGGGTGAAGTCCTGATAGCTTGTAAAAGCACCAGGCTTACAGTAGCTGGATGTTGCAGAATTCAGTGGAAAATATATCCCAGTATGTTTGATGTTTGTTCTAATTACATCCTCAGAATTAGATATTAGTTATTGTAATATCTTCATTGTGCATTTTCCAAGTTCTGTATTCTTCTGTATTTTTTCTAAATTACGATGCAACTTAATCAGTGTTTAATTGAGTGGATTTCCAGCAACTTTTCTACGACAAGTGGTCTCTTGCAGGTTTTTATGTCTTTCTTTATTTTTTCACATTCAACTCTTGAGTTATCCAGGATGTACGCAGCCTGTGTCCATGGAGACAGAGATGACAGAATGGCTGCAGGCTCTGGCAATATATCCAATGAGTTGTTCAGGGGAGAAGTTGTCACAACTGTTGGAATGGATGTAACTTTGTCTTGCAGCTGCGCTCATTGGCTCAGAGGGTCATGGTTAATAGCACGCTGGCCAGTCAAATGTTCGACATGTTTTTTTCTCTCTCTCTCTCTTCGTTACTGTGCAAAATAAAAGAATCAAAGAAGGGACAAAGCTAGCTTGCTGGTTATCAGGATGTTCTGTGAAAAGAACACAGCAGCGAATGGATGGAATCAGACTTTTGTGTTGTCTTCAGGCCTTTTATGTTTTGTCATTATCATGAATATGATTCTCTGTCAGTTGCACATGTAGGCGAACAGAGAGCAGAGTTCTCAGCTGAGTCGCACTCATGCATGCACACATACTTTTAACTTGGACATATTTGATGTTCACACACACACACACAAACACGCACACCTACACAGTTGGTGTCACTTTTGGGGACAATTCACAGACTTGCATTCATTTTCTGGGCTTCCCCTAAAATAACCACAACCACCACTTGCCGAACCTCAACCTTAACCCTAATTTTAAGCCAAGTCTTAACCCTTAATGATTTACACTATAAGGAATTGGGTTTTGCAGGCGAGTCCCGACAACATGAGTAATACACACACACAAACACACACACTCAAATGCACAAATGTTTCCACTGACTCCTGTGTCTGCGTCCCATCCTGACAGCACACACGGACCCCAACGGCCTGTCGCCAAGGCAGATCAAAAGTGACAGCGATGACGACGACCTGCCAAACGTGACCTTGGACAGTGTTAATGAGACCGGCTCCACTGCGCTGTCTATAGCCCGCGCCGTACAAGAGTGAGTATCATGATCTGTGCACACGTGTGAGGGAAATGTTGAATCTCTACACTGACTTTTCCTCCTCTACTGACCCCAACAGCTCACCTGTCTTAAGCTGTTATTCCTGTGCTGTCATGTCACTGCACGATGTCTGGGAGGTACAGTCGTGATCCTCACACCTCTCACTGTTGCCTGCTGTTAAATGGGGTCATATTGGAGTTTCAATTTGTTCCACCATTGTAATATTCTTAGTGTTGGAGAAAGGTGTTTTGTGTAAAAATAGCTTTCCTTCTCTTCTGTTTCTTAAAGTAAATGCTTTATCACACCTTGTACTTACTCACCAACCAAATTGAAAAAAAAAAAACATGAAGGGAGTGTAAAATGTCATTGCTTATAGAAACTAGGGCTTCAAATAACAGTTATTGTCATTATCGATCAATCTGTAGATCATTTATTTTAGTTAAAGTTATAGTTGTTAGTTGTAATTAATTTAATAGTTCACAACTAATCGATTAATCAGCTATTATTCCAGCTCTAAAAAAAAAAAACAGTTTCAGAAATGTTGAAGTTATTTCGAAAAAATATTCTTAGAACATTTTAGAGTATTTGTGTATGTGGATCTCTATCACGGGCTTTTATTTTGAAGATGCAGTCCTCTCCAGTCTCGGCTGTTAGCAGTCACTTATGCCTCAATTTAAAGTCTCACATGTCTGCTGTGTGCAATAGGGGTGCATGCTTTGGCCTAACATCTTATTTATTAATTATTTTTATGGCACCAGCTTAATGAGCACAAACAGCTAAACGTAGCAGTTTCCTTCAAAAAGTATGTCATTAACCACTTTTACATTTTCCCTGACATTGCTCATTGTTAGTCACCCTGGATGAAGTCATCATTTACATGTAAACCCCCTTTAAAACCAAGCATTGTGCATATCTGTGGGCTTTTGTAACTGCTCTTGCACATTTGGATGCACCAGTGTGGGGATGCAGCTATATGCCTGACTGCGTATGGCTCAGACATACTTTATGCCCTGTTCGGCCTGCAGACATCGCAACTCCTGTGGTGCCAGTCCATCTGTGTTGAATGAAAAGACTTCCCTCTCCAGTGGATGACAGCTTACAGTATCCTGATCAGAAACAGGAAATCAGACGCAGAGAAACATTTGGCTCGGCCCTGCCCTCCTCCCTCTGCCGCCCATAAACCCAGAACAGTCATGACTAGCCGCCTGGCCAGACTCAAGTTAATGCCCATAGGACTTTTATTTAGACTAACTGTAAGGAAAGTATTCCGGGACTCTGTGAGAATCCTGCTAATGATGTAGCAACATTAACAAGGCCGACGCTGACGGCAGGCCGGCCCCAACTGGCTGTGTTTCGGTGGTAACGAGTCCAGTTCAGCTTACGGGGCTTACGTTGTGTACAAGACATTGCATTGTTTGCTTGTGCATTTCTGGCTGCGTCAATATCTACAGTATCAGAACTAAACAAATTATTGTGGTGGCACTGTGCAACACATGGTGGTCGAAACCAGTTCACTGACTGTGCTTGTTCAGTGGTAGTAGTGGATGTTTCAGGGAAGACACACAAACACGCACACACACACACTGCAGGACTCAGGTTTCTGTGCAGGTTATTGAAAGGGACAGGCGTGCCCCTGAGTGCCACACGTGGGCTCCGGGTGGTCAGAGGAGAACAGGGGTTGGCAGGACCCAACCTTTCACTGCCCAAGCTTTCCCAGCCGGGCTTAGCAATGCCCTGCCAGGGCCTGCCCACACACTCACTTCTCTGTGTGCAAAGTGCAGACTGTACTGTGTGGAAACTGTGCTCCTGCTTGCGCGCTGTGTATGTGAGTGTGCGCGTGAAAAAGTATGCATGCACGTCTGTGAGTATTAATCCTCCGGTGTATGTGTGTTTGTACTGTATGCATGCACGTGTTTCTGCACAGTGGACGGAACAGCTGGTTCCAGAAGGAGGTCAGCCATTGTCAACAGGAACACAGACTTGCATGTTTGTCTGTGAAAAACAAAGCAGTCTGTAGTCTTCTTGAGTTACACGCCGGTTTGGCCACATAGACGGAGAATGTGCATTCTGTATTGACACAACACATGCGCTCTGTGGACATCTGCACTGCAACAGAAGCCGACAGCACTTCTTTGAAATATATCAGGCCATTGTGTTGCTGTACTTCTTTTCTTTTCATTTGAACGGCTGCAGTGTGAGTATAGACAGAACTGCTTTATGTAATTTAGTGGCCACATTTACACAAGCAGTCATAAAGAGTGTATCAGAGAAGTGTAAGGGCGGAGGATGGGAGTGCCTGCAGCTCCCAATTCAGGTATCTATATATAAATAAATGAGTGAAAGGAGAGAGTGAGTGAGAGAGTGAGAGAGAGAGAGAGAGAGAGAGAGAGAGAGAGAGAGAGAGAGAGAGAGAGAGAGACAGAGAGAGAGAGAGAGAGTGTGTGTGTGTGTGTGTGTGTGTGTGTGTGTGTGTGTGTCATGTGCTTCTTGGGCAGACTCCTCCATATTCATGCGTTTCCCTGGGGACGGGTGGATAGGCTATTGTGGGAGAGCACGAGTGAAAGAGAGGAAGACAGTTGGAGAGAGAGGAGAGGGAGAGGAGGTGTGTGTGTGTGTGTGTGTGTGTGTGTGTGTGTGTGTGTGTGTGTGTGTGTTGGGGTTTAGGGGCTTGCATTGCAAAGGTTGGCTCTGCTGAAGTCTGGCTGGTCCCCAAGGACCTGGAGGCCACGAAGCAGAGCAGGTGGAGGGAGGAGAGGGGGGTGAGGCAAGGGGTAGTATCCTCGGACAGGTACAGGAATGCCCAGTGGGCAGTCTTCCAGTGCACACACACACACACACGCACACACACACACTGCATTTCCTGTTTTCTTGGTAAATCCACTATTACTGCAGGCCTGTTTGAGAACTGTGTAACTGTTGTTATGACCTTGTTTCCTCTGAGAAGTTAGATAAATGTGCACTGTGTTTGCATTGTGGGAAACGCCTGTTACAGGTGACGCACATACACACACCCCGTCCCCGGTTCTCTTCTCCTCTGTCTGGCGGTCGTACTTGTGTAGAGCAGCGGGTAAAGAGAGGGGAATAGAAGGAGGGGAACAAAGGAACCAAAACAGAGGTCAGTTCTGTTTGAAATCGTTCTCAGCTGTACTTCCTATTTCTCCGCGCTGCTCTGGGAGACACAAACAGACACATTCACACAGCTATGATGCCGCGGTGACACAGAGTTCAAGGCAGCGTGAGTTTGCTCCTGGGCTCACATGAGAAAACACAACAAATTGATTCTCACAAAACAGCAAGGATACATATAGCCAGAGATGTGGAATCAAAGATTTGCGTTTAATGTTTTCTGCTGATGTTCCTTTTTGGACCAGCCCGTGTCTGGATGGACATCTCTGATTTTGCTGGTTTAAGTGCACCAGAAGTGTGAGCACAGTGATCATTTGCTATGGATTTACACATACAGTAAGCCTGCTGATATAAATAGCGGCTACACACAGCTAGTAGCATCTCAGAGAAGCGAAGCAGAATGGATGAGCAGTGGTGAAGTCTTCTCAGCCCACAGACAAGCATGAAAATCCTTCAACTGCAGTTAAAACAAGATGAGTTATGAGTTTGTTTGTTTTTTTACATGATGTGGAAAAGCTTGAAATTTCCGATTGCATTTAGGGCTGCAATTAAGCATTATATTCATTAGCAATTAACTGATAACTGTTTCTTTATAACAATCTTAATCCGAATCTTTATGATTAATCATTTAGGCTTACTGTGTTGGGAAATAGTGAAAAATGTCCATCTCAGAGCTGAGAGTGATGTCCCTAAATATCAAATTCGTCCGACCAACAATTGAAAACCCAGATTTTCAGTTTACACTGATCTAAAACAGAGGAAAGAAGAACATTCTCACATTGTTAAACATGAAACCGGCAAATGTTTGGCTTTTTTTTTCTTCACAAATGACTGAAACGATGAACAGATTGTCACTGTAGTTTGTCAGTTTTCTGTCAGTTGACTGGCTGATTGATCAGCTGAGTTCAATGTCATTGATTTTATTGCTACATTTCTGTCTTTTATCCTCTTTTATCCATCATTCAGCATCATAGTTAACATTTCCACATTAAAATGTCTTAAAACGACTAAATCTGTGTTATATGTTTTGAGTTGTGTCACTTATATCATCGCAAATATTTCCAACAATGTTCAAACCCAAAGAAATAATTTTATTCAAGGTAGCCGGGCGTTTCGTTTGGTGGTCTTCAACGGCAACACGGGAGAAACTTCAGAGACTTCAGTGACGTAAAGCTTTTATACCTTACCTTGTCCATAAACCTTTCCACTCGAATCGCGTCTGATACATTGGCTGTTTACCAGCAAAGACAACAACTCCCATGATCCCACGCTACTTCAGGACATCCTCAAGCTAGGTCTTTTGTCATCGTTTTGATTGAGAGACCCCCAGTGGCAGAAATTAAACACCCTACGGATTCTGATCCGGCTCACATGGTTTGTGTACCTTTGTTTGGCTGGTGAGCGCTGGTGACATCTGTTTATCTGTGAGGATGGACGATCTCTGACCAACAGCACGTCTCGCACAGTGAAATTTCTACGAACTCTACTGTTCAAAACGGATTAAACCTAGAAATCTGTCGCTGAGCTCTTGAAGCGGAGCAGTGGCGACCGCAGAGTTATCACCAGCAGCGGAGAAGCAGTTGTGGCACATTGAATGAATTAATTTCTTATGAGAAAGGAGTCGTCGTTCCGTCTTTGTTTTCGAAGCTGTTGTAGTCAGACCTTCCTAAATTATATCATAATCATGGAGTCACTTCATGGATGAAGTCAGAATGTAAACATCCGCCTCATCTGCTAGATGTCTGAGCTCAGAGTGTTTCCACTGTTAATCCTGCCTCTCCTCTTCACTACACTGGACACACACACACACACACACACACACCCCCCTACAGTTTAGATTAGATTATTAAAAGGTCTTGATAATCTCATCAATCATGTCTAATGAAAACTGTTTTCCTCATGAATACACTTCTTTGTCTAAATGTTCAGTTTTGATATCACGTTGCAGTGTGATATTTTCTGAAAAGTGAGAGAGTGAGAAGTGGCAGAGAGAGAGAGAGAGAAATGAGAGGGAGGGAGAGAGAGAGAGAGAGAGAGAGAGAGAGAGAGAGAGAGAGAGAGTGAGAGGAGTTGGAGTCCACTTCATATCTGACCCGTGTGCTCATTTCCTGTACAGCTTCAGATTGGCAGTAAGCCAAGAGCAACAGGTGATCTGTATGTGTATGTGTTTTTCTATATCTCTGTTTATTTGTGGAGCCTATGCATGTGTGTGTGTGTGTGTGTGTGTGTGTGTGTTGCATTGCATGAGTATATCTGAGTCTGCATTTGACAACTCGTGCTTCTGTGAAACACACAGAGACAGGAAGTAGGTTGTGTGCGGTGGAGACAGTTCACTGGAGGGCCCGTCTGGCAGCCCCTGCTCCTCTTCTCAAATCCCTCTAACACGACCGAAGCTGTTCCTTTCGTGCTCTCCCTCCTCCCCCCTTTACCCCCTTCGCCCTCTCTTACAGTACCTGCTTCTCAGTATCCACAGCAGAGACTCTTAGACCTGAAAGAAGAGCAAGTGCGCTCCACCACTGCTGACAGTTAAATATATCCCACAGATCTTACTCCTCCCCTCTTGTAAACAGAGATGTTCTTGTTTTCTGTCTCAGCTATATCCTTTTCTTTTCTTGCCCCTTCGTATTGTGTGCGCGGCAGTCATGCATTTATTGCTGTGTGAGAGGTGCTCGCTGTTTCACAGTCGACATGAGGTACAGACCATGTACCACAAATCTACCTTCTTTCTTTTTTTTTTTCCTACCTGCTTCGTGAGGACTTTTAGATTTACCTCAGATATGATATACCACCACACTGCAAATACACACACACATTTACAAGCTTTGCATGCAAAAGCACACGCACACTTTGCTGCAGGGTTTCACTGTTAGAAGTGACAAATTATATAATCAGCAGTGATATTGACTAGTTATTGGAGAGGAAATGTCATGCCACAATTTATTGACGACAGAAATAACTCAGGAGTCGTTAACCTCGTTGAACAACATTAAAATATAAAACTCCTCCATCCCTCCACCTTTGATTGATGAAGGTATCGGAGCAATAAGAATACCAGCCTGCTTACCTCATCTACTCCCTTAGAGTTACTGGACAGCAGTGTTGCACTGCCACCTGCTGGCAGAGATAATGCAACACTACTTTACATGGTAATTGTACGCATTCAACTCTAAGCGTTAAAGTATCCTGTTTTTGCAGTTTTTACCTACTGTATACAGGAAGTTAACACACTTGACTGATGATGCAATTATTGCACCACATGGCAACATGCAGCTCAGCACAACGACAAATCTGACATCCAAAATACACGAATGCAGCTTCACACACATCTCAGGATCGACTCTTATGCCATGACACAACAACATAAAAATTACTAAATGCAGCTGCATTACAACACGCATCAATATTGTCTTTTTAGTGGTTTTTATGTTTTCCTTAAATCAAGATTCCATCACAATAAAATGTGTCGGAGCATGGGTTTTGCTGCATTGTATCACAGAAATGAATCAGAAATGTTGCAATATGCTTCAGTCAGCTTTATTTTCCTAAACTACTGTAAAGAGCTAAACTTCACAAAGAGACCAAAATCATTTTTCTGAGCTGTTTCCACTTTCATGTTTTGCAGCTGTGTGCAGCTCCTCAGTCTCATTTGTGCTTAGCAGTATGTGAGAATAGTGCCCATCAACAGCACATTCAAGACATTTTTACTGAAAACCTGCTTAGACTTAGTGTGCAAAGTCATCTCCACACTCTAATAATCCTTTTTATGTTGATTTTTCGTTCTCTTTTGCAGTTCCATGTCCCCGTTCAGTATTGACAGCATACGGCGCCCACGGAGGTCAGAGTCACCAGATTCCAAAAAGAGAAGAATCCACAGATGTGACTTTGACGGCTGCAATAAGGTGTACACCAAAAGCTCCCATTTAAAAGCACACCGGAGGACGCATACAGGTCAGTAGGCCTGGGTGTGATGACATGCTGTGGTTTTAGTTTATGAGCTTGTCTGCTCAAGTTGTACCACAATAATAACATTTCCATGGTCAGAAAGTCACAAACTTATTTGTGTTACTCAGTGCCAGGGCCTTGCAAATATGTACCTTGGGTAACTGATCTGGAACAGGTCAAACATTAATGCCAAATTTAGACTGAGACCAAAGCAATTAGAGTAACAAACCACAAAAGAAGAAAAAGACGATGAATGCACATAATTCATTTTAATTGTGGAAATAAATAAAGCAAATAGGTCGATGTAAACCTGCTGTAAATGTTCTGCATCTTTCCACGTCCTTTTAATCAACACCTGTGCACAGACTTATGCAGACACCTTCACATACTGGTTTCAGCTGGACCAAACTGACAAACTCTTCATGTAGCTTGAGTGGAGGACAAAGGCCGGTCTTGGAAGACTGGCAAGACCTCCATCAAAATAGGCACAAAGCTAACAGAAGTCCAAGATATTCATAAAGCGTCCATAAGGCTGGCCTCAGAACTGTGACCATGACCATGACAAACCCATTAAAGTTGTTTGAGCTCTCTTAATCTTATTCTGACACTGAGCTGTGAACACCTCCAGTTTCTCTCAGTTTACATTATCTGTAAGGAGCGCTTAAGAAATTATGCCTGTCAGTCCGAGGATCAGTATTATTATTGCTCAGTCAAACATAAAGAGGATGACATTTGGCACATTTTCTGTTAAGTCTGTATGTGTTATGCATTGCATATACAGTCGTCCTCAAAATTATTCATACCCTTGCTAATTCTTGTGATTTTTTAATTTAGTGATGAAATGAATGCAATTTTTCAAGTTTGTGCACCAGTTATAAGTGACCAACAATTGAAAGAATGACAACAATACAAAATTCAAAAAAATCTTTATTTCAGAGGTATTTTATTGATGGATTCCCAAAAAATGCCATGTTCATATTTATTCATACCCTCGTCCTTTGTCTTTCTTTAATAGTCAATCGCATAGCCTTTGTTCTTTATGACTGCTTCTAGACAATTCTTGTACGTGTCCACAAGCTTCCTGCATGTCTCCTGTGGGATGTTGGCCCACTCTTCCTTGGCGAAAGCCTCAAGCTGGGTCAGATTGGTCGGTTTCCTAGCCATCACTCTGGTCTTCAAGTGATGCCACAAGTTTTCAATGGGGTTCAGGTCAGGACTTTGACTTGGCCATTCTAGGACGTTGACATCATTGTCTTTGAACCATTTCTTCACTACCTTGGCAGTGTGTTTAGGATCATTGTCTTGCTGGAACGTCCAGTTGTGGCCAAGCTGGAGTTTCTCAGCAGATTCCTTCACATTTTCATCAAGGATCCTGATGTAATCCTCCTTTTTCATGGTTCCTTGGACCTTGACGAGATTCCCTGTGCCACTGGAGGAGAAACATCCCCATAGCATTATGTTCCCACCACCATACTTGACAGTGGGCACAGTGTTCTTCGGTCTGTAGGCTTCTCCTTTCTTTCTCCAGACATACTGAGTATCCATATGGCCAAATAACTCCAACTTTGTCTCGTCAGACCACAGGATGGTTGACCAAAAGCTGGGATCTTGCTTCAGATGACGTCTAGAAAAGGCCAGGCGAGCTTCCAGATGCTTCTTCCTGAGCAATGGCGTCTTCCGAGGTGTACGTCCATGGAGACCTCCTCTGTGCAAAACTCGCTCGATGGTGGACCGTGACACCTGTGTCCCTGCCTGGTCAAGCATTTCAATTAGGGCCTTGGTTGTGGTCTGTGGGTTGTTGTTGACCTCTCGGCAGATTTTCCTGGCAAGTTTAGAGGACACCTTACGCTTTCTGCCACGCCCACTGAGGTTTTTAACAGTGTTGAACCTCTTGTGCTTGTTGATGATGCTCTGGATGGTTGACACAGGGACATCATACTGCTTGGAAATGGCCTTATAACCCTTTCCTTCACTGTAGGCACATACAAGACGGTGACGTAGGTCCTCGCTGAGCTCCTTCTTCTTGACCATGATGACCAGAAATTGAGAATGACCTGAGCACTTTTCCCCTATTTATACTCTTCTGGAAGGATGGGTTTTTTTTGTTTTTAAATCAGTGTTTAACATTTGGTCAACAATGTTAAAGGGTTTTATTCCATTGTGACACCTTAAAGTAACTACTTGACAAAGATTACCACATTTGGTACATTTTTGTTGAAATATTGTCAGGGGTATGAATAATATTGAACATGGCATTTTTTGGGAATCCATCAATAAAATACCCCTGAAATGAATATTTTCTTAAATTTTATATTGTTGTCATTCGTTCAATTGTTGTTCACATATAACTGATACACAAACTAAAAAAAAATGTAATATTTCGTCACTAAATTAAAAAATCACAAGAATTAGCAAGGGTATGAATAATTTTGAGGACGACTGTATATACAAAATGCATTGAAACACATGTGTAGTGCTTTATAAGAGCTGCTGAACATATTTAATAATGCATTATATATCATGTGAAGAGCGATCATCTCAGTTTGTCACAACCACTCACCCTGTCATGAACATCGTGTCTCTCTCTTTAATCAAAATGGAGCGACGCCGTGCTTATGACTGCTGCGAGGCTGTCCCGATGGCTCATTGTCTGCTTTGAGTAAAAGGTGTATTCTGATACTGACTCAGCCGTCGCACCATGTGTCACACTCGTGTGTCACAGCCGAGTGGAATGCACGTTCACGATCACGTGCTGATGTGTCACATCATGATGACCTTTGTGAGGAGGAGGAGCATTACTCAACTTTAAAACTGTGTCTGAGCTCTTGTTCATATTGAGGTATTTACTTTTTACATTCGCTGTCGCTGTTGACAGGATGTACTAAACCGTGCGGTTTCATTTAGGACTCTGCAGAATTGCCTGTTCTGTTCCACAGTGAGCTGGAACTGGACTAGTGCATGTTTGTTTGTTTGTTTGTTTGTTTGTTTACAGTAAACCAAATTGATCCAAGAATGTTGTCACTGCACCAGACAGCACACACTTATTGTCCAGTGTCATCAACAGTACAACAGACTGCAGCTGGAAATGGTGACATAGAGCCTTAAAGAACTGGACCAGTGTTATGTTTCAGCCCATTTACCACAATCGTGTGGAGTATTTTTCGAAACTTGAAGGATTTTTTTTTCATTCTAGACATCCATTGATTTTCCAGCAATGTGAAAATCTATTGAAAACAAGTTTCAACAGTCCAGACTTTTCACATCAGTCTGCACCTTAACTTTATCACTATGCAATGATAATGTGCCACTGGCAAAAAATGACTGCAGACCTGATGTTCACTGTGATAACCAAAAAAGAAAATCTGGAGCATGTAAAATGGTCAGCTACACATGTGTGCATGCTTTATGGTTGCTGTAAAGTCAGGACTTTTATCTCCTAACATGGATAGTAAGGGGTAAAAGGTTTCACACACTCTCTGCTTTGAACCCCTGAAGGTGCTCTGGAATGCATCACCACACCCTCTGTCTATTCTGACTTCATGAACTTTCATGAACAAGTCATTTTTGTACAAGCAATTGTGATGTTTGGCCTTATAGAATCTCATGATCATACCAAATAATATCCTATAAAGGCTTTTCTTATAATCACCTCATAGAAAGCTACCCACTTTCTTGGGAGACGTCATCATTTATAAAGCATCAAATCCAAAGCATGGCCACGAGCTGAGTAAGTGACAGCGCTGAACATGTGACCTACAAGCTTCTGACCGTGCACTGTGTTCTCCTCCGCAGGGGAAAAGCCATACAAATGCACCTGGGACGGCTGCACGTGGAAGTTTGCCCGCTCCGATGAGCTGACGAGGCATTACAGGAAACACACAGGGGTGAAGCCCTTCAAGTGCGCAGACTGTGACCGCAGCTTCTCCAGATCTGACCACTTGGCCCTGCACCGACGGAGACACATGCTGGTGTGAATCAGATGGGGAGAGAGAGAGGGAGAGAGAGAGAGAGAGAGAGATCAATGGAACAGACACACACACACACACACACACACACACACACACACACACACACACACACACACCCACACACACCACACACAGGCAGCCGGGGGAGCGGGATCTCCCTATGAATGTTTTTCAGCTGGCCTGGACACACACACACACACACACACACACACACACACACACACACACACACGCATTGAAGCACACACACACTCTCATCCGTCACGAGGAGGGAAGATGGAGAGGCGCACAGAGCTTGTGGAGCACAAAACAGGGTCACTTCTGGATCCTCTTTGGGTTGGAAGGAATAGACGGCAGGATCTGTTATTGTCATTGTTTGGAGTATAATAGGGAACTGTCTTTTACAGCACTGTTTGTAAATGTTTCACTTTGATTTTTAAGATGAACTCGCACTCTTTATTTGGACAAAAAAAATATATATAATGCAACCACAGCGGTCTCTTTTTTGGTATCTTTCTTTTCATTATTGTTCAAATGGCTGCTTCTCCAGCATTCATAATGTGAACGACCCCTTTGTATGGAACGGACTTCCTGTGCGAGCAGAGAGACGTCGGACTGGACCACAGGAAAGGACTTGGGCCTATATGGAGTTACAGGCAGTGTTGTTGCCTCCCTGTGAGTCTAATTTGTGACCAGCAGAGGACGCCATTTCACCACGGATGGTTCCCCTTGCCTGCTGTCCTATCCGAGGCATGCCATATAGAAGCTAACATGGGGCTGGACTTACACCTTTCTCATAGCCAGCAAACAATAAATGACATAAACTCAAATAGCCACAACCGGAATGGATCAACCTCATCCACACAGCCACTGTTTTCAGATGCTCACCGCTTTATTTCAAACAATGAAAACTGGACACGCATATCATCACACCAGCAAGGAAACACGCCGCTAACGGCCCGCTCACGAGGCCGCACAACCCCCAATCTCATCAGTGCTATTCTTTATGTTGAGCCTCTTGAAAGCGTTTTCTTAAAAAAAAAAAAAAAAATCTTTGGTGGATTTTGTGCTGTGATTAGCAATCAGTAAAGTGCAATCTTAAAGGATAAATATACTTTCAGTATGACAACGTTTTGTTTTATTGAATCTTGCTTCTTCTTTTATTTTTAATGCCTGCTTATTGCTTATGTTTGACTCAGAAAAATACAACCCCTCATGTACAGTGAACTTTGAAACAATCAGAGGAGATATCCAGTATGTGAAAAAAAAACAACAAAAAAAAAAAATAGAGGCACCTTACAGACTTTGCTTTCATTCTGTCCCGATCTATCTGTTGTTATTATTCAGCTCTGCTTTCTCAGCTGGGTTTGACAGTGAAAGGAACTCGCCTTGTGGTTTTGCACAGCAGCACTTGACCATAAGCTGAAACTGACATCGGCTGCAGTGTTACAGGGATAGTGTGGTACCCGATGTACAATACAGAAGAGCAATACATACTGAACAAAGTGGTGAGAAGGAACGTCAGCCTCCTCTTTGTTCTGTTTGCTGATGTCAATATCGGGGGAGAAGTTTCTATAACTGGGCCGACTTCTCACTCGGTACCACGACTCCCTCTTTTGATTGGTTTGTAGCTCCAGCGCAAGGCTCTAATCTGATGTGTCTCAGTCAGTGAGTTACTCTCCTTTTATTTTGTTTTATATTATTTGTCTAAAATACAGACAGTCACTTGAAATGTTCTCACCTCAGACCAGATATATGTCAAGATTATGATCTGATATGCCTGAGATTTGGTTATATGAACCGCTGACAAATGGAGGAATCGCATATGCATACACACATAGTACGTTTACACATGCATGGATAAATTTTGTATGGAGAGTGAAACTACATTTTAGATGCAGTTACTGGCAGAGATATCACTTAGAGACCAACACTTAACCTCAATCAGGAAATCCAATTAAAAAGTATATTTTTACAGTCCTAATAATACTTCTCATGCTGTGTAAGACCTGCAGACATAAACTCGGAGTATCAGGCCAACTCATATTATCTGATAGTGCTGCTAAATGCATTTATTGGACTGAAGCCAGTAAAAAGAAAAGGCAACCTTTTTGATAATAGCACCTTGAAAACCACACATACACACACACACACACACACACACACACACACACACACACACACACACACACACACACAAACACACCTGCACACTTGCATTGAACTTCCTCCCTTTCAGTAAAGTAGCCAAATCCAGGATGTCATTTCCACACATGCACCCTAATGTATGTGACACCCCTTTGATGTAATGGAGAATGGTAATGTATGTCATCATTATTTATGTACCTTGGTTGCGCACATGTCATTATGCCCAGTTGTATTATCATTTTGGCAAAAGCATATCAGCACCTTGTTTGTTTATTCGTATGATTTTCAAATTATTTTATGTCAGATGTCAATTTATAAACAAATAATCATCGTCGTATTTTATCATCCATATAATGTATGAGGACATTTTATTATTGAGGGGCACTTCATCATTGCATAGAACTCTTTTTCTTCTGTAAAAAGGATCTTTTGAAATGTTGTAATATATGTGATAGTGAAGATAAAACTTATTACAAAGTTCTACAGCCTGTATATACATTGGAAAAATAGGGCTTTTGATTAGTAGATGCAGGAAATACATTTATACATGTAAAGTCTTTTTCAGAGACTGTAATTTATCTAATTTGATATACAGTGAAATGGGGCTAATGGTGTTCATCATGTAAATTATCATATGTGATGTTATATAACAGTTTGCTTTCTTTGGTTTGTGGTTAAATAAGATCATGATCAAATCATTTTTATTCCCAAGGCTGAACCAGTGTTTGCTATAATCAACAAATTATTTATATACATTGACCGTATCAAGGTACTCGATTCCCTGTGTTGCTATTTTGCTATACCTGGACAAGAAATTATATTGATCAAGCACATATCAACAACACGTGTACTCTCGTATTCAGTGTATGACTTTGCATGCCTTAATACACCAGTTTTTGCTGAATTCAATTAGACTTGAATACGGTGTCTCCACAGGACAGGGTGTATTATATTTCCCTTCAGCATCTCTTTCCTCATTTTAAAGCATAATTTTGTAACGGTAACCAGGGTCAAAGTTATGCAATAATAATGAATAGTGCCTCATATTGCAAACTTGTAATATCAGCTGCTCTGTGCAGAGTTTCGATTTCAACATGTGTGCTCAAATTAATAAATTTCAAATGGGAAACCATGAATTTTGGAAAAAGCACAGACAACGTTATGCAAGGCGGACCTCTAATGTTTCACTTTCTTTTCGCACTGAGCCTTATGCCATTGTGTCAAACGCAGCGTCCTTCCATAACACTTTCACAGGCTGTTAATAGCTCACGTCGTTACTTTGCTCGCAATAAGTCACTTCCTCTGAGGGGAGCAAAACTGAGTTACAAAGGCCTCTTGATGTTTCAGCTTCATCACATGAATTCATCGCAGTGGCTCCATGGAAGATAATGAGGAGTCTTACTCACAGGGAAAACGTCCTGTGGCTGGGATCCTGGCTGTAGAGTGATGCCTTTGTTAATGAATACTGATCTTACACTTCTCTATCAGTTCAATATCTATTTTACTTTCTGTGTAACATCTGATTTTGAGTTCCTGGTTTTGAAAATTTAAGTAGTGAAGCCAATGCCTTTGTTTCAAGTTTGCTGATATTACGTACAGTAATCGTTGTTCCTGTATTTATGTAAAGTGAGTGTAGTGTAAATATATTCAGATCTTTTCATTCTTACCGTTCAAAAAAAAAAAAAAAAAAAAGAAAGAAAAAAAGAAAAAAGTGATATTGCTCAGCATCGCTTCAAAAGGGAGATTCTGCTCATGGAATTCCACCTCTGTAAAAGAAATTTTTAATCCTGATATTTTTCAAAACTTCAAGAACAGGTGTCCTTTTTTTTTTTTTTTTTTTTTTCGGTTACACTTTTCTTTTCTCCAGCAGTTGTTTAAGTATCCAGTCAGTGTTTTGCCTTTTCTCTGTATTTTTCATATGGATGGAGCTGTGAAATTAAAATAAGTTCAAACATATACATGTATATCAATATGAATGGAGGCATGAAGGTTAATAAAGTTGCATTTTGTATGTAAGACACTGGTATGGAGCTAGTTGCTATCTACGACTGAGATGGATGGTATGTGGTTTCGATGTCACTTAGACATCTGAGCACTGTACTCACATTCTGTGGCATTCGGAAACCTAATCTTGGTATTAGAGAAGGCATTTTAAATTATGGGCGATATACAGTACAGTAGCTTGTACGCATCTGATCTCTACGAGGAGAGCAGAAGATCTTGGACAACCATTGATTCACCTGCTTGCTTCAGTTTAACAGCACATACATAAAAGCTCTTTGATACCTGACAATCCTCACTCATATGTTTACCATCCAAGTCAAACATTGCATACCTCCGTGTAATATGTTGCTGTGTTATTATCTAGTACCAGCACAGAGTGGTATTTAAAGGCCTGGTATGTTTTAACACAACATGCAGTGAATACAGTTTCGCAGAACAGGTTGCACATAAAAGAAAACGCCCAGTACATCCTGTACTGTACTCTATTATAACAGGATCTGGATGAATGTCTCTGTCAGCCAGCAAAGGATTCAGATGATCACAATAGCAAGGCTTCAATTCCCACTGCACAAAGCATTTCGCCGTGCAGTGTATCACATGCGTGATTTATTACTCACGCGAGCCTGTGCTGTGGAGGCTCCACTGTACAGGCAAAGTACAGCGAAAAGAAGCTGAAAGCAAATAAGAGCGACATTAGAGCAACCCTCAGAGCGAGGTGCCTCGGCTCTCAGGACAAGCTCAGACAGCTTTTCTGGTTTGTACAGCTTCTCTTGGCACCTTCTCTCAGCGCTTCTGCTATGACTCATGCCAATGACTTTTTTCCAAGAATTAAAAAACAAAAGAAGTAATCTTCTGTTTTCGTGACATCGAGTTGTTTGTAAGAACAAGTGCAATATGGGTGTGCTCCTGAACAATTACTAAACACTGAAGCCAAATGAAGAACCAGAAAGAACAAGCAAAGGTGGTCAAACACTGAGAGGAGTGAAGAAAGAGCATAGCTTGTAGTTTGGAATTAAAAATCTGTAAATATTCCACTTAAATATTTGCTTTTTCCTCGTCAGCAGTTGTCCATCAGTGCTCCTTATAAATCTATTCACAACATTTTGACAGCTTCAGATTCTGTATCTCTGCAAACAATTAGAATTCATTAAGACATCTGTGTTATTTTTGTGCAAAAAGCAAAAAGTAATAACAAAGCGAAATCTATTTTCCATTTCCTTAATGATTTTCTAATCCACCAGTGGGTGGTGGATATAATAAAATGCTGTAGAGGTATGAGACCTCTATTGTGCTGAAAACAAAAGGACCAATGCATTAACTTAAGATTAACTTTACTGTAATCATCAACAATCTAAGAGTGAGTAAATTTGGATAATAGAGAGAAAAACTCCAAAAGTTAAGTGTTGACAATCTTTTAAAAATCAGACATTCCAAGACAAATATTCATCATGATCCTTTTAATTGTACCACAATCGCACAGGCCTTCGTACCACATTTGATCAGTTTATCCAATGTCTTCATGTTATGAAGCTATGACATAAAGTATTTGTACCACAATCGCACAGGTCTTCGTACCGCATTTGATCAGTTTATCCAACGTCTTCATGTTATGAAGCTATGACATAAAGTAACGCCCTGTTACAATATAAATATGTGTACACACAAATATGTGTGTATACTCAGTGTATATTTTCAAAGTATTGCAATAATTCACTGGCACATACTCCACTGAGCTGCTCTGAAGTGATGACAGTGTAGACTGTAATAATAATCATATTCTATAGTTTGATCCTTTGACAAACAAATAAAAAATAAACAGTCTCTGCAATTAAAAAAAAAAGGTTTAAAATCTTTGTAAACCCCAAAACAATCAGCGGATTGTATCCTCAAACAGCAGATACAAAATATATACATCTTAACAAATTATGGAGACTTCAAAAATCAATTTTGTTCAAGCGGACTGAAATTAGAAAGAAACCTGATCATAAATAGAGATAGAGGAGGGGCAGCCAACAAAACAGAGAGCCTGATAAAAGAACATTGTCCCAACGGGGCAGCTTTGTTTCTCATTCATCCAAAAAAAAAAAAAAAAAAAAGAAAAAGAAAAGCAAAGCAGCTAAAGGCACTTTCAAAAGGTGTTTGAATACGTGGATGGTAGTCAAGGAAAGCAAAAGCCTACACAGATGTTCAGACTGGTAGGTGCTCAGCATGAATCTAAAAAGAAGACAAAACTCTCCAGCTTACAGACGCCACTTTGAAACCACTTCTACAGACAAATCACCAGTAACACGATGCTGTAATCCTGACATAGACACCTAATGCTCACACGCATGATTTGCTACCAAAACAAAGTCCGGATGAACCTCCGCTCCATCCGTCCATCAGAACCACTTCTGGGAGAGGGAAAATGACTCTGACCTGCTGCTGAAATTTGCTGTTTTTTCCTCCCTTCAACCTTCCTTACTGTCAAAATAAGATGCTGCTGTGTGGCTGAAGTTAACATGGAACACAACAAGCCGTTCAAAATAAGTTAAACCTTTTCTAGAGTTAAATAAAAACACTTTCTGTAATGTTACACTATAGGGGCATCGATGTAGAATATTCATAATGCTGTCCACATGACTACTATAATACCTCGCGCCATTATCTGTCTTTCATTTCAGTGCTATGAGTAAATGCACATTTTGTTGTGAGTGAACTTGCCCTCAGTGGCAAAGTAATGTAAAAATCTGGCAGTGTTAGACTCATGCTGCAAGCACTGCACTCACACACGGCTTGCAAACAGCGCTCATCCGAATATTCCTCCCTCCTGCTGTATCTTTTAACAAATCCACCACTTGTTTACGTAACTGGAGCTACCTGCTGTCACTTTCTCTATTGCGCTCACACACACTATCAGTCCTTTGACCTTCTAGCTAAAGCAACACATTCTTTGATCTTCCAGTTCATAGCAATACTACGTCAGCACTTCCAGTATGGCAGTTTGTTGTTTAAGTTAATTAAATAATTGTCATGACATTGCTGAAGTGATCTGTACAAACCAATTTAAGATGTTTATGGACTTTGCAGTGCAATAAAATAATGAAAAAAAGGCTTTAAAAGATTCAATATTATCTCATTATTACATTTGGCAAATTATTTTTGACTGACACCTTTGCAAATGTCCCCCAGTATCGGGGCACCTGTGTGGAAATAAAATAAGGCAACAGTAGTATTTGATCTTTTTACAATAAAAGAAATTACTCGTGGGCCAGCACTGCTAATAATATCCCCACTAGGGAGTGAGTGGAGTGACCCACAGTTTTTAATTTGTTTGTTTGCTGATATGTAAGTCCACATTTACTGAAAAACAATCTGCAAGGCATGGGTTTCTAACTCTGGTGTCTCTTCATGTGCAGCGCCAGGTGATCAGAGCGGGAGAAGCAGCGGCTGCACACGCCGCACTGGAACGGCTTCGCCCCGGTGTGTTTCCTGAAATGGCGAGTCAGCTCATCAGAACGGGCGAAGCGCCACTCACATCCCTCCCAGGAGCACTGGTACGGCTTCTCTCCTTCAGCAGACAAGATGGGAAAAAAAATAAAATAAAAGCAAAATGAAGCAGACAAAACAGAAAGACAAGACATGTTTGGATGCATTTCCCTCAGTAAATCTCAAATTGCTGATAAATGAGTTTGGAATGATGGAAAATCGGATACTTTTTCGTACGTGCACCCCAACTGCGAGCCACAAATCAGAGTGTGTCCTGTCTTTTTCCCTGCCCCCTTTATGAGAGCTGCAGGCTTTATGTGATTTGACAGCAGTGAGATGCGAGCCAGATCTGTCAGCAGACAGAATGCATCTGCATGCCAAGTACATTTTTATGCACTCACCACCTTCACCCCAAAATATGAAGAGCAACTCGAAAACACTTTACCTGTGTGAGTCCGTAGATGGGCTTTTAAATGAGAAGACTTGGTGTATACTTTCTTGCACCCTAAAGAAAAAGAAAGCTCATTGACATCAAAATACTGTCCCCTCAGTTGGATATGACCTAAAGGTAGAAACAAGACTCACCTGGGACATCACAGTGGTGAATCCGTCGTCTCTCCAGATCAGGATTACTCCTTCTGTTGTTCTTATATGGAGCCGACTGGGCCAACACTGGGGACATTGGCCCAACACCCGGTGCCGTGTGTACTGGTGTCAGGGTTGCACGCTGGACTGGCACAGGACCTGGGCTTTGGACTAATCCAACATTGGAATTCTGGTCTGGGCTTTGGATTGGAGCAATGCCAGAAGTCTGCCCTGGATCAATTGGATTATGAGCCTGAAAAGTTAACTTAGAGGCGATGCTGGCTTCGTAGGATGGAGGTGGGGACAGATTGTGAAGGAGCTCCTTCCCCCTTTCGGGACTTGAGGGCTCAGAGTTTGGTGGAGAGGGTGGCAAATAGGTCGGTCTCTGCTGATGGCCTACATGTCGAAAACACTCATTCTGAGGGGTGCTCGTGGGTTTGGTGCAATTCTGCGCCGGGCTGACATGGACGTTTCCCATAGGAAGACTTAACGGGGCCATGGGGATGGAGCTCAGCTGCGACCCGTGAACGAGCTGCTCCAAGTCAGAGTTCAAAAGCTGAAACAATGGAACATCCTGGAAATCTGGCATTTCCTGCTTGATGTAAAAGTTCCCGCCAGCAGTTTCGGCTGTGCTGAAAACACCTGGGTATTCTGGGAGTGCTGGTGGCACCGCATTGCCCTGACAGGTGGCATGCATCAGAGAGTGTGACGGCTCTGTTTTGATCTGTCTCATAGTCCTGCAGAGACCGGGGTGCAGGTATGTGACGTCAGGAAGGAGCAGGCTCATGTTGACGCTGTAAGGGGAAGTGAAGTCCTCGGTGAAGGGTGGCTCCAGCATCAGAGCGCCGTCCCTGCACAACATTTTGGAGTTTATGCCATCCTGTGGAGACAGGTAGCTGTCCATCTCTGATTTACCCTGAAAGACAGAAGAGAAGGGATGCTCAGGTAAGCCATGGTGCAGCTGTGCCTGTTAATCTGGTTCAGGCTCCCACCTGGGTTATTGGTGTGAATCTGTCGAAAGTGCAAACACAGTAAGATGCGCATTCAGCACTAAATGTATCATGGACCCTGAACGCCCCAGTAGTTTTCTACTGTTGTTCCTCTTCTAAAATATTAATTCCTATCCCCAAAGAAGACCTCCGTGCATGTCCTGAAACTACCCACCATTCTCCTCTGACACTGAAGCATCATTTACACTGACAAAACAACAAACAACAGCACTGACTCCTGTAAATACATTTGGGGATGCGTTTGGGGCCTGCACTTGTGTACACACTGCCACACCAGAGACGCCACCAGCACCCCCTCGTTTTACAAGCAGCAGACGCCCTCCTGAAACGCTCCGGCCGGAGCTGTTTGGAAATACATGGCCGAAATTAGAACATCCAGTTGCTCTGCAGCGCCACGCATCTCTTCCTCGCAAGTTTCGGGGCGCAACGCTTCGCATCCCAGCCGTGCCCTGCGTGTGATTCAAGTCAATGTCAGCATCAGTGCAGACCAATTTCAGTCACGTGTCGGGACAGTAAACTGCGAATTTTAGAGCAAACAAACACACAGGCCGGCCTCCAATATCAGGCTCACATCTTTCTGCGAAATCAGCCCGTTTTGCTCTCATCAGCAACATGCAGCGAACCAGCAGGTATCAGTAAACAACGCGATGCTCTGAGGCAGATGCAGAGGAAGAGAAAGAGAAAGAAAAGGGAAAAACAATCTCCTACCAAATTGTAATCATGAAGAGAAGACGTTCCCGGGTTGGCATCCCTCGTGTTACACAGCACTTGCCCATGATCTTCACCCCTCAGACCGTCGGCTGTCACTGGTGCGGCGGTTTTACGGAGAAACTGCGCGTCCTGCCCCGGAGCGACCCAAACATTATTCCTTACGGCAGCGGCCATAAAAGCAGAGGTACTGTCTAACTATCCGAAGTCTTTCACAAATAAATTAAGCATAGGTGGTGTTTTGTTTCAAAGCAATCTGTACGAGCAAAGAGCCAGCTGTCAAACGTTCATTCTGCCTATTTTGCGCTCGCTTGTCAAATTACGCAACTGCGTGGAATCGGCGCGTCTGCAGGGCGGGGCTGAACATGTACAAAATAAACAGGACAAGCAAGCCATCAGGATACGCCTAATGTAATGAATACTGTGGTTGTACGGTGAGGTGAAATGGCTGAGGGTGGAAGTAGCACGAAACACGTGGGGATAAAGAGGCAGCTGAGGGAGGTGAACGTGGCGAGCCGTTGAGCGCTTGAGTCACAGACTTCAGAGTAAAGTGAGTCGGCTGGTTGAATCAGTGCAGTGTTGCTCAGGATCACGTTGACTTGTAATCTGAGCAGGCATTGAAAAGTACAACTACAATCAATTCGATTATTTCTGTCTTTATTTTCACAAAGGTTGATTTAGTTGTGTCTGACCTCTGTGGACAATTTCAAAGTGATCCCTGTCTCACCTGTCTCCACGGCCCATCAGCTTAGCGCAACTTCCCCATCATTTTTTTTTTTGGTTTTCTGCTTTTCCTCAGAGCCTCCAGCACGCTTGGGTCCTGGTCTGGCATGTTAAAAACGCCACTGCAGTGCAGCTGTCTGTCAGGACTGCATACTTGATGCCAACATTCCCGAGCCAGCAGTGAAGCCTGCACACATACACTGGCAGTGGATGTTTCTATCAAAATAGCTCAGCATTTCACTGAAACGCTGATGATCTGCACTGAACCTGCCTGCAGTTGTCTTAACTTCGCCCTATAATAAACCAGCTGCGTTCATATTCTTATTTAGAATGTGACTTTTTCTCATGACCTTGTAGGAGCTCACATGTGTGTTTTTTGTTGTTCTGTACATCCCTGAATATACTCAAGGTATCTGGCTCAGCCATGACAAAAGATCAGTAATCCAGCCTCCAGCTCTCTTGAGGTCACATGTGTTATACCTTAGCTTAATAAAACAGAACTCACTTAACAGGGTTTGGTTTTTTTCCCACACAGGTGTATGAAGTATTACCACATGTCAATAATATTGCCAATGCAACAAGCTGGAACTGGAAACACAGGTATGCCACAATGCTGGCACGGATGTGGACGAGGCTAAGCAGCATTACAGTAGAAGAAAAAAAAAAAAAATCTGTGTGTGTGTAAAAGGATTTTTTTGTAATGTGACATTTACTGCCGCTCCCATCCATGTTTTTCTTCAGGCAGTTTCTGTCCTCTTATTAAAATGTTGTAACTGCACCCACTGAAGGCTTGACTGAACACGTTTTAAATGTGAGTATCTGTGAGGTTAGATTGGGTCATACATGAAACCCAAACATGCTGAAAAACACATTATATGACAGAGATTTTTTTTTACCATTTGCACACAGAAAACTCATATTATCCACTGCTTTTTATTTGGAGTTTAGAAGTGAGAGGTCTTTTCCGTCCAGGCCCTTCAGCAGTGAAAGTATTTCCCTCTCATAGATCCTTCTGCAAACTGCTTTTTTCAACCCCTTTGCCTTCTCCAAACTCATTGTGATTTGTGATAATTGTTTCTCACTTATTTGAATTTCACTTTGACCTTCCATCACTGTTATTCTTGATTTTCTGTAAAGCACCTTCTAATGTTATTTTTTAAAAATGGATTATACATAAGTTATTACCAATTAAATGAGATACTGTTTTGTTTCGACGTAATTCAATTTCGATCATGTGTTGATATTGATACCACACAAACTATTAATACAATCTGAGTGATTGCTCACCAATAAAATACCCACATATGCGTAATTCTCATGACGCAGTGAAAAAATCTCAAACATATTCAAATGACTGCTGATCATCCAATTAGGAGCCGACTGATTGCCTGTAGTGTGCTGACCTTTCCAAGTGCAATCTAAATCCATGGATGTCTCAGCTCCAAGAGGAGCAACTGTCATTCTTGGCCGTGGCTCTTCCTGTACAGCGAATGTGAGCCGAGCCCTCCTCCATATCCCCCGTATTAAAACCTCACAATATGCCCAACAACTGCACAGCAGAGGAGAGAGAATGCACGGTATGTGCTTACAGCATCACAACTCCTCTCTCCTCTCACATGGACTAATATGGCCAAGCCAAGAGGGGATAGGACAATAAACACATGTAGCACATTGCTACTGTGAACACAGTGTGTGTGTGTGTGCGTGTGTGTGTGTGTGGTTTTTTTTTTTTATTGTGAAAGGGTAAAAGAACTTTCGGTAAGTGGGTTGAATTATTTGGTGTGCTTTGTTTGTGAAACTGGTAAGACTAATAGTGTGTGTATTTGTGTGCAGCTGTATTATCTTTGTTTACCTGCTAATAATCTGAAATGTTATGACATTCAGTGTAACACAAGAAATACAAACAAGTCACATGCTCTATATATAGTCTGTCTTCAAGCAGGTGCTTGGCACTCCCACCAGAGGGCAATGGTCAGCTGCAGTGGAACTTCACTGGCGCCTTCACGTACTGTAGCTTTGTACTGCTGAACCATCAAAGTAACACTGTTAATGCATTCCACTTTTATATTATTGCGTATAATTACCTTCTATAGCCAGTGAGTGGAAGCAGCAATGTGATGCTTTTTCGTGCTATCAGTTGACACTTTCCTTTAGTCCTATTAAGATTTGTTTTTGTTTTTGAGGACACATGATAGTTCGTCACATAAAACACTGATTATTTTCATTCTAAGTTAAAAGCTTGGCATGTGCATTGACACAAGGACGATCATGTTAAAAAGCTTGCGTAACGCACAGTTTCTTTGCCTTTCTATATTCCCTTTAAAACCTCAAGTATAGGCACTCTGAATGATAATTTATTTTATGTCAGCTTTACCAAAGCCTGCCCTTGAAAAAAAAAAAAAATAGAATCAATAATTCCTTCTTTGGCTTTATTATTTCGTCTCAAGTTTGGCTGTGTTACAAGCTTGGCTTGTTGACTCTGTGCAGCATTTATCTGATCTGACACAGTTTCATTAGGCATTAGTAATCATTTCCATAGCACACAACATTAGAGCACTCCTGTTTGTAAAACAGCAGATGAGGCTAATGCCGTCCTCTGGGGAGAAATTCAATATAATTCGTTAATTAAATGGAATAATTTAATTACAGTAACTTAGAAAGCATTCATCAATATAATTGTTTCTGGAGCCACCATTATAATTGAGGTTTAAGTGAAAACAAGTCCGTTTCTAATGTTGGTAATGTGCTGACATAGTTCTCCCTCCCTCCATTTGTTCCTCTCTCTGATCTTCCACCATGCCGTTTCTCCACAGTGTTTTCGTTTGATAGCCAGCCATACCACATCAGCAAGACCAAAACATTTATTACAGCCATTTAATTTAACCTCTCTACAGGCACGGACAAGAAGACAGAGATGATAGCACAGCCGCCCTGAAAGACTCTCGCTGTTCAGCTTCTAATCTGATCCTCTCTGTTGCCCTTTCATAAAGACACCAGAGTATTACCCTGACTCCAAACATACCTCTGCCATTTAAACTGTCTTGGATTTCACCACAAAGACGACCAAATAGAGTCCAATTCATTCTCCAGGGCCGAAATAATAAAACATAATTTTAGTCTAATCTGCCTAAAGAATGTCCTCTGTTTGAAGTTGACAGTGCTCTATCTTCTGAGAGGAATAATTGCCTTTTGAGTACAGCAGGAGAGGCCACTGAGGTAAGCCTGTCGAGGGTCTGCACCTTACAGGTGTGCCCTTGGACAGACAACCTCCTCGTTGTTCTGAAGAGAGAGAGAGAGATACGGGGGGGAGAGCCAGACTGAAAGAATTCATCTGCCAGTTGAAACTTTACAAGGCACCGGCACAGCAGCAGCAGCACTCTGCATTCTGGCCAAAGTGCAGTGAACAAAGACACACTGATGTCCGGTAATTCCTCTCGTGTGATGCAGCTGACAAATTCTTGTCATTAAAGTTTTATCATTTTGTTGGACAGGTTTCGATGAAATTGACCCGCTTGTAATCTGTTTGATTTGGACAACTGCATCCGTGACAAAGTTACTGACAGTTATTGTCGAGAAACGAAAGCGACACTCCTCGTATAGAGCAGGCTTTGTGTGCACATTTCAATACGTCGGCCCAGTTTGCCTACACGGCCGCTGAAATCCTGTGTGGCCATTGATTATGATGTTAAACATTCATTTCCCAATCATTTTGGTTAAAGTGTAGCTATGTATCAGCGATATGAGGTGGCTATTTTCGAAGCCTTCTCTCTAAGACAAACTGAATCTCTGCTTCATTTGTCAAACTTCTCTGCTGCTTTTTAATGGGGCCTATTAATTGTGCAGAGAAATCTGTCCCTTTCTGAACACGGCATTGAAAGCTGCTGAACAGCTGTCCCAGCTCTGGAGAATCATATGGAAGAATGCATTATCGGCCTTGTTTGAATATTCCCTTAGATTTGGAATAATCAGGCAGCTATTCAGTAGTGAGATGGCCACGCACAGATGCCAAAGCACAGCTGAGGGGACCACTGCGGTGTGATGCCGCTCAAACACACACAAAACCACTGGCATGAAGAATGTGGTGTGCAGGTGCAGGTGTGCTTTATTTCTGTATTGTGTGCTTATCATTCATAACGCTGTAGCTAAGACGCTTTCTTTTCAGTCCTTTTATCCCCCCCCCCCCCCTTTTTTTTTCTTCCTTCTTGCCTTGTTCAAGGTGATCCTAGCTTTGCATATGGCTGATTAATCTTATTGCACAGTAGCTAACATTGATCACAGAAATGATTAGAAATGCATTAGTCAGCAAACTGTTTGGAGTGGTTGGGTTTAAGTGCTAGTGCCAAGCCATTTTCCATAGGTGTCCATGTTTTTAATTTTGTTATATAGAATTTTGCAAATGGATGCATGCATGCCGCCCAAATACAGCATCAAAGCTTTAATGCTTACAGACATAATTTAATCTCCTAGATGGCAGGCCTGATGGACTGTGTAGAGAAGGCATCCCTGCTAAATTCATTATGCTAAAAGTTGCTAGATCTCACTAGCTGATGAGAGGGAGACAGAGTAGCATAACCTGTGTTTGTATTTTCTGCTGGATAAGATATTCCGGCGGTGCATTGCAATGTTGATGAAAGCAGACTTCTTCGGTCAGTGTTGACACCACAGAGCTGTCACCAAGTTAAAAAAGTGAATGGTACAAACGTCTACATACAGCACAGCAGCCATAACCGTAACTATGATGTGATATTCAGTTTCAGTTTCAAATGCTTTGTCAAGTTGTCTCCAGACAATTAAACTGAGCATAATAATCCGGTGCTCAACCGCACGCAGTAGCTGACCACATATTATTTAACACAGTGTTGCTCAAGTGCTGATGTGTTTAAAAAGTGACACTGCCACCTAGTGAATCAACTTAACATGATCTGTTGTTTCACACTTGAACGTGATATTCAGAAGTACAAAAAGCTGGGATATCCATTCACTTTGGAAACAACGTCGTTCATTAATTCCTACAAAGTAAAAGCCAGATGCAGAAAACCCTGCCTTCATCCCAACACACTTTTTGAAGCCATTCTTCATTTTCCCCTGACCTCACTGACTGCAGCCCCTCCTCCTCGCTCATGGCTCAGACGCCTCCTTTAATCATTAAACAAAGTCTTTCTTTATTCACAGAATTTCTTTTCTTCTTCTGATTTCAGAGTTCAAGTTCACACTAAATGCATTTTAGCTTTTAGATTTTGGGTACTTTTGTATGCAGGAACATTCATACTAAAACTACAATAAGTCAGGTTCATTAGAATGACATACTTTGCACAGATCATAAGCACTGGGGAACAGTTATTCATACCATTATTTTACAGCTACACAGGACAGTCTGAATAAAAATAAATAAATAATCAATCAGCCTGCTTAAGTAAATAGGTTAGTGCAATTTTCAAAACAGCCAAATACACTTCATTACTTAGCAAAGGGACACCTTTACAATTAAAAAGCATGACATCCCTTCAACAGCAGAGGTGCAACTCATAAGGGTCCCACCAAGACAACTCTTGCCACATGTTCAACACTCCCTATTAAAAACCTGGGGAAATTAATGAGCTTCCATTGGCACCCTCACAACAAAGGGATCTATAAAGCAGGCTTAATGTTCTCAGGGAAACTTTACTCTTCAGTAGTTCCCAATCAACCGGTAGCAGCAGATTTTGTTTTATTTCCCTTGTAACCTACAACGGGAGCTAAAAATGCTACTCACTGCATCTTTACATAAATGTTATCCCCGATTGAAATTGCTTTAAGCTCATTATTAATCAAAGATTTGTCAATAATTAACCATGTTGGGTTGTCAAAATCTAATTATGTATAACTATAGTGTATATTTTTAAATAACAGCTGAGCAGCGTGCTTTCGAAAAATCCATAAATGTGTAAAATATTGCCAAACAACATGTATTTGTTATTTATTCACAGGTCTGTTAAAAGAGTTCTAAAAACAGGCACACATGGTGTACATGGAGAACAAAACCCTCTCATGTTGTGAGCATTGATTTGTTCTTTTTACCTGCTTGTACACAATTAAGAACACTTAGGAATCAAAGAGCGCAGAGGTTTGCAGAAAGGTATTAATTAGAACTTTATTTATGCAGATGCTTTGTAAATTTGCATAAAAAGCAATTCCACAGATGGGTTTATGGCAGTAATGACTGTTCCAGTCTGCAATAAAACATCTGCTTAATCACAACAGAGACAGTCAATGGCTGCTGTGAAAACAGGCTGTCCAAGTACATCTCAAAGAAAGTACTGAGGTGAGGAGATGGTGTGGACGGGTTAGAAAAAAAACAGCAGCGAGATTTAGGGAAAAACCTGTTCAAACGCAGCATTAGTTAAAAGGGACACACTTCCCCTAAATATTTGCTGGTGGTACTTTGAGGGCTCTGATGTTGAGAAAAATGCCCTTATCGTGTTGGCAGAACAATCCACTTACTGTGTCTAAGAGAAGAGCGAGTTTTGTTCCAAGTCAAGCCAAGTCTTTGTCTGCATGTGCCAACTATTTTGAAAATATTCCACTTTGTCTTTTTAATCCATGAGAGCCACACACAGACACGAGCTTGTGCACGCTCGCACACACACGCGTACGCACGCACACGCGCGCACGGCAGTGTGGCTGCAAGGTCACTCCAAGTATTGATAAATCACCCAGCTGTGATTCCCTCCTGACAGCTCAAACTAACATCAAGCTGGATGGGGGAGAACAAAAGACCATCAAGCGGCCCTTTTCCTGACACTTTTATTCAATCACGGCCAGATTGCTTACGACAGCACCAGCAGCTGTTTCGTCTTCATCTTTCCCCATTTGATAAAGCGTGTCAAGTCATATTTCTGTAAGTACTTCACCTCACCCCATACTGTGCAGATCCGCAGCGATTCGGCATATGCACATTCCACATGAGGGGATCGTCAAATGGGTCAGGGAGTAATGACACCCCTCTGAAGGTCGCACCACACTGGCGTGGGGGTGGGAGCAGGTAGGTGGGTGGAGGAGGAGGGGTGGGGGGTGGAGGGGGGGTGACGACAAAGCAACAAGCTGAAGGTCAAAGATAAGAACAGCCGCAGAGATATCTAAGATAGCCAGCAGAAATTAAACAATGAGGGAAAGGCAGTAGGGCTTTGATTGTGTTGTTTAAGAGAGAAGGTGGGGGGGGGGGATTTGCTGGTGCTTGGGATTGTTATTTTGGGATCACCATCCCGTTCACAGCTCTTCTGTTGACCTTGTTCCTCATGGGATGGAGGTCTGTGATAGGACGGAGAAATATTGCAATGTCCATTGTTTGTTTGTGATCAGACATCAGCCTGGACAGAAATGAGATTTCCATTTCGCCACTGCCTTTTAATGTTTACATTTAGATTGCCTTTACAGGCCCTGCTTTCCCGTGCAAGCGTCTGATAACAATTACAGGTGTTTGAGTTTCTTGTACAGAGGATGAATGCCATAGTTGACAATAACGATTGCATCCAAGGATGAAGCACTCAGCACCGCCTGGCTCTGATTATTGTTGTGCAACTGTTTGAGGTCATTAAGTCATGTAGGTTGTAGCCCAGTACTGATAATCTGCACAAAGCTTTCACGTGCGCAAACGTTCCGAAAAAATAATGCAAACATTAATAAAAGTACAGCCACAGCCGTTTCTATCTTCTGCTTTCACTTATGCCAAACAGAAATAGCTTTACTTGACGGGACAAGGTAGCGTGTATCAAACTTCTGCCATACATCATTAGAACAAGAGCCACACCAGAAACTGTACTGTCGCACTTGAAAACTGTGTCACTGGAAATATACAGTAACACACCTGTTCCAAGTCACATGCCTCATAGCACTTCATCTGAAACACGTCTCAGGATCACCTCTTCAGCATGTTTCGCCTTGAAAAAAATGACATCTTCTCAGTCAGGTGCTATTTTGGCCGGAGCGAATGGCCACTAGTTCTGTGGAAAGAGAGACATGTAAATCAGGTGGAATCTGGGAGATGCTCATATCAAAAATGGGACAGCTCACTCCACTCAGACTTGGCCTGGCTCCCAGGAATGCAGTTAGCAAGCACACAATCACTGCCTATTCACGGTGGCACAGCTGCTGTGGACATATGTTCCCCACCAAAGGAGGAGGACATCAACCAGGCACACCTTGAACAGGTTAGCAGATGAATGGCGTTCAGTCCTTTGACAGTCTGCCCTCGTCTCGTTGTAGTTTCCCTTGCTCAACAAATAAGTTCCTATCCAGTGTGGCCTAAACTTTTCGCATACATTCATCCACGGCAAACCGTGGGCATAAAGCGTGACAGTAACAGTATTGTTTTTGTGACTGTATGTTGGACATTGGGTGGTAAATTCACTTCTGTCAATAAATATCTGAAATCAGTGACATTTTTCAATCATTTAGGTTCTTTCAGAAGGACAATGAACCTCATGGAACAGTAATAAGGAATATTAATAGTAAAAGTGCATACAAAGACTTTTTTACTACCCCTCAGCAAATGACCATATGTGAGAGAAAAGATTACATTTATTCATAGCTGTCTTTCATCAGGAAGCTTAAAACCCAAACTTCGAATGTAACCCCAAATTATATGCATATTGAGCTGACCTCTTCACCCTTTTTCTTAAAGCCATAGAGGAGGTGTGATATGCAAAAACCCGCAGATCCTTCAGCTCATCATTTAGACGATTTCAGCACTTCTGGTTTTCCAGCCGTCCAAGGGTGATCACGCCAGTCACTAATAGATAAAGAAGAGGCCCCCCATTAGCATGGAGGTCATACATGTAATGTAAAAATTCTCAGACCGAGCTGCCATTGCAGTCAGAGAAAAAAACAATGTGACTTACACTTGAAATTCACTCGATGCAATGTCAAACACTTAAAATCGTGAGACAGAGAACGCGCTAGATAACTGCAATCCATTCTCACATTATCCATTGTTAACACTCGTGCTTTTGTCACCCATCTCTGCAGCTATGACCTATTTGCTTTAGTGAAGTGCTCTGAGGCCATGGAGCCATGTGAAGGTTGTTCACCCATCCAGCAGGGCCATTTACAGGAGAGAGACCCCAGAGTCGAGCCGCAGCAGCTCTCTAATGACTCTATCAGCTACACTGATGGGAGCAAATGGCACCCAGAGATTTCAACACATTCCCTGAGCATGCATTACATTTGCTCTCCTTATTTTCGTCATTGTTTTGTAATGGTAATGCATAAGCGTGCATGTAAGGACATTGTAAAACACATGAAATTACACCATAGCACTATAAGAAACATTGAGCAACAATTTGCACGCATACCAGGTTAACCCTAAAGTTAAGAAATTATGATGCCACTGCCATATTAAGTTGCTAACACATCTTCAAACGATCTTTTAGCTCTTTAACCTAAATACAACCTCGGTATAATTATTGTGATTTCCAAGGGAAGCAGGGCTGATCTTGCACCTCAATCCAACAATTACAGGAAACTATGTGTAAGATAAAAACAGAATATGTGCTTTCCTTTGTGAGAGCTGGTGGAAAGTCACAGGAGTATTCATTAAGGCCTTTGTGTCCTGTTTGAAATAGTGCTGTTAAAGGCTTTAGCTGTGGGCATCTCTCTGGAAGAGATATAATGATCCTCCAATTAGAGACAGAATCATGAGACCTGTTTATTAGTCCTAATTCATCTCCTCATTGTGCTGAGCATATCAAATACCACAGGAAAAAAAAAATCAACAATTTGCCCACCATAATTACAGATCTATTAATAGTTTCACAACAATGACAAGCAAAGCTATTCACATCATTTTCTATAGTCAAGAACCATACTGCACCACTGTCAAATGTACCCATTAAAGCCTGCATTTATACCAGCTCAGTGACATCTTGCATTTCAAAGACGTCTCTGAGCCTCTTCAGATAAATTACACTTTTTCATTAACAAGAATGGTTTTGGTATTATTAATTCTAAATGGATTTTCAGACACCTCCCTACATTTGTAGCTTATCATACAATAGCAGGCTTTTGTGGCTGTAAAGGTATTTTCCATTAAGAACAAAAAGATGAAGAAAAAAAAAAAAAAAAGCCTGCAATGCATTGTTGAGGTTTCTGTTTCAGGAGTCTGAAGGTAAAAAAGGGATACAGAACGGCAATTGAAAATCCTCATACCTAACTTGAAATGCAGAAGTTAGTGTTCCACAAAGTTCAAGACACATAATCATGGAGAGCGCTTCCCCTCAGATAACTCTAAGCCTTAAGATTATTATGGTTTCATTAATTCTAAAAGGTGATGAATGAACACAAAATGAACATAAAATTCTCGACTGGTGATTGAACCCTTTAGGTATAATTTGGTGATCTGTAGTACAACCTATTAGAGTTTGTACAGTAAACTCTTTTAGCACTACATCACAGTCTTCATTACTTTAGTGACTATCAAGCCAACCTTTGACTACGTACAACAGTTTTGCAGTATTGCTGTTAAGCCAACACGTCCTTACAATAAACTAGAATATTGCTGTGAGTGTTGGATGCCTTTTTTATGTAGCATGGTAAACTATGTCATGGTACAAGTAATATATGATGCTATTGGTCATGGTCTGGCAGTGGTGTCAGTATTGTTATATGACAACAACCTCCAAGGGACAAACACTGCTATGGTACAACAGTGTCACAGTCATAGTACTATGCGTCCATATGCAGTATTGGATAATTAAATTGGACAGTAAATACAGAGTCTGGTGTATGTTAGATGAAGTCTCTGTCCTGAACTAAGCATGATGACAATCTGACTTCTGGCTGTGACAAGTATTACATCTTATGGCCCACAAGTTGCTCTCCCGGGTAATCTCGTGAACTCTATGTTCGCTGATCTTTACTTAGGTCTCTGCCTGTACGTGCCCTAGTCTGCACCGCTGTGGTGTTGGACAGCCTCCTAATCGCGAGGAGGATCCCGCACGAGCAGGTACCTTCAGGGAAGCTTCGCGGAAGTGCGCAGAAAGATGCGCGGTGGCGCTCCTGGTAACAAAATTCCGTGTTATTTCTGGGGTTGTCCATTCAAATGTTAGTGGTATCAGTGAAACGCTAGCTTAAAAACCTCGGGCTGTGTTAGCCTACAAATTCCCCTAGAAAATAACTGCATAATAGCTTTACCACTAAAGCTAGCACCAAATACAGACGGGCTGTTTTCAGGCAATGCTAGCTAAATAGCATTAGCTTTAAAAAGACGTTTACTAATACGATTAAAAATATTAGCTTAATGTTCGCTAAAAGCTAAAGTTAGCCTCCAGCTTACTTAGAGTTAAAAGGCACCTTGATGCTTACATATTGTTGGGTGGATAAAGCTGCCCTAATCTGTTGTGAAAAGGCTGAAACGGTACTGTGTGTAATACTTTATTTGGCTCAGGTATAATTTCATTAAGTTGTCACATTTTAGTAATGCCATTACTTTTTCGTTTTAGTTGCTGGCTAATGGCTGGTTGGCTTCCACAAAAAACTTTCCCACTCAGGCTTTGGTAAAAATGAATAGACTTGACAGAAAGCAAAAGCACGCTGCAAAGTGGTTATGGAGCACCTGCCATGCCACAATTTTGGGATGATCTGGTATGTAGCATTTGATGATAAAAACTACATGTGTTTTCACCCTTTAATTTTTTTTTCCACTGTGCATCATAGTTCAGAAAAGGCAGCATCACATTAATGTTAGCTAACATTATTTGGTCGGGATGATAAGATGCAAAGACGATGTGGAAAGACATTGGTCAAAATTAAATAACTTTAGAGTCAGAGACCAGAAAACATACTCTCTGTACAATACAAAGCCACTCAGCACAAGAGCCCAGCCATAAATCTTAACTTGGTGAAACTTAAGATACAACATTTTTGTTGAGATTGAGGCGTTGAGTCACCTTAATGGCTCATGATACTTTTTGGGGGTGATTTAACTCCATCACAACATTACAGGTATAGTGAATTTCCCTTGGGGATGAATAAAGTATCTATCTATCTATCTATCTATCTATCTATCTATCTATCTATCTTCTGACCAATCTCCTGATTGGTTAGAAGCTAAATATTGATATGCTCATGGGAAATCACTGTTATAGTTGTTTATTGAATGGCGGGTCATTCATTCAGTTTTGTTTTGCCTGTGAATAAATGTTTTTCCCTTGTCTGTAACTGTCCACTAATGATGGATATGTTTGTGTCATATGACTGTTGTAGTTTACATTTTGTGGAAAGATTAAAATGCTCAGAAGAGTGGACCTCAGCTAAGGGAATGAAAACACAGCTAACGCTAAGTGGAAGAGCACTACAGTTTTGTGTGTGATATGGGTAATACTAACAACCTAATGGGACGCGCTTTAGATTTGCAGTGTTTGGGACTACCAGTGCAAAGCAGCTGCAGCATCTTGTTCGTACAGTTCATCCACTCCTCCTGGCTCCAGAATGTTGGCAAGCTGCTCCGATCCCCCAAACTGATGTGACAAGTTGACCTCAAGTTAAGGTAACACTCATTAACAGATAAAATAAGTTCATGGTTCTTAACTTTAGAGAGCAACCACGCCAGTATAACAGATTTGATACTGTATTCAGTACAGCAATCAAGCCCCAACACAGCTGTCATAACGTTTCCTTAAGAAGAATCTTTGCTGCCTCTCTGACAAATAGCACAGCTCATGACAGTAGAAGCAGGGGCTGCTGCCAGCTTTGGGGAAAAAGCTGTGTGGACGGCACCAGCACATCAGTTTCACACGGAGCTGGCTTCCTACTGAACTCAATCATATTACTAGCCAGAATGAGGCCATAGTGTTGGCACAGCAGAGAAAATGTGAGGCCATCTTACCAGTAAAGTTGAACCTGGCCCAGCCCTTTGCCACAACACAATGCATCATCTAGTAATGTAACTTGAAAGTGACTCTAAACTTCACCTTGTAATCGAGTTTTAAAATCCAGTCTCATAGGTTGCAATGTTTTGGCATGGATAAGCCTTCAAACGCACTGATCTGTTACTCTGATTGGGCATCCTGGATCGTATTTGCCTTCCATTTTCTTTTAAACAGTGCTGTAACAGACTGGATGCTCAGCTAATCTGAAACTAGGTTACATTTCACAAAGTTCCAGAACATATACCCTAATGTTTGTGAGTGGTTTGCCATTTTGTACGAGTTTATACAAATCTGTTTTCTGTACAGGTACACCCAAAACTTGACCCAGCAGAAATCCTGGTTTTTGTGTTTTTTGTGAATATCAGTCGTGTTTTGGTGTCAGATTTAACTAGAAGTTTTAAAATTTGTCTTCATTGTAATCCTATATACAATATAAAGGGCTTGAGAGACAGATTGACAGCCTTTTCTTCTGTTCTTCCTAGTTTTTCCTTGTATTTTGTACAGTGGTGTGTACATTCATCTGCTTTAATACATGAGATGTGTACACTATCCAGTAACAGGCCTTCTGGATTATGACCTGAAGGTTTTTGTGACATAACTTTATTTTACAAAGCAGCTTAACTTGAATTTAGTCTTGTAGTGGCATTTTTATACATTCATAACATGGTTTGGAAATAAAAGTTAATTATTAATTATTAAGGTTAATTATTGTCTTTTATTTTCGCAATGTGCCCACTATAAATGTGTTAGAGTTAATAAGGATAAACAAATGCCAATTCAGAGAAACCATGTGTTCACCAGGCATCTAAGTGAGATAGACTGAAGCCCTGCTGTCTGTTGGGACAGGGCAGCTCTACTTTGGACAAATTAATCTCCAGTAAAGATGACTTAGATCAACTTTGAAAAACACTAAGATGAAAACTCATAAAATGATTACGAACGGCGGCCAGAATGACAAGTATTATCAACAAAAATTAATCAGGTGCATCTTTTCATGAACTCAATTAATAATGTGCAACAACGGGGTCTTTTTTCCCTGGAATGAAAATTAATTAGCAGGGGAAGGTCACTCGGAGATGCTGACATCACTCATCAGGCCGCTGTGGCAGTTCTAATTATTTGTCTTCCAGGCTTGGCTGATCAAAAATTATTGCCATACCTGAGCAACATTTAGAAAAAAAGCTTTGTTTAAAGCGCTTTTAATTAGACCTGCTATTTGATTAATGCCGTGTAAGCGCTCAGGATCGGCCCTCTTATCAGCATTTCTGACAAGTTTGCTGGGTATTGTTGTGTGAAAGACGTTTTACTGACACTAACCGACTGTTTAGAATCTAATTCGTTCACTTTAGTTGCAATTAAAAAGCTATTTACTGCGAGAGCACTTGTTGATATTAATATAGATGTTGTAAACTTTGACAAAGCACTCCGTATTTATACTTGAAATAAATGTGGCATTAAGTGATAACAAGTAAATAAACTTACATTATGAGGATTAGACCTCATAAGGAGTGTAGTTACTAACAACCTGCAATATCACACAAACACAGTGCTGTTGTGAATTGTGTAATGATCACACAAGTTGCTGCCTGAACATTCTTGCAAGTGTAGCTCTAGTTCCCATAATTTATTGTGTTTTTGTCAGCCATACTTAATAACAAAAGACAAAGGTCACAGCAAACAAACACGATTACCTAACCTCTGCCTGATAACATATCTAGCCACTACTTGGCTCCTTGGCCACATATAGTAGAGAGAGGACAAAGCAGCCTTGTGATCGAGGCTTTACCAAGCTCTTTCGTCTTTCCAGAGTTATTGTGTTGACTCGTTGCCTGAACTATCTTCAACCCTTACTACATCAATTCACATTACCTGCAAATTAGCAAAGTTCTACTTTCAAGCTCACAGTACATTTGATCCAAATAGAGTCTAAATGCCATTTCTGTTCCTATTAACCTACGGATCGGTGTGGCAGATATTTTCATGAGGTTGCGGGGGAAAAAACACGAGGCTAATGGCTTGGTTGTGACAGCGCTATTCATGATGATTTATGATTCTGTGTTTAAGTTGATTACTCCACTGCTGACTCGGAATACTATTTCAATTAGTGCACTGAAGGTCACTCCACGAAATCCCTCCATAATCTATTCCTATTAACACTAATGCGCCGAGTATCCATATCTGTTCACCCTTGTTGATTCAAATCATCCCCACTCCTAACGGCCAGCTTGTTTACCAGTTTACTGGTTCGGACGTATCCTAGATGGTAATTTTCTCTCCTCCGTGTATCATTAATGTCTTCAGTCTTGACACATGGCTAGGAGGGACATCTCAATAGAGCTGGGGTGCATTTTTATTGCTTTTATTATTTCTAATTTGTTTTACAGATCAAGTGATATTTTTGCTGACTGAAATTGATCCTGAAAGCCCTATAGGCAAACGTGGTAATATTGTGAGGTTAGAAAGCAACAACCTCCTATTACTTGTCATCATGAGAACCAAAATAGCCTCGGCGTGATCAAAATTTTAGAGGTCTAAATTAATTTTACATCACTTTCATTCATACTCCCACTCACCCATGCAGAGGAGGAAATTAGCTACCTGTATTTAATCTAATATGTTCCCACTGTAAGCGCTGGTGGACATGATAGACTTAATCAGTTCACACTGAATCAAAAAGCTCACCAGACAGTGCTTAGCAATGAACAATCTATTAAGTTTCAAAGACAGGGTCTCTGAGTTTGCCATCAAGACTGGAGGCCTACTTTAATTCACAGGATGTTACTCTCACAATACAAATGACCCACCCGTATGATTTAGTTGTTTTGAGGCCACTGAGACGAGATATAAATCAGAAATTGGAAACAAATTTACAACTAAAGGTTTATTGCCTGTTTGCCAGTTAAACTTTAACTTCCTGGTTGTTTGGATTAGCAGCAAAACATTTTATTGCGTATAAAGAAGCAGACAAAAATCAGTAATGAAAAAGGTCAAAACTAACTGTTACCAGCCCTTATCAGCCACAACAGGCCTCTAGGCCCCAGAACAGGAAACATCCTTTTTTGGAGAGAAGGGTAAAAGTGCTGACATTGTCACCAGTTGATGGGACTCTATCCAAGGGATAGGTGAAAACACTTGGGCACAGTGACATCAATTTTCAAGATGATTTAACTCCATGCTCCTGTGTTGGAGGAAAGAAACTTCAGACCCCTGATTTACCTCCGATGACAGCCACGCGGCCCCCGAAACAATGTTTCCAAGGCTACTAGCGAATGACGAGTGGTCACGTCTGTACAGCCGTCCCCATTGGTTTGATTTATGTGACCGGGATCCAATAAAAATGGCAATCAAATCAACCCAGCCACTTTACAGGTAGAGGGCTGTCTGATTGAGTTGTCGAAGGCATGGCTGAGGCTCAGAATGATTATGCTAGGAAACGGAGAGGGGTCCATCTCTCCGCACCCAACAAGGACACCATACATCTCCCCATGCAGCTTTCCTACTCCACTGTGAAATGTATCCAAAATAACTGCACACCTACTGCTTGCCTGCCTCCCCTCTCTGAAGGTTATTTGTCGTCTGAAGGACTCTCCCTGTCAGCCTATGATGAATACCATGTACACAGACAAGAGCAGCGTCAGGTCCAGGATTAGCCGGAAAACTCACTGATCTGTGAATAACCTAAAAAAGAGGAGCTGAAGATTAGCAATGATGCTTTTAGGAATGATCCATCAAACTCAACTACCTCAGTCACTCAAATGAATCATCTCACTTGATTCTTTAACCCAGGCGAAGTACGAGTGACTGCCGCGCTACCTGCAGGTCACAGAGATCATTTTGAGGATGTTTATTAAATCAGTGCTATCAATTTTCTTACTGATCATCTTTTATCTGTCCTGTCCTTGGGGATGAGTCAAGCGCACAATGATGTTAAAGGTTGCGGTATTCAACTTATGGCTTTTCCATTCAACCTCCAGAGCTCTGCTGGCTATATTGAATTACAGCCATTGCCATAACGTACAAATTGATACCTGAAATACGCCCCATATTGAGAGGGCCTGTCACTAAAGTTAACTCACTTCTGTTAACAGAGCCACCGTACAAAGCAGAACAAAAAATGAGCAAACAATAATTGTGAACTATTTGCCTTGGCTTTGAACTAATGACAACTTAGGCAGGCCTGTTTACTGTGCATGAGGAAGCACACATTCAGGAAGTAAATTGGATCAAAGTACAAGCAGCTGCTTAAGTACTTACTCGCTTCGATAAGCAGAGTGAAATCACCATCATTGTTGCATTAGAGTGACTTGCTTCAGTCACCGCCAGGAAAGCAGACAGGAAGAGGAGAGGGGAGCTGATAGTGTACCAGCTCCATGTGTCATGAAGGAGCTGTTGGCTAACAGCCAGCCTGAAAGAGAACAATTGAACATCACTGTAGAGTCTTTTTGTGTTGGAAACACAATCACCTTGTTAGAGAACACAATGCATTGTACAACAGGTACAAACACATCCTCTGGAATAACAGTCAAGCATGTGGAATTTAAACAATCAGTCCACACATTTCAAGACATACATATGTGAGGAAGGTTTTTAGTTGTTTTTTTTTCCCCTGCAGCTGTAATAGTTACCTCAATATTATTTCATAGAAAAGTAGGCCGCCACAAAAGTCAACAGAATACCAATTTAAAACATGGAAAAAGTCAGTCATGGTAAGAAAAACAAACGATAGCACAGATATGAACCCAGTGGCCTTTTAATATCTTCTTTTTAAGGGTCAAGCAGTGAGTGAAAACAAAAATTCTATGATTCAAAGGATCCAAAATGACATCATCTGAAGTTTCCACTGAACTCTGAAGACCTTTCCTCTCTAGCAGAGAGGACACAAGGAAAGTTCAAGGATTGAGCAAGTCAGTTGGACTAACATGCCATGGAACAGGAAATAGCCATTCATTGATTTTGTGTGTGTCCAGAAAGATCAATTTTATTCTTCCTTTGTTTTCAGACTACAATGCACTAAAGCCTCTGCAGCAGCAGGATGTGTTTCGTACAAACGTGGTCCAAATGAAGCTATAAATCAAGTGTTGGAGCAGAAACACATAATGTCATCCCCCATAGACCACGCACTGTACAGTACTGCACCTCAAACTCCTCCATTCTGCTTCCACTCTGTCTGTACAAACAGCCTTACAATGTCAGACAATCTAATTAATATGACTGTCAAAATGAGGATTATTGAAAACTACTCAGAAAAGGTAGCAAGATGAGGATTTATTCCATTTGGATATGTATTTTAAAGCTTCATGGAGAAGTTAGTCATGGTTAGATTGTGTCGTACTGCATTTGCTCCTCCTACTGTTATCTGCTCCAGCATCGCTCTGTTGTCATGCAGTTTGCTGATTAAGTGTGCGTGTGCACGCGCATCGTGCTCATGTGCATAAACTGACACTTCTTTAATTGTATTGCACTTGTGATATCTGGTGCTGGAGTTAACTCGTAAAAGTGAAGTCTCAAGCAGATTCCCAGCGTCTGCCTATTTAAGATTCATAGAAAAGACCATCCACCCCAATCAATATCTACTTGAGATTTAAGTTGCATTATGTGTCCCCTTCACAGGCATGATTTAAAACATCAGCACAAAGTATTCTTAATTTTATTGCCTGCCGTAAATTAAAATTAATGATGCTGACATCCACAATTAACAATGAAAAATGCAGATTCTTATAATTACTTTAGCAGTAATATTGTTTTCAGCCTGGGCTCAAGGTGCTCCTCATATGCTCCTCAACATTCAGTAAAACACAAAAAGACAGCTTCATTACATTTTATTTGCTATAGGAAACAAAAAAAGGGTCTAACAAAAATCCACAGCTCATTTGGGAATATCTCGCCATGCATAATTAAGCAAATTTGATTGGAATTAAGCATGACTTCTTTTGGTTGGGTTTTAATGAATGCAAATCAGGCATCTACATCCCTAAGATTAATTTCAGCCAATTAAAAAACAAAGCTTGTTGGAAAGTGTAAAAGTGTTCAAAGCAGGGCAGCAAAGCAGTTTCTCTCTCCCTCTCCCATTCCCTCTCTCTCCTCATCTCATCTTCATAACTTGCACTCAGGAGAATCCCCCCCCCCCAACTTTGATCATTAGCATGAAGTTACAGGCAAACAGTATGAATTCAAATGTGGCAGAAATGCACTGCCAAGATCCTTATTCCTTCTTAATCTCAAAGTTGCACCCCTTAATAGTTTCTTTACACAGTTATTGTTTGAGTACCTCTGCTTAACACTGACAGAACAGTTAGGATATGCATTTATCAGAAGGTGTACAAAAACATTAATACAAATGCACTCAAATATTGATACGATGTGCTAATTTCTCGCTTGTGATGCAAAGGCAAACTCCAGAGCGTTAAAGATGCCATTGTTCTGGGTTTTGACAGGACAAAATATGACAATTATTCTGCATTAGTTTGCCCACAATAATGTTGGCACAACCTGAAATCAACCTTTATCAGTGTTCAAGAGCATTCAATCCATCTGACTTAAGCACTCAGGAGATCTCATCGCGGTATTTTCCATGTGAAGGCACCATTGCACACCAGACCAGTGACAAATAATGCAGCTCAAACCAGTAACAAATGTCAGTGTCAGGCAGTGTCTATGGCTTATGTAGGCGTCAGTCTCATTATGACAGCCTTACATTACCCTCCATCTTAAATGTTAAACTGTTTTTTTTTCACCAGTGCATCGCACTGAGTAAATCCTGATTATTTGGAGAATCAGACATAAACGCTAATGATTGAGGGCAAGCAGGCACCTTCGGGCTAATGCTAATCTGCCTGCACATTGCTCGCAGAACGCCGTGTACATTGATTTGATCTCTCACATCAAAAGACAAACAGTGGTGCAAGTCAGCACATCCCCAGTCAATGTCATTCCTTGAAGTGATTCCCCCACACGTGCATCTTCATGGGCCTGGGGAGAGAGGGAGGGAATAGAGAATTAGGCAATCAGATCTATTGGCATTTCTTTAAAGGAGATTCATGGTGGGAGGACAGAGGAAACGTGAGGAAAAGTGGTTCCCCATTCACCTGCTAGCCAGAGCCAGTTCTGAGAGGCTTGCTGTGTTTAGATTGCATTAATCCCTCTGTCTCTACCTGTTACAGAGCTTTCATTAATGTTGTCTTTTAACATCAAGTCTCCTGCAGAGTGGGGAATAAGTGGAGAGTTCTCAGAACTCTGCAGAAAGTTCAAAGCGCCACAAGAAACCCTTTATGTGTTCCCTTAATCATTCAAAAACCCATCCTAGTATGCCACTTGCGTAGCTCCTCCATATGACGAGAAGAATTAATATTTGGCCTCTGATGCATTCTTTTTGAAAGAATAAAGGAATGTGAAGGAAAAGCATTATCTATTCAAGGAGCGCAGGGAATACTGACTGTGTCTCAGTTCTGTTGTAGCTGCTGCGTCTCATTTTGTCTGTTGCAGATCACAGGGCTGCAGACTGGTATGTTTCTGAGGGAGAAAGAGAGAGTGGGAAATTGTACTGTTTTATTAGAACCCGGTGGGAGAGTTTTGTAGTGGCAAGCATACCATTGAGCCTATTTGCATCATGCTAGCAATGAATAGATATGATAATATTGTGATACTTTGGAATCGCTCCCACAAAAGTGGTTTATGTGATGATTTTTATGTGGTGAGAGCCTCTGGCAGAACCCCTCATGATATCAGAGAGATAAGTCCACACCACAGTTTTATATTCATTTATTTTTACCATGAACATTACAGATCTGCACCTTTAGACTGTAACTTATGATCGCTACTTCAATGTGAAAGACTTGTCAAAATACAAGCCAGCATAATTATTATTTCACGACTGTTCTCCATCATTTGTTCTGTTCCACTTGTTAGTGCCTATTTTTTTTGTCTCTGAGTCCTCCACTGTGTATTAACTCTGACGCCTTAGGCTTTTCATTTCATTCAGTAAAGCCTCATTGCTATAGAGTTGGCCTTATGCTTACTTTATGCACCAAGGACCACATATTCAAGTTCACTAGAGCAGACCTACGCGCCTTTTGAAGCATTTGGACCGCGTTATTATGAAAGTATAGTGTTCGTACATTTGTAACTGCAATTGCAACCCAGCCATCAGTGTAAAATTTGCTATTCGAAGTTTCCTGAATGCATCGGCACAGAGAGCGGGAAAAATGTGTGTACCCTTTATTTTCACACATAATAACACAACAGAGATTATTATTCAGGGGGTAAGACCAGTGAAAGGCTATTCAGTGCATTTGTTTCAGACTGTCCTACTAAAAAACTGAAGTAATTTGCTCAAAGCCTTTAAACATTGTATGCGTTCAGCGGTGCTCTCTAAAAGCCTTTTAATTAATTTTTGTCAAATTGCATTGAACTATTTAGAAAGAGGGTACTGTGGAAAAACTCTGTCTGCTAGGTGTAGGGCTAAATTGTGTGGAGTGAAGAGATGTTACTGTGTGATGGGAAGCCCAAGGGACAAGCAGGAGGACAATGCTGTCTCTTGGGAGAATTTTATGCTGCTGAAGTGAATTTGAATACATAAAGGAGAACTCGGGTAAAAAGGAAAGGGGGGTACAACATAGCCTGTGTTCTCCTGGTCCCTTGTGTGGGAAAAGAGGCAGATTACCCTACGTTTTTTTTTTTTTATTCTGGCCCTATTCTCAATTACTAATTTTGCATTTTAAGGTCTGCAATTGTGCCATGAGTACATTAGCTCAAGAATAGCATATTTTACCTCCGAGCATCACACTTTCAAGTGCTAAATGTGTTGCTCTTCAATGGTAGTTAATTTATTTCTAATGAAAGTATCCATTACCACATCACAGATCTGTTACAGATACAGTGCATCACAGTCAAAGTGTTGCATGGATTTATTGCCTCCACTGAAGACGTTGCATGTTTCTGCCTAGTTAGTTCATTTTTTTGCCTCTTTGTCAGCTAGATATCTTAAAAGTTCAACACATTTTCACAGGATTTGGTGGACAGGTGGGCCTTGTGCCAAGGAGTGAAGGCTTAGATGCTGGTAGTGTTCTGGGTCCAGAATTTCCTGATACAAGCCTATTTGATGTTAGCTGTAACACTGACAGAGACTTGATCTCAAATCCTAAAGGATTTATTTACAATGTCGTTTGAGGTTGGCACTGTCCATTTGTCTCATAGTTCTACTTATACCCTGATTGTGTATGAAGGACTCATTTGCAAAAACAGGCTCTTATTTATTTTCCTAAATCATGTCTTTTTGTGTGTGCACTCCAGGGAACATCAGTCAAACTGGTGATGGTTTATTCGTTTTAAGAATGGCTTTTGTCTTGCAAATGAACTCTTTGCTGGGATGTTTTCTGTGATTGCCTCAGTGAAAAAAACATACGGTGCAACATTGGTCAACAAAAAAAACAACCAAAAAAAGGGAACACATTCGTATCAGCACGTTTTCCTGCTCAGGCAGGCAACGCCCCGCATATTCTCCCCTCTTAGTTTTCCTGTTTGGTCTGCCCTCTTTACTTTGCCCCTTATCTAAGCATCATTCATTCCTCCTCCGTGATCCTGCTCTTGGCTGTGGTCTGCATGGCTTGGCACCCTCCCATTCCTCCTCTACCCCACTAAAGACACTGCTCTGCACTGTTCTTTGTCTTCAACTAAAAGCAGAGGGGTTGGGTGGTGTGTGGGGGAATTACTTGTTGACATGCAGCACCTTCACCTGTTTGCAGTACACCTTGCTATATTGTCTTTCTGCATCTTGCCTTGCTTTATGCAGCTTATAGTAAAACAAGAACATCAATAATACAGCGTATTATTTATATGTGAAGTTTTTTTCTATGGTGGCTTTCAAACATATTCATCAGTGTTACTCAAAGAGCAGTCAGTGGGTCCCTGTTGAGCCAGATCTAAAGGGATTCCAAGATAAATGAGGAATCTTTCATAATTATATCACACACTATGTATAGTCAAAGCATCTCTGCAAGTGATTTGTTAAATAAAACCTATTTCTATATCCGTAACAAAGATCTTCCTTTTGTACAACATAGACTGATAAATTAAAGGCTTCTTGCATCAGTTTCAGGGTCCATGATCTGAAAACATTGTAAGACTTGCAGAGGCATGTTACTGTGTCACCGTAAGCATGAACTGGGTTGCAGTAGATGTGTCCTGGGTTCCTGTAGAGGTCACTGTTGTGTGGTGCCTTTGTGTCAGATTGGAATACTATCAGCAGCCCTCATGCATTCCTTTATGAAGTCTGCACCAAGTACTGTGACATTGAAATAGACTGAGAGAATGTGAGCAAGAAAAGAATTACAAAGTTGATTTTGTTTGCGAAGCCATAATGTCTAGTAAACAACATGGTTTTAAAAAGGAAAAGTTTGTTGATGCTTAATCTGTACAATGATGAACAGTAATTATTTTTTGTGCCAGTGTTAATCATGCTGTACCAGTAGTAAGTTAATTGGGACCAAATAAAGAACCTTATGTACATATGTCTGAAGACGTATTAGAATTGTAGGATTATTTCCTGTCTGGAAGAAACACATTATGTTAATCACAAAATCCCCATATTTGTGTATCTGGGAGATGATTATGAGTGGGCTTTATTACCAAGAACACAAATTAGATGGTATGAATGAGTTCATCCCAAGCATTTGTATGTGCCATTTAACTCTGAAATCCTTGTTTATTATACTCCAATTGCACATATGAATCAACTGTTTGGCATTAATCATGAAGTACAAGGGCCCAGATGGTACAATCTTAGCCAAGCTTGAATTAATACGAAAGGTTGAATCGCTGCTGCATGGAGATCTTCTCAAGGACCTTTGAAGAATGACATGAATAATCATTGTTGTTGGATGCATAGTTTATTAAGTCAGCAGAGCATAGTGACCTACTGCAAACTGAGAGATATTATAGCACATGGCACTGCCCTGCCTGGACTTTTTGATGTATTGCAGCTTGGATGCTAAAATGAAGAACGACTTCTTGTGCGAACTAATATAAAATTTTAGTATCATATCATGCACCATAATATCAGTATCATATGGTGATCATGATAACTAAACATAAACATGACCAATGTGACACAGAGATAATGGTCACACATCACTGATTCCTGCCACTGTTGCAGCCTGTTTATGCTATTGGACTGGTGAGCCGCTTCCACTTAAGCTTGTCTTACATAACAGTGGAGCCATTTCAAGTTTGTCTTTTGGTGTTCAAGTTTATGACACAATGACCTGATATACTGAATTGGTATTAGGGCTAATATAACTAGCTGGCTGTTGGCCAGACATGAGTAATCCACATTCATTACCTTTAATGTCCTATTGTCCTTAAAAAAATTCCAACAGTTTAGTTATAATATTTCTTAAGAAAGTTATCAAAAAAATTAAGTGTACAACCCCGATTCCAAAAAAGTTGGAGTGCTGTTTACTGACAACGGTTTTATGAAGGGTACCCAAGTCCATGTTGTAATCTCCTTTATGCAATCATGTGCTCACAAAGTGGTGAACCTCCCATCTTTGCTTGTGAGCGACTGAGTCTTTCCAGGATGTCCCTTTCATACCCAATCATGATACAATCACCTGTTACCAGTGAACCTGTTTACCTGTGGAATGTTCCAAACAGGTGTTTTTGGTGCATTCCACATCTTTCCCAGTCTTTAGTTGCTCCTGTGCCAATTTGTTTGAAACGTGTTGCTGCATCAAATTCAGAATAAGCAGATATTTACAAAAATCAATGAAGCTGATGAAGTCTTTAAATATATCATCTTTCTACTGTTTTTAATTGAGTACATGTCAGAAAGGATTAGCAAATTGTCTCATTCTGGTTTAGTTTTACACAACATTCTAACTTTTTGGAATCGGGGGTGAAGTTGCAGCTTCATGTTACCTTACAGACAGAAGAATATTCCCAATCAGTCAGCTCCACACATACACACATATTTTCAACTGAAAATGAAAACAAAACAGTGGATCAGGGCTTGTGCCTTGATCACAATCAGTATGGGGTGATGGAAAGTAGGGTTGGTGGTTCCATAGTTCATAAAGAAGCACAAGATTAATTCATACATCTTGATTAAGGTAATTAAGATAACAGGTTAATGGCTGAAAATACAGCCAACTAAAGGTCAGCCTGACACTGTAATATAATATTATAAACACTGTAACGTTTTTTTGTTTTTTTTTATCTTAGTGTTATTTGTATCTGTAGCACTACCACGCATAATTCTTTGTATCTTATATTGATTTCACTCAGTAATATGAAGAAGAGGAAAGAGGACAAGAGTAAACAGTAGTCAACAGGCTGACAAACAAGATACAAATGCCAAAACTGGTGTGTCTACTATGAAATTACAGCTGGACATATAAAAAAAAAACTGTGTAGAATGACAACTTATTACAGGAGTATATCCTGTCATTGTCTCTTGTTCTCAACAAAAACAGTCCTCCTCCACTTTGCTTTGGCCTTACACTTAATGTATTCCAGCTTAGCTGATTTCCTCATTCTAAAGGACATCGCATCTCATTTCTTGTCACTTGTCTCCTAAATTCCTAAAGGTACAATTAGCATTTTGTTTGACGAAATGTTGAAAGGTTCATAGATTGATATTTGCAAAAATGTAAGAGGGTGTTTTTTTTTTTTCCAAATGCAAATTCTGACATTTATTAACTTTTATTACAGATACTCTGTTTATGGATTGTAAAACTCTGCATAGATTTAATGGGAATAAAGTAAAATTACAATGTTTAAACACAATCAGTGTGGCAAACCAGCAAGTGTGTAATTTAGTGTGGTGTGGCAATGAAATGTTTTACGGGCCTTGATTTATGCCCTGTGCATGGCATTTCTAATGAGAGAGACCAACATTGCAGTGCGCCTGTGTTCCAGGAAACTACATTTACAGCAGATCTTTTTTCTCAAGAGTGTTTTTCCCCTGTGAAATAATGTCAGCACTTTCCCACCTTCAAAGTCCTTTTGTTTCCAGATCTATTAACAATTCTAATTGTACAGGAACACTTGTTAAGTAAGGCTGGTAAATAAAGCAGGAAACGCATTATTTCCTTTTAGTGCAGATTAAAGGTACAGCTATGCTGGGTTGAAACACATTAATGAGGTTTTAAATAAAAATGCTGGCAGGGAATTTACACCGCTGACTGGTTTAACTGCAGTAAGCAGTTGATTTTCCTTGATGTTAAAGGGGAACATTATTTCACCCACTAATGAAAAATACATCTTTCCACCCTCCTATCTGTTAATTAACATGTTTGTGTAAAGGGATTTTCAAAAACGGATACAATCGCTTTCAATCTGATTAAAGTAAGTGATACATAATAGGGAGGTTGTTTTCCTTGGGTCCCTCTGTTAATTGAATAGCTTTGTATGACTTGGAATGTTTTTCCTAGTCACAACAGTTTCGCCGGACCTAGCTGCTCGGGATGCCCCTATCTTAATTACGGATCATACTCCAAATGTGGTTCAATTTCCTCAGCAGGACAGTTTCTGTTAACCGCTATTTTTAAGGCCAATAACAACGTCAAAGCTAGGGATGATTAAAGCAATTAAAGTTTCCCTTTGTTTTCTAAGCACAGCGAGATAGGCCTGCCTGTTTGTACAGCATTTATTAAACATTTACTAAATGGAATTGAATCTGTCATCGATGAAGTTTTCTGAGACAATTACCTTTTAGCATGGCAAACACTGTTTCACTCAGCTAACGTCTCACAGCTTATGGCTGTGATTAGCCATTTGATTTCATCAAGCCAAACTAAAATCCTCCAGCAGAGAGAGAGAGAGAGAGAGAGAGAGAGAGAGAGAGAGAGAGAGAGAGAGAGAGAGAGGGGTTTAAATATAATTTTACCATCGGAATTTCTCAATTAGCATACCACATTTTCTCCATTAGATAAACTGCCTTTAGAGAGCTGGCTGGTTTAATCTGTTTAATGTCCGTGTAAACTATAATCTCTTGATTCTAAAAAGAAATCCCTTAAGGACATCATTCGCATACACTCTTCATAAGACAGTTTTTGAAAGACATGATCGAGTGCAGCTTTTAAAGAGGGATTGAACAGAGATGGGTTGTTATGCCTATCATGCTTTTCTTTGCTGTGGCACGTGGATTGTGCAAGTTCTAGCTTTACTTGCTTGAGTTTAGCTAATCATTAGTAATTAGCTTGTCCTTGCTTGACTATCACTAGAACATGCAGCATCGCTACATTTTCGATTATTCCAGCAGTATATAGGTTTACGTGGGTACTCTGTGCTCTGCTTGGTAATTCTGCGAGTTTTGTGGAAGAACCCGTTGTCTCTGATGTTATGTGCTAGATTAAGTCACTCCTCTTGAAAGATGGCAGTTGGTGTTCTCTGAAAGATAATTTGGAAGAGTTGTCACCACGTGACGTGATATATGAATCAAACTTTGATCTCAGATCGAAACAGAAGTGTATCAGACTGTGTGCACACGTTCATCACTGCCTATCACAGCAGCGCTGGACTGTTAGTCTATATGGATGTAGAAATCACAATTTGTTGTTATCCTATTGAACGATGAGCAGAGAGAAATCAGAGTGTTTACATGCATATCATTGCCTTCCATCATACACTGCAGGCTGTATGAATTAGGGCCTGCAAACACCGCCTCATTCTCCTTGCATCACGCCAAGAGTCACTCCATTGATTACCCTTCCCCGCTCCCAGGAAATGGCTCATGCATCTCGTGTACATTATAACAAATGTTCTCTTTGCATTACAATTGAATTGTGATTGTTATGTTCAATCAATGGGGAAAGGTCACGGGATCGCTCCTGCCAGCGCTTTAATGGAGAAGTCGATGAGGATTCATTTTAATCACTGCGGCTGTGGCAGAATGAGCACAACACTGAGAGACTGTCAATGGCCCGGTAATTACCGCTGTTTATACAGGTTTCTGCTTTAGCAATTTAGATATCCACAAATCTCTCTGTTTCTTGCAGCACAGTTATATTGGAAGCTGCGTGGCATCAAATGAAGTACTGTAGGATGTGGGCCGTGACTGCTCTAATTGTTGGACTATCGGTGAGGCTGGCTCTTTGAAAATGGAGTGAGCTCCATTTGCTCCTCTTTTGAGCAGTTATATTACCAGAAAGCTGTTACATACTTTACATACTTTGTGTGAAGGAGAATTCTATTAGCTGCGCTGAATGCAAGTCCTGCCTGTAACACTTTTATCAAGACGTGGAAGATTGTATATGTAGATCACCCATGTTTACAGTTCAATTCTGTCCAGGTTAACTCTAGTGTAAGTGTTGCAAACAGCTAGTGGTGCTAAATGATCATGCCTGTGCTCCTGAAGAAATTGTGCTGTTATGCTTTGCATATAAGGTGACTTGACAACTCTAAAGCAGAAATGCAGTTGTATGTAGATTGGGGGTGCAACTGATGATTATTTTTATTAGCGATTAATCTGCTGTTTATTTCCTTGATCAATCGTTTGGTCTATAAAATGTCCTCATGAGCTCCCAGAGTCCAGGGTGGTGTTTTCAGATGCCTTATAATGTCCAACCAGCAGTCTAAAATCCAACAAAATTCAGTATGCAATGCTATGAAACAGATAAAAGAGCCAATTGTCTGATGGGAGAAGCTGTCAGAGAGAAGTTTTTACTCAATGATCAAAACGGTTTTAGATTTAGATTCATTTTCTGTCCATTGAAATTCTGGACCGTGACCAAAGAGTTATTGGTTCTAGTCAGAAGAATATATAGAAACTGTAAACACTCAATGAGCAAGCACCACGAGCAAAGTCCCACAACTTGTTTGTAGATAGGAAAACAATTGATGGCCAGTGTAGAATATTATCACACACCCTCCACCATCAGCGTGCTCTCTGACATCTCCCCTTCACCCCAAGTGGCATGTTTGTGTTGGCCAGTGTCTAAGAATAGATGGGGTCAAGGCAGTGTAACCTTGGAGAAACAAATATTCATGATCAATAAGTGCGTTATTCCAAGCATCTAAATGATTCTTATGTCTGAAGCTGCTTCTCTCCCCCACGCGGAAAGGCAGTTTGAAGATTTATGCAGACGAGGTAAAAGGACATTTTAAAAGACTACACAGTATCACTGCTTTCAAATGTCATGTAATCATAGGTTAGGGGAGAGTGCTGGGCACGGAGAGCTAAGTGATGCTACAGATAATGAATTGCCTCTGAAATATAATACATCGTGAGTATGATTCTTTGTTCCAAGCTCTGTACACCAACTCTGTTCAATTAAAGTTATTTATCTCTCTTGTTTTTTAAGTTCATCAATTATATTGTGATACACTTAATGTCCATAAGAGGATGATGTATGATTGGTCTAATTATTTCTTATTCACCATGCTTTCTAAAGCATATCAATTTTGTTAATACCATGTAATTAAAACACGTCAGTGCGCTACAAGTTGCTGGCTGTATTAATGACTATGAAAATTATTTTAATTAAATAGCCAATTATAGAAAAGTCCTAACCATGAGAATTGACATTTAAATGAATTCAATTTAAATTGCTTTTCAACATTGTTTTATCAAAGCTTTATGGGGTGAATAAATTATTACATCAAACAATATACTGTGTCATTGATCACACACAAGTCTTGTCCCATATCCATACATTTTGAAACACTTTCCTGATGCCATGCATCATACTGGGTGATTACGTTTTGACACAGTCATTTGTTTACTGCAATCTCATCCACATGTACTGTACTTCTTTGTACTTTTAGGAAAACTCTGGTAACGGTTTATGTTAGTTGACCAAGTGTTCAGTCGCCCCGGAAACTTCATTCACGACACAAACTACTTGAAACTACCGCTGCTGTGCCTGAAGGAAGATATGGCATTTTTTATCACAAGTAAACACTTTTCTTAGAAAGCTGTTTCCTTTAAGGATCGACTCCCAAACATGATTCTACATGCAGTAATGATTTTTCTCTATGAACAAAGTGCTGTGGTGTAGTGTGCAGCACCAGTACACACTTTATTTTTGTGTTGCGCCGTGTTTTCATAACTGTGGTCAGACACATGCAGCCCACCCAGTCTGCTGAAAAGCCTTTGTATCTCAAACATCATACATATCCTGTGGTGCCTTTTAATACCTATTAAGCTATTCAGGCTCATATACTTTCCTTTTTTCCCGCATAATGTTAATGAAAGTCATTTTTCAGACATTACAAGCACAATGATTTGCAGTTAACCCATGCAAACAAGAGAAATAGTGGGCAAACTGTTGTGACATTCATTGTATATAATGAAATCTTAATATGGTGCATATTTAAGTGAAAGGTTAGCAACATAAAGGGCAAATGGATTGCCTGGCAATGAATTTTAAGCAGCTATTGATTTTACACTACAAGCTACCTCTTTCCCTGAATGATAATTTTGAAATGGCATACTGCTTATCTTAAAGCTGATCTGACACAACAGGACAACAGAAATACACAGAATATTAAGGCAAAGGCAGACTGATAAGCTCTTCCTGATGTGCACCACACTCACTCCACCTATGAGAATACACGCTCAGTGCTGATGTTCTCTCCAAAATTCAGCCGATACAAGTATGTCTTAATGGCAGCCAGACGATCCTGATAAAGATTGTGCAAAGCTGTAAAACTCAGAAAGCCAGCCAGTTTTTGGAAATGAAACTTAATCTAATGAATGCAACCATATTGGGGAATGGAAGGTAAAAACCCTGACAGTTGTGGTGACTGAAAACAAATTTAAACAGTTTCATTTCTGCAAAACTTCCAAAAAGTTTCCTGCAAATCGTTGAATAACGTGTAAAAGTTAACATTTTTTCAACTTTCTAACTTCAATAGGGTGAAATGTATTAATAAATTGTTGAAATTAGGTCAAGCTAGCGGCATGTCTACATTGCTCACTGTCTTACACAAATTGATTTGGTAAAAGAAAGGTAGAAGGAAAGGTTCTGTAATCCATGATGTGCCACAGCAGTTGAATACATGTGGAAACTGTGTGAGTGCCTGCTGTACATGGACTTTACAGTACACCATGACACACAGCTGCATTTCCCTCCCTCTGCCATCATCCTTCTTTGCTGTACTGTCTGAGATTGAGAGAAAGTTTGAGAGCTCATGTTCTCGATGGCTAAAGCTTTGTTCAGTACTCAGCATCATAAAATAGTGCAACCTCTGAACAAGCTGGTGTTCTGTCTGGAGGGCTGCCAGTCTCACGTATGAAGACACTGAAACAGCCTGCAAGACACGTGGAAAGTAAACAGCTACTATTTCTGTGCTTAGTGTTTATTTTTTTTTTAAAGGTTTTAAAGGCTTGATTACACCCAAACTTTAATTAGAAACAGTACTTTTATGTATGTGCAGCATACACTGTCATACAAAGTGTGCATTGGTTTGCATACAGTACTTCCATCTATTGCCTCATGTGGTGTGGTAGTAATGTAATAATAATCAGAGAGGACTAATTGCAGACGTATTTTCCTTTCTCACAGATAGGGTGTACCTTGGACAGTGACTCATACTGGCATTCTCAGCTAGGAAATATGACATCAGTTGAAAAGTAAAACAAACAAACAAAACATTGCAGTTTTAATTCCTGGAGGACAAAAGTTACATGCTTTCAAAATGCTTGCTACAGCTGCAGGATGTAAACAATCACAAAGTGCAAATGTTTTCTCCACATTTTGTTGATTAAAGCCATGACTGTCAACAAGAAGCCTGTGATGCAGCGGGCTTTGGATAGCAGGTGTAACCTGTTACAACCAGAAATAACTCCTAACAGAAATTTCAGATGTAACTTGTGATTGCATGTTTTTATTTATTTACTTTATTTTCAAATCACAGGAAAAAAAACATGACAATGTGTACATGTCTTTATAATCGGCTATAACCGGATCTCCCTTGTTTGAAAGAAACAATGCAACATTTTCACAGACCTGCAACATTTCAGTGGTTGCCCAAGCCCAGTTATCTGTTCTTCAAAGGCTTCCACTGTCCCCTAGCTCCTCCCTCTCTGTACCGTGTGACAACAACAACTCATCCACAGAGCGGAGCTGCACTTTTCAGCTCATTTTCCTCCTGTCATTCCTCCTCCTATCTTTGATCATTGTCCCGCCGCTCAGCCCCCCCTTAAACCCTCACTCAGCACGCCTTTTTTCGGCAGCTCTTTTTACTTCCCAACTTATCTGAGGAGCTAAACTCTCGTGGATTCTTTCATTTAGGGGTGTCTCGGCAGGCTGGGTTTTATACTTTGAACTTCGGCTACTCTCTTCCCCTCCTGTAGGTGACCATGGCCGTACCGGCTGCTCTGATCCCACCAACTCCTCTGGTCCCACCGCCTCCGATCTCGACTCCCTCCGCGACGACGTCCCCGCCGTCGACAACTTCATCACCATCTCCATCCCTGGCCCCCCCATCCGGACCCGGACAGAACCTGTTCAGATCAGAGCTCCTCGCCACCAGCAGCCCGGGCATCCCGACGGCGGGTCTACCCCCCAGCAAACCCGTGTACTCGACCCCGTCGCCTGTTGAAAACATACCGCAAAACAATGAGTGCAAGATGGTCGAGTTGCGCGGTGCCAAAGTGGCGTCTTTCACCGTGGACGGCTGCGAGCTCATCTGCCTTCCTCAGGCTTTCGACCTGTTCCTGAAGCACCTGGTCGGCGGACTGCACACGGTCTACACCAAGCTGAAGCGGCTGGAGATCACGCCGGTGGTGTGCAATGTGGAGCAGGTCCGCATCCTCAGAGGGCTCGGCGCCATCCAACCCGGGGTGAACCGCTGTAAACTCATCTCCAGAAAAGACTTCGAGACTCTGTACAACGACTGCACCAATGCGAGGTGAGTGGAGAGCTCTGTACGGCATTTTGGCTTCGATGTCTTAACGGACGGCCGTGCGTAAAGACGCGGGAGCAAGGAAGGGGGAGACATTTTTCCTTTTACAAAACAAGTGGTTCAAGCGACGTGTGAAACTTATCAGGCACATTTAATAATTAGCCGTGACAGATTGTGAAAGTATTCGAATATGCGTGAGCGTGCATCCAGGCAGCGTGCTCCACGCTGTCTGTTGGACGGGAAGAGGCCAGCGCGCAACATCAGTGAAAAAGTTCAGTGAAAGTTTTTAACACGTGTAGGGCAAAGCTGTGCCATGATGGATGGCCTGTCTGCCTCAGAACAAATGAATCGATAACGCAGGCTACACCTCGGCTGAGTTTTACAATGTTGTTGAATAAACGTCAGGTGTGTCGAGGTGCCAGCACAAGAACAAGAACAATTCCAGAAGCGAGAGCCCAGGCGTCTTTCACGAGCCTTACTTTACTATAATTCTTAATTGAAGGAAACTTTCAGCGCAACTTTATTTTTAAATGACTCTGGAATAAAACTAGGTTATGTCTTGTTGTATGCCCTTGCCACAGGGGGAATACATTTTCAATTATGACAGCTTTGATTTTCAGAAAGTAAACAAGACAAACTCAGAATTTCAGAATTAGATGACATGGAATATTTTTATATTCATTTTTTTTTCTTAGTATTGGCAGCCAGTACATTTCTTAAGGACGTTACAGTACACTCACGGCTCCTGTTCCAAAGGGTGTGTGAAGCCATTTTTTCCCCACTGTAAATGCTATAGAAAATTGTCACACACACACACACATATGAGAGTGTGCCTTAATCGAGCATCCTTGATTTCTTTTAAACAAGGAAATTAATATAGAAAGTGAGTGAGGTAAACAGCTGTACGTGTGAAATTTAATGCATTAACCCTTATTACCAAGTCAAATATTTTGGACTTTAAATGTTTTAATATGGAGTGATTTAAGAGAGGATCAATATTTGATTAAAAGCCATTTTTGCTGTCCTGTTGCTCCTAGCTTTGATGTATCGCTCAGTCTCACAGGATAGTTCAGCCTGGTCAAATTTACCATCTTACCTGTCACTATGATTGATTCCATATTGATCTCCTACCCAGAAATGAGCTGGAAATGCAAATATGATGGAAAAGCTCACATCAGTGGGGAATAGCAATAAACACTTTGAGTCACTTGGTTGTCTCAGTTTAAAAGTATGCAGCCTTTTTTGCTAAAATATACCGTGAGATTAAACTTAATTCTGATGTTTAGATGGATCTTAATATCACAAGCAAATGTGAAAATGCACTCAGACACAGAGACAGAAGTTGCTGTGCAAACAGAAAAAAAATTCAGTACTATTAAGATCCACGTGTGTGATGAGGTTTAATACGTCTTGACCCTCAAACCGTTGCTTTATTTGCAAAGTGGACTATTAGGCCTGGTCAGAAAATGCAAAACCAGATAACTCACACAACATTTGAAGAAGACTCTGAGAGTGATATTATTACAATGAAACATTATGCTAAAGGTTTTTTCTCATCTAGTTCATTATTTCAATTTTAAGTAGCCTACAGTTTTTCTATCAGTAAACACAGTTTCTCACCAGCCTCACACATCTACATATGATATTTGGAGCTTATAAATACGCTTCAGCTCCATCTTTCCATCGCAGTAGCAATCGTCTCAACAACTCACCTGTGCACTTTGGTGCTTAAGCATCATTTACATAAAGCACCAAGGGAGCAGAACACCCCCCCACCCTCTCTCTCTCTCAATAGAGAAAGACACACCGTGCGGTGATCCTCCTCTCAAGCCTGGCATGGGGCTTCAGGTGACAAAGTATGTGGTTGAACTCTCAGGGTTGTCAATGGGGGGATGGCCAGCGATGGGGTTAAAGGATAATGCAGTGCCTCGCGTCGCTTTAATGACGCTAAAGTGCTGGGCTATTACGGGCACATGGACAGGACTGTAATTGTCTCTGAAAGCAGCCAGGTACTCCCGGTGCTGGGCTAAAATCAATCACTCAGACCCGGCCTGCCCGCCTGCCTGCCCCATTTGGAGAATTACATCATGGAACAGTGAGGCATCCGCTGGATAAAAGGCTTCTGTTACTTAGAAAGAGTTGATTTTATTTGCAGGGATGTGTGCTTTACACCGTCTGTCATTGAATTGCTGCTGACAAAATGATCAGTCTGAGTAAACAGGACACAGGTTGCCCTGCAGGTGAAAGCGAGTTCCCTCTCCAAAGTCGATGTTCTGTTTTGCACCGACTTAGTGTGGGAGAAAAAGTATTTGGGTTCACCAGTTAACCTGCTCAGGTTACACAACAACAGCCTGCTGCCTGAGATAGTTTAGCTTTTCATCTCGCTCTATTACCACAATGTCACTACTCTTTTTATACGGCGGCAGAGTGGTAACAATGAAGTGAATAATACTCCTGTACAATGGGTCTTACTATTTCACATGCTGTTTTTTTCCCTCTCGCGGTCTATTGTGTTAAAACAACACTACTCTCATTTTGCACACAGTGTGAATGTGAATAGCATCACAGAGCACCGCTGCATCCCGCTGATTTAGTTTGGATGTGGACACAAACAAAGCTCCAACCAAATTGTTCCCCACTATGCCCACTTTTGCATAACTCTATTTGAACACGTTAAACGTTGCTCAGAAATGTAATGCAGGAGCTTTTCGGTTCTGTGGTGACGGAGTCAAAAAATGAGAATTTATACTGGAAAATTCCTCTTACATACTTTTACAGTGAGTGCTTGAACTGCGTGTACTTTGCCTAATAAGCGGCACAGTATTTTAGTAATTATTGTTCGTCTTTAAAGATGTTGGAATATAGTCATTCTTGACCCCTTCATTTTCTTAAGGACTCTCGTGCCAGATTAGCAGTGCTCACTCTCGCTCCCACACTGATCCAGGTTAGTAATCTCCCCTACATTATGACTCTGGCCCTCCAGGAGCCCCCTGTTCCAGCTACTTGTTTTCCTTTTCATTTTCCCTGTGGTGGGGTGGAAAAGGTTCTTATTGCTTTGTGACACTTGAACTCTCTGAAAGGTTATTATAACACAGGGGGCGGTGCAGAGATATCACATATCTCTCATTGGTCTGCTTTGTGGAGGCAGGCTATCCGATGCTGGGGCGCAGAAACGCAGCAGTTAATTGACAATCATTGTCTACCCTTGAAGGTTAACCACACGCCCCAGACAATGTCCCACCACTGGGAATGGGACGGCTTTTCACTTACATGCCCTTCTTAAATAGATTTTCCCCGGCTCGTTTCAGTCAAGCAGATCTTACCCTGAAATGTTCTAAGTGACAGGTCACAGTGAGACTTTTTCTTTAACAGATATGTTTAATTGATAGTGATATGACAGAGGGTGTTATGAGAGGTATCACCTCTTTTGTTCCTGTTTCAAGAGTGTTTATGCCTAAACACACATATTTGCAAATGACGGTAATTGTTTTGTTTAGCGCTCAGTGTGAGCTGCCACTGAGGGTGCCAGCTTGTCTCTCTCCCTCCTCTCCTCTGCTGAGCTCTCTTATAATATATTTGTTTTCTACAAGGCACGGATGTGTTTACAGGTACTCAGGGGAGATTTCTGGATTCCATTCAAATCATTCCCAGTCAGAGTGGGTGCTAAGATACCCGTCACCCAGCAACCACATCCAAGAGGGAGCTTGGGCGATAATAACTTCAAAAACAGAGTGACAGATGCCTGATTAGAGAGAGAGAGAGACAGAGAGAGAGAGAACGCTATACAAAGCTGTTTAAAATCCAAATCTATTCAAGTACTTTCTTGAAAGTCAAATTGGCCCTCATATTGTTTCTTTACTGAAGGGAGAAAAGCATTTTAGCTATTTTAAGTTTTTCTCTCTGTAATTTTTTTCCTTTTTTTTTTTTTTTTTTTACATTTTTAATCCTTCAGTGGGGCTCTGCTAAATTTGATTAGGTACAGTACATGTGCTCAAGTCAACTGTGCAGTTGGCAGATGGTGGCAAGGTGTTTTTTTTTTTTTTTTTTTTTTTTTTTAACAAACAAATAGTCTCCTTGAAAATCAGAATTGCTTTATTGACTTGACATTCACTCGGCTGGAACAAGTGCAGATTACAACATTTTTTAGAAAAATCCACAGACTGGCTCAGTTGACAAAAGTAACATTCATTTTCTGTTTTTCTTTAAAGTGCAGTTTTTCTTTTTTGTTTTTTTTTTTTGCAGCTTTCAACGAAGCTGAACCAAGACTGTGGAAAGCACAGATTTCACTTGTTAAAGAGGCTTTGTTTGACACTGTCTAATGTCATTTGTGGATTTAGAGGCTATTTGCATGGTGAAGAGGCCTGTATTGTTAATTTGCCCGTTGGATGCATTAGTTGTCCAAGCTCTTATCTTATTTGCATGCCTTTACTGGATCCGCAGCAATTGAATCACCAATTAAATCTCCTACCAAATGAAATGGTTACGAATCGCACATGGACATCAGGTCTTTTCACGTTGATCAGAGTATTAAAATGACCTATTTTTATTATGTTCGCCGGCCATAAAGGGTTATTAGCTTTGATTTTTATAGACAACAGACTTAAGCTGTTTAAAATCTATCTGTCAATAAGACTTATCTAGCATATTAAACTAGATTTGTTAACACTGATTTTACCTGATGATTTTACACTTGAGACTGATTGCCTGACAGGCCGGCAATAGATTTTGGGTCACCCTGATCTCCACCCTCCTCTCTCCCCAGTCAGAGCTCCTTTGCTTGTCTTTACTCACGGGCTCCTTCACATTACAGCACATTTAGGGAGCATGGCGGAAGTCAGTGACGCTCGCACCAGGATGTTAAATGCTACTGACAGAAGTTAGAGGGAGCAGATGAGATTTCCTGATTGGAGAAGGAATGCAGGCCCTTGCCTGGCTCTGTCTAATATGGTCACATAGAGAAATTGATTTTCCTCAGAAATTAATTAATTTTTCATATAGCCCAAAGCTGGAGTTTAAAAAAGAGTGCACACTTGCTGGTTTCCTATTTTCCCCCTTTTTTAAAGAATTATTGCCTAATCATATTAATACTTTTGCCCCAAGGATGAAAAGATAATTGTACAAATGCATTTGGAAATATGTATCACTGAGTATTTATGATTAAATTATGCAAATAACTCCGCTCCCATCCTTCGTGGGCCCAGATTGTCTAATTAGGATTGATATGGCGAATAGATGTTGGGGAATCTGAATACAAGCATGTCCAAAGAGCAGAAAATTGAAAATGACAAGGCTGGAATCCTTAAAAAGTGTGTAGAGTCCCCCCCCCCTCCCCTCCTTCTCTGTCTAATTCAGCGTAACTGTATCAGGAGTTAATTTTCCCCGGCTTCATTTCTCGTCTGAGCTGACAGGAAAAGGAATCCATCAGGGAAGCAATCTCAGATGGGATTCCACAAATTTCCTCCACTTGTTTTTTCTCCCCCTCTTCATTTTCGTGGAGGCTATCAGGGATGAATCTTCTCCTGAGTAAACATGCAGATGTTATTCCTCCAGTGTCAATGTTTTTGGAGCTCTCTACTCAATACAAAGGACTCCTCCTAATAATTGAAGTATATTAAGAAAGGAATGTCATCCAACAAAAAGCCCTTTGTACTTTGCAGTCAAGTATTGCACATCATATTATGATAGCACAACTTTTTTTTTTCTTCTCATTGTTCTGAAAGCCAGGAAACACTCGTGCAGATGCATTTTGGAAAGAGAATTGTAGTCCAGTATCACCATGCAATTGTCAAGTTTAATATGACAGTGTTAGGAGTTAGCTGCTATTATGGCAGGTGATGGCAGAGTAGATTCATGCTAAGACTCAATTTTCTCAATGCCAAAATAGTCAAATATATCAAATTGATTTTCGAAAGTCTTCAGTCTATTGCAGTCTATTTAATAAACCCCACACTAGAAATACGCCATCTCAAATTCGAGTTGCACTTGCCCAGACAGAGACTGACAGACAGACACACTGTACATTGACACTACTTTGAGCCAACAGTTACATGTAATTTAACAACAGCCGTGTTCCTTGCTGGGCTCAGCGGTACATCACAGAGAAGAAATCAGGGAGGAAATGACATCGGTTTCCACTCTCTCTTCTTCTGTTGTTAGCTTCAGATGAACGGCACAGCACAGGAACGGCTCCAGTGCCTCCAACAGTATCTATTAAAGGGCTGATTGTTATCTAATCTTTACCTGGCGCTAGCTGGAAAAGCCCTGAAGCTAATGACACTTGAGACTAGCAGCACATTCGGTGGTGGTTCAAAGCGTCTGCTCAGTCAATACTTTCTGATGAAAAACTAAGAAAACGGCCCCACAGCTATTTATGTGAAGCCTGGATTCACTTAAACACCAGAAACACTTAATGCAGTCAGTTTGTTGCATTGAATTATAACTAACAATGTGCATAAAATGAGTTTGTGTTGAGCCAGCAGGCTAGACACTAAACTGCTCTCCTGTGCCTGGTTTTGGAGCTTCAGAGACTCTGGTGTTCAATTCAGGTTTTAGTGTCTGTAAAAAAAAAAAAAAAAAGACTTTAAACCACACCAGCATAAGTCAACAATTAGGATGATTTACTCTTAGCCGTTTCCATTTTCACCAATTTCAGAGCGTTCAGTGCATTATAATGTCAGTGTGCCACAAATGCTAAACTACCCATTTAAATTGTTCTTTTAATATACATTTATAGGTCATATCTAGATGATTGGTTCGAGCAACAGCATTGGACACTGATCAGCAGATTGTTCCAGATCTGTCTTTCAAATGATGGAAAGAAATTAATTAATTAGTCATTAATCTTAAGGTCATCGTCAGCTGAGTGTTTCTTACATGAGAAAATCTCCCCACTGTCAGATATTAAAAAAAAAAATGCATTCACTTTTTTTAACAACCCCATCCACTACTAATGTTTTTGAACATTAGCATTCAAAATAAAAAAACGTGTTAACGCTAACGAGATACTGTGTGCTGTGTTTGGACGCATTATTTGTCCCGTCGCTCTGTTTTCAGTGCAGAATCATTTCAGCTGTCAGCAGTCTAAAGTGAATGAAGCAGCTCGTTTGGTGGTGCACTGTAAAACGATAAGGTCTGCAATTTTGGCTGTTATCCACAGAGATAGCCACACCCAGAGCTGCTTCCTGACGGCATTGCACACCTGTAGAGGTTATGAGCGGGGTATCAATATCACCAGGTCAACACATTTTCATCTAACACTGACATCTCTCTTTGCCTTTTCACCCTCTCTCTCTCTCTCTGCTTCTGTCTCCCTCTCTCCCTTTAAGCCTAGTGAGAATATTGGTGGGAGTCTTTATTGGTTGCAGCGCTTGGGTTTCTCTCCGCGTAGACTCAAATGTCACCGTCTCCCTGATGTTTCTTTAAAATCGCCTGTGCCACCACTTGCTGTGGCGCCCGGCTATTATTACCCTCCTCTTAAAGAGTGACAGTCGGGTCCTCAGAGACGTGACACAAACCTCTGTGGATGGAGCTGTAGTGCTGTGTCAAGCCGATGCTCCCGGCCAATCAGATAGCACGGAACAGACCACTGTACACCTGGTATGCAGGGAGGTGAGCGGAAAAGTCAGGAGTCAGTTCACGCATTAAAACATGACTTCTGCGTGCCTCTACGCACAGATACAAAACCTAAATCATAAACTAAACTAGGTAAAGTCACTTTTTAACTGTGATCTGAAACTCAGTCCATGCTAAATGTCTTGAAAGCATGTTCCCAGTCATTCCACAGTGGTGCAGAAAATACAGTGAGACATGTTCTCTATGGAACTAAACATGGTTATGATAATAAAGCAGCCCTTGGCTGAAATGTCCACATACATTAACCCTCTGTAACTTTCACATGGGGATTGTGTGAGTGTGTTTGCTTCTGTTCAAGTGTGTGTGTGATGCTCAGTGAGGGAGAGAGAGTATGTGGGTGTGTGTGTGTGTGAGAGTGAGAGTGTGTGTGTGTGAGAGAGAGAGACACCCTCGCACTACTTCACATATGAATGGTCTTGTGTGAAAAGGAGGATGAATTGAGTCAAGCTGACATAGCATGCCAATAAGCTTTGTCTCATTTCCAATGCCGTATTCATTTGTGCCACAGAGAGATTTATTGCATGATTGACAATTATGAGAGGGTGACCTAGTTCTTTGTGATGGAACAAAAATGGTTTTCATCAGTTGCCTTTGCTGTCTTTTGCATCGTGTGTGTATGTGTGTGTGTGTGTGTGTGTGTGTGTGTGTGTGTGTGTGTGTGTGTGTGTGTGTGTGTGTGACGCTCCCTGGTAAAGAATAGTCTCCATGCACCGAAATACTTTTTTCCCCCCTCCAACTATTGAAACTCATGCGTTTTTCTCGTAATGGCTTCATATATTTTGCATAGAATCACATCATCCACTATGTCTGTTTCACAGCAGAAAAAATGAATTTCCTACCCCATTAAGCAATGTGAGCTGTCTAAATGGATCACGTTAAAGTGACATTTTTACGAATGCTCTTCATTCTCCAACTTTGGTGTAGAAATAAAAAGAAAAGGAAGTCATTTTACACACATACATACATGCACATTATTTATATATATATCTATGAGCCATTTTCTATCAGTACTTGCTGCACTGTATTTCTGACTGTATTATTGTTGTTACCTGATCGCCCAGATCACAAATATACTCATCCTTTTAGTGCTGTGACTGTCAGTAAAGAGCTTCGTTCGTGCCTTACATTTCCTGATTCCTTTATTCCTTTATGGTTCACTCTACCTGTCTATTAGCTGTGTCTTTTCTCTCTGTGTGCGAGCGAGTGTGCGCGCCCAGTCAAGCTTAGATTACTACGACTGTGAGGAGGAAGTCTCTGCACCTCCTGGGACTCCTGCTTGACTGGCCCCACAAATGATACAAGCCAGGGTTTAGTTGGGAGTTAATATCCTGCAAAATTGTCCTGCACAGCCTCGGCAGAATGTGGATGATTAAATGACACAAGCATATCAAAAACATTTTTCTCAGACTAGTGGCTGTTAAGTGTTGCGCCGGTGCAGCCCGTCTCCCAAGGTTACCATTAAAAAGAAAGGAATAATCAGTGGGAAGTGGGTGTCATTGAGCTGTGTGTGTTTTTCCATGTGTGCACCTGTATGAGCGTGTGCGGGGATGCTTTAGATGTTTTGTGTAATGCCCTGTTTGAGTGGTAATAATATCTCAATAGGATTTCAGGGTCTCATTGAGAGGTTTGGTAGAAGGTTGAGAGGACATATGCTAATTGTGCCTGAGAAGACTCGACTCTCAGAAACACATCCCACCAGAGTTTTCCTTGTACACTGGATGCCAGACTTGCCCCAGTGACAAAAAAAAAAAAAGGCTTGAGGCTCCAAAGCGATCCATTTTATCCTTTCTTTTTCAAAGGATGCAATGCTTTGTTTTAACCTCTGCCGGAAAGGAGATGAAAGGCAGTGTAATAAAGCCAAAAGGTCTTTCTGTAGTTATCAAATGGCCTTTCACTCCTGACCTTTAAGATGCCACAGTAGGAACTGGAGACAATGCTAGAAATACAGATCGGATTTCAGAGATCAAACACCTCTTTGTATAGTTTACTTGCATGGAGAAGAAAGAACAACCTTTCACAGCCCATCATTTGAATGTAGGGAAAAAAGAAAACCCAGAAATATTTGGGAAAGAATGAACTGCCTTGTCAGCGCCTGCACAGATCAAACACTTAGAAAGTTCAAGTAATGCAGCAACAGATACATTTAGGTTCTGAAGCATTTCTTTATTTCTTCCTTTATCTGATATGCTCTTGCCACTGCAATGGGCTTTGTATGAGTCATCTGGGACTTGGCTCTTGGATGTGTGTGTGTGTGTGTATGTGACTGTATGCGTGCGCACGTGCATTTATACTACTACATGTCATTGACATACTAATGTAAAGAAACATTTTCACGGAGCTGTGCTGTTTGCTTTTCCTAGTGCTGCGTGTTAGGCCAGCTGATGCTGTTCACCAGAAAGCCTTTCACAAAGCAACGAATGGGAAGGCTTGAGATGAAATGGATGTGTGGCTCTAAGATGTCAAGTCCACTGCACTTCTATTAATAGTTAATAAGTTTTTGAGCTGTATGTACTGTACTCTGAAGTCTTAAAGCCTCAATTTACACATATAATCATTTTGCTTTAATGTGGCCACTGTGGCACGATTTATAGCTGATGGATATGGGTGTGATGTGGGAGGTTCAGATTCAGGTTACTTGAAATGACAAGGTGCAGCATTGTAATGACAGGCCTACAATACCCAGCAGCCCATTTTTTTTCCACTCATGTCCATAAAGGGGCTGACTGCAGAGATCACTAATCATGCTCTTGGACGTAGACATTATCAGAATCTGTGATGGCACCCAGCATTCCTGTCATTCTCCACATTCTACCGAGCAGCACTCGCACTCTGAGCGTGGAGTGTCGGTGCCTGTGGACCCTGAAGGGCTCTGTGTAAGAGGCCCAGTTGGGGTCCTGCTGGTCCAGGCCTGTTGACAGTTCCTTGGCACTGTTGTCTCAGCAGGAAGACATCAGTTGGAGCAACAGAGAGGCCATGGATGAAGGCCGTCTGGTCAGCACAGAGAATGGAGTTGGAGAAGATTAGGCTTCACCCACGGGTCATTTTGTTCCCAGAGCAGGCCCGAGCCCGCCGGCCTCCGTATTGTTAAAGGGAAAGGTCAGGTCCAACGACTAGGCTAAGCCTATTAAACAGCCCGCACTGCTTCTTCCTGGAAACCTGACTGTGCTTTCTCTTAACTACCGAACAGGGGAAAAATCAGCTTTGAACAGCTGAGGTCGGCCATATCCTGATGTGAAGTGGAGACCACAGCTAATTGAAAAGAATATAACTGTATACCCATATGAAAGCATTGCAGTCATGCCTCTTTATAACACCAGGAAGCCATTTCGTATGGCATGTTTCACATTTTAAAGAACTGCTAATTGTTTTACACAGCCCTCAAGTTGGTATGCTGTACAGTATGTGCGCTAGGCTGCCAACGTTGGCTCTGACAGATCCTACCAGTGTCGAACAAATCCTCACATCTATATCCTCTCAGTACTAAATGCTTATGTACCGCATTCATAAGGTCGTCTGAGCCCCAACACACTCCCATAAGTCTCCTTTAGCTGTAGTGATTGCTGATGTCAGGGATGTCTGCTGAATGAAAGGAAACACAGGCAGATAGCGTTTGATCCGTGATGGAGATGAGTCCACATAGGAGTAGAGCTAGTGATTAATAATGGTGCATCTGGGTAAAAAGGATGTCATCCCCTGGACGTCTAATGAAAGCTCTTGAACATATCTGGGAGAGGCGATATGTTGACAGTGGATGATGCAAATGAGGCTAAATGTGAGAGGAAACCTGAAATGAATCACCCCGCTGTCTCAGTGGCGTTTGTGTGTGTGTGTGTGTGTGTGTGTGTGTGTGTGTGTGTGTGTGTGTGTGTGTGTGCGCGTGCACGTGTATGCGCCCCGACTAGCAGCCAGCCGTTTACACCGTACAAAGCTCGGTGTGACACTCTCCCTCCTTTGTCTCAAACTGCTAACTGTATTTAATTTCACATCTTATCGGGCCGGGCTTTGTCTGTCTGTGAGTCTCTGCACAGTGGAGGCGACCCCCGGAGATAAACTCTGTCAGGCTCTGGGGTGATTTATTAAATTCTGATTTCTGTGAAGGACTTTAATGTCGAGGGGGTGGGAAGAGCGGGAGGGTGGATGGGGGTGTTGGCCGGGGGTGGGGGGTTTGTGTGGGGGAGAAAATATGTCGCAGGTGTCTCTGCCAGCCCCGGGCACTGTTCTTTCTCCATTACCAGCATTGTTAGGTATAGAGAGGCAGGAGAAAAGAGAGAAGTAGGAATCTATGCTGAATTTCCTGTCTTTGTTGTGGCAGCGGGTTTGTTTTTTCCCTCTGTTCCAGGCCAGAACAGCGGTATCAAATCTCACTTGTTTGGACTGGAGATAGCGACTGGAGTGTGGGACGGGGGTTAGTTTCATCGAGGGCTCGACCTAGCTCAGTTTAACAGTCGGATTTGAATACTTCTCCCTCTCTTCCTCGTGACACCTGAATGGGGCTCTAACCCTCCAACCAAATCTATTAGGTAAATCCTCTGACCTTATCGGACTCCTTATCCCCCTCCGATATTTGAATAAAGCCTGATGTCAGGACATGTGTGACATTTTTTTGACGAGTTCAGCAGATTTTATGGGCAGCTATTACAGCCTGTGTGGACCCAGTGCTTCAATTTGAAATATTTTCTTGTTAAGCACACTTCACAGGTCAATTGTGACCGTGCCGCAGCTCAACGTGTTAATTTTAATATCATTTTATTCATCTCGAATGCATCAGCTCCTCCCCCTTGAAACCTATTTTACATTTCTCTTTCATATCACCTTAATCTAAATTGATGTGTTATCATACATGGATCTCAGAGGAGGGGATCAAATAATGACTGTCAGTGGTGCATGGTGAACTGTGTTTTTGAACATAATTTGGTCCTCTACATTATAAAATATGCTTTAAAGCCAAACCACAAGGTGATTTTCATATGACCCTTCCCTTTGTGAGAATTGTTTTTTAAACCGAGAACAGAGCTGTAAAAGTGACGCGTTGCTTCCTCTGATATCTGTGAAGCAGTTTGATCAAAAGGTAATATTGGAGAGGGGCGCTGCTGGTTCTTGTCTCCTACACGTTCCTTCCCAAAGGGCTCTTTTCTCTGTGACACCTCGATTCTCTAAAGCGATGAGTGGATGATAAAGAGTTGTGGATTCCATATATTTATTTATTGCTCGTATTGAAGAAGTTAATAGAAGACTGTGGGCTGTGATGCGTGAAGGGCTGCATGGGACGGGACTTCTTGTCTTAGATGCAGAACTATAGAAAGCCAGGCTGAACACATACATCAAACCACACAGACGTGCATGTGCACAACTATCCACACACACACACAAGCACACAGCGATGCTCTATATCAAATAGTTTGCCCCCTCTCTTTCTTTCTCTTCCCATTTTTCTTTTCAAACCAGGGCATATCCCACTCTCAGGGTAGCTATTAAATCAAACCTAGAAGATGAGTTTGCAAAGCCAGAAACTCAGTCTTACTTGTGCTACTCCAAAACTAAACATTCAGAGCTCAGCAGCCCCCCCTTCAAGAACAGAAAAAAAAAAAAAAAGATCAGTTTAAATACACTTTCTGTCTTGCAGAGGCAGAGTTTGTTTGACCTAGTATGCAAACCCTGGTTAGCAGGTTTGATTGAGCGGAGCCGAGGATCTTAGGGCCGGCTCCTCTGATACCTACGTCTCCCTGTCTCCATTGTTCTCTGCAAGTCAGCATCTTTTGTCTTTGCCACTGATTTGTCTTTTGATCTGTGCGAGTGATTTATCTGCATGGAATCGTTTTTCTCTCTGTTCCCCCTCAGGAAATTTGGAATGAGGCTGGCCTAACCTTGCCAGGGCCAAACAAAGCCCGAGAGCTGATCTCATGTATTTTGATGCTGTTTGTGAAAACGACACACACGCGCGCGCGCACACACACACACACACACACACAGGGCTCAGACTTTGAGAGGGCTGAAAAAAGAGGAGAAAAAAGCAGCCTGATGGTGTCCGTTGTTTTGTGTTTTTCTCAACAGATGTAAGTACCTCCAGCAAAATTTCCATTTGGAAGTGACATGTTTTTCAAACTCGAAATTATTAAATGTTAGTAAGTGGATTTAAGTGGATACTTCTCATGCAGGATACTAGACCGCTCCGCACAGACATCCTCTGGGAGAGCAAGCTCTGCTCGCTGTGGCTGAGATCACCAGGTAGGGCTAATGGAACGGGGACCCTGATGTCTTCCGACTGCAACAGTTTTCCCTCTGTTTGCCTGCTTAAAAAACGCCAGAGGTTGGGGGGATTGGAGTTGACAACCCTGAGGGGATTGGAGCTGTTTGCCTTGTGCGCTTTTTTTTTTTTCCACCCGCCCTCATGTGCAGCTGTTATAGCATCCTCCCTCCTCCTACCAGCTGCCAGAGAGAGAGACACACAGACATAGAAAGACAGAGAGAGAAAGGGAAAGAGAGCCTTAGTGAGAGGGAAGGGTAGGACGGAGGCGGGGGGAGTAAACACAACCACTCAACACCTGCTGCCCGGTGAAGAGAAAAGGTGTGTGCAGGAGAGAGGGTGGGGGGGGGGGGGGGCACAGAGGTAGGTGGTTAGGGAGAGGCGACATGAGTACAAAAGCCTGAGAATGTGTTAATGTGGGAGTGAGGATTGTGAAAAAACAAAGATTAGAGGAGAGACAGGTGGGGGGATATGCAGGTAGGCTACAGTATCACACTCTAAACCTTTGGTATTCTAAGTGCTCCCTCATGCGCACAGCCTGCTTATCTTTAGTGGTAATCTTGGAAAAATATAAATATCTTTGTTCCGAAGGCAGTAGTCTCATTGCTCCAGATGTTTACGTGCTTTGATCAACATTGTTTTGGGGTTGAGGCCCAGCGTGTTTGTCTGAGATCTCAGCGAGAGGAAACTTTTCCTCAGCTACGCTAATTATTTTTCCATCACCGAGCCGTCACCAGTGAGAACTCTTCATGTCCACATCGCCTCCCAGGCAGCAAATAGAGCACATAACACTAGGAAAGCATGAGGCCGTCGTGAGCGTGTTTGCACAATTAATGATTTCCGAGATAGCTTTCTTTCTGCAACATTTTCCTCGTGAAATTTAACAAATACTATAGCGTGATACCACGAGTGATAAGATCGACACTGAGAGTTTTGTGCACGCGGAGGTATTTGATTCCTGTCCAAAATATGCATATGCATTTAAATCAAATGAAGAAAGCAATCTTTTTAATCAGCCATTTGCTCTGTATCAGAGAAGTGCAGAGTTCCCCCCCCTGTTCCGTTTGGGAACGAATTGTCAATTGGCTGACATTATCTAAACAAGAAATATTAAAACTAATTAAAGAAATGTCTCTGTAAAATCTTGATAAGGCTGAGGTTATTTTTTTTTTTTCCCCTTTCTCTCTCCGACTGCTGCACTGTGTGCTCTGTTAGGGGACTTGCCACAGGCTTGTCTGAGCAGAGGAAGTTATGAAACTCCTACTGCCATATCATTTGCACAAGGAAGTTTCAGCCTGTTCCTCTGGCTCTGTTGACTTGAGTCCATAAAACAGCTTTATTAAAAATGACACCATTCCACTCTGTATTTGCTCAGTGGCTGCTCATCTAGATTAGGTCACATGTTGCTGTGTAGTGTGGCCAACAATAGCCAGAGTTTATGACAGATAGCAGCTGTCTGGGCTGACTGTGTTGTGATAACATATTGCATACTGTACATCTCTAAATCTGCTGCCTTCTCATCGAGATAATCTGCTTCTGTTTTCAACAGAAAACTGTCTCGGCCACAATTCAAAAGCAAGTCAGCGCTGTTCCAATTTCCTGTAACCAACTGCACATGATAGTAAATCATGAAGCTGAAGTGACATGGCAAAGGCTGCTCCGGCTCACACTGAATGCGAGGCTCGTTCAGCAGAATTGATGTAACACTGTTACTTTGCATTGCACAAGAAAAATACTTTGGTGAGGAAATCGCCGAATGTTTCTCAACCAAAGCACAGTTTCATCTTGATAAAAGGGCCAGAATCTGTACAATCGAGGTAACACAAAGCATATCGAGTGTCTTCATTGTGTGCGCTTACAGGAGTGCTTGTGTGTGCATGCCCATGGATGTATAACATAACACCACAGAGGGAACACAGAAAGGGAGGGGGGAGCATTCAGAATTATGTTATGGCTGCCTCCTGTTTAGCTTTTCCCAGAGCCCCAGGCGACTGGAAGGCATCAAGGACACCTGGGTGCGACTTTATTAAAGTATGAAATGAGAGGTCAGTGACGCGACGGTCCCACACATGACATCCTGCTGCTGGCCCTTTCTTCCCTGCCTCCTCTCCTCAGTCCAGGGCTCTGATGACTCCTCTATGAAAGTCTGTTTCATTAATCCCCCTGAGGGTCCCCTCAACTGCTCTTTCTGCCGCTGATACAAATTTAATTCCTGATAGGTCTGTTAGATGGAAGCCGTGTCTATCAAGGCTTTTAATTAATGTGGCACCACTCTCTGTGTATCACAGTGTTTATCTGAAATTCATGACCAGGGCGAGGACGGACGGGATTGTTCAAAGATGGCTTGTTTTCCCTTTTTGGTTGAAATGTGAATTTTAATTAGACACGGTTGTTACTCTGAGGGGTTGTAAAAGGGGGCTCTGTGCTTGTTACAAGGAGGCATGTGTGCGCGTCGTGCGTGTGCGTGCAAGGTAACCGCGAGCTTTGTATATTCACCCACTGTCACACCTTTCAGTGTGTTTATTTTTCTTTATTAATGCTCCAGTATTTTGAAGCAAAACAATGTTGTTAACAGGTTCAGGAAACTACCTACAAAAGTGCAGTTGACTAAATTCTTTGGGCTTCACTGTAAATCCAGAGGCTGACAATGGGCTGGCCCGACAACTGTTTGTACTGGCAGGTTATTTCCAGCCTAATAGCTGTACAGTATCATTGTCAGCCTCTTATCATGGCAGGCACAGCCATTTCTGACACACTGACACCTCAATGGTGTGTGTGCGCGTCTATCTTCGTGTGCGTTTGTGCACTTGTTTGCATCTATATCTGCAAATTATTTGAATGTTTATACGTACTTTTTTTTTTTTTTTGTTTAGGTGTACATTCAGGACCACTGTTGAAATCTGTTGTTCTAAGAAAAAAGATGAAGTGATTTTTCTCTCCTTGTTAGCAGACTTGCCCCTCAGAGAAAGTGTCAGAGAGAAATGAAAAGCTCATCTCCAGCTGTATCTCCAGTCTCTAATAGCATGGACGGTGCCTTGAGATGGTTCTGATGGAAGATTATCATTTGTGCAGCGCACTTCTTAGCACTCTTATCCTTGTCCCTGAGTCTAATTTGTGTTGAGGCTAATTTGTATGCTGTCCTTAATGGTTGTGTTTGGGTTAGTTCTGAGTAGCACAAAGCCTTTAATTGTGAGGTTTAACATTTTGCAATTAAAATCTCCCCTCATTGCTCTGAGGAATGAATGAGCCGTCTTTGATGTGCTTTAATCAGCCGAGATGTATTGTAGTTTAAGAAGCATAAAGATGCCAGATACATTTCTGATTTTAAATTGACACACTCTTACACCTTTGAAGATGATAGTTCCCCCACCCCCTGCCTCCCCCCCGCCTCACCCCCGCTGGCTTAAAGCAGCGAAAGCTCGGTCCCTTGAACCCCACTCTCAGATTCTGGGGCACAGATCTCTATCTCCCATTCTAAAGTGGCCAAACAGGATTAGGAAGAGGAGCGCTTCTATTTCACCAGGACCAAGGAAGCGTACACAATGATTCACCAGAGCTTGACTAAAGATCTTAGATGCACTCTGCGACTGTATCAGCTGTTATTTTCTCACCTGTTAGAGGGGCTTTCAGACATCCCCTGTAAGACATGCAGATGTGATCAAAAGAGCATTTTTAAAAAGCAAACTCTTATTTAGATGTTTCTATTTTCCTCTCTGTGTCTTTCGTGACTAATTTCTGTCACGCCATTAGCAAACGGTGGAGAATGTAGATTGTGGCGCCGTTCTCCAGAGGTATCCTTGTTTTGCTGTATTGTTGTCGAACAAAAAACCTCATTAAGATCAGAGGGGGGGAAAAAAAGAGAAATATTCTTATTGGGGGAAAAGAGGTGGCAGTTTGATGAAGGCTGATTGGGAGCATCTGGAGGCTGTTTTCAGAGGACATAGCCCTGAGTGAGCAACCCTGGCATTTAAGTACGGCCCGCTCCTAGAAACTAAAAATCTCCCAGCAAGCAAATTAACAGGAGCAGGGATTTGGTAATAATGGAGGTTCTCGGCTTTTGTTTCACCGTGACAGATGGACAGTGTGTGCTCAAATTGAATTTGGCTTTAATTGCATTGTGGCGTTTATAATTTATCTGCTCCACAGATTTTGTTTACAGGTTTATGGGGTCTTGAAATGCGTGTTTGCTCTCTTTCCCCTCTCTTCCGCGTTTCTCCTCTTTCCTCTCCCCCGTTCTGTGTGAGTGTGCGTGTCTCTGTGTCTACGTGTCGGCCAGATCCTTTTTCATCCTCCACTACAGCAGGATAAAGGACACTGTAATTCTCTGAGAGTGTGGTGTTCATTACCGTAGCAGTTTGCCCTCCAGGGTGAATGTGTTCAATAAGCGAGATTGTCTTTTTTCCAATATACACTTAAACGGTATAAGATTGCAAATGTAAGCTCCGTAGTGCCCGTCTGCTCCAATGCTCAATGTTCAAATCATTTGGATCACTTGGATAGGTGAACACAATATAATCAAATATCTCTCCTTTTGAATAACTCCTGCACGTGCACACAAGGACACGCATGTTAGCTGACAAGAGGGCACACTGGCACACACATGCACGTACATATGCACACAAACAGACCCATTCAGTTGCTTTGTCCAAGAGAAAAAGAGCCTACTTGAGTTATTTTCTCTTGGGCGCCTGTGTAATTCTACATATGTTCAAGTGCTTCCTCTGTATCCAGGTGGGCAGGGTGGTTGCTTCTTTCCCTTTCATGCAAATTGAAAGCAGACACTCGAGTAGTTGAAAAAGCATTTGTGTTTCTTCGGAGAAAGATGCACGATACTAGCTAAGCGTAATCTCTCCAGTCGAAGCTTGACATGTGACTTTTTGCTATACAGTGATTACTCAAATCTCATTCCGGACACGAATATAAAGCTAGTGCTTTGTCTCATTAATTTGCGCAATATTTTCATTTTTTTCTTTTCTCCTTTTTTTTTTTTTCTCCTTTGGGCAGCATCTCACAGTGGTGATAAAGATTACATGCTTGTCTCCTGCTCCATCTAGCTCCTCTCTCTTCTCCTTATCCTAGCCTCTGCCACCCTCTAATTGATGCACCCCTGCCAATTTACACTTCAGCCCTGGCTCTGACCCCTATTAACTACCTGGCCTCACTCTCCCAGGGAAAGCACTGTGTTCAGGGAGATCCCCTCCCCGCCCCCCCCACCCCCCACCCCCATCAACTCCTCTTAAGACTGCCGCTAAACACAGTTTCATACTTAGCCAGCAAGAGAACTTGACGCTCTGGCCAACTTTTATCTGGATGAGTGAAAAGGATAAGCCAAGCTGTGCTGTTTCCCTAAACACAGCGTCCCACAACACAGCAGTTTATCATGGGCAGGCCTCGCGGTCATTTGACAGAGGTTATTTATTTTATTTTTTTTTTTTGGTCTGTCCTCAGATTACTGTCCTCGTAACACTGCACCAGCCACTTGTCATTGTCTGTTTTTCACTTGTCCTAGATTGGGAGTATTTTGAGGAATGTCCGCTCTGTTCTCTGTACCTGTCCCAGAAGTCAGCTCATGTGGGTTGTAAGAACGATAGAGAAAGTGGTGTGTGTGCTCCAGCAGCATTCACGCTGTGTCTCTATCAGCCATGGCTTATTTGTGGTGGGCCTAGCCCGGCATATCTACTCCGGGTTTTACTTGACCTGATGTTATGTCATCATGAACGTTCTCTGGGGGTCCAGACTGTGCTGATTAAAGGACAGCAGATAATCACGTGTGTGCGCTTGTGTGTGTGTGTGTGTATGAGCTGCTAATCATCTACGTTTATATTTAGATGATATGGCCAACTGAAGTGGACACATTTAGAATAGGATTTGCTGGGATGGGGACACTTCAGAGGGGCGAGTCACGTAGTTACATTTTTGCAGCAGACATGGTATGTGTACAGGGTAATGAAGTAGGGAATCATTCTGTGTTCTCGATTAACAGTAATCACAAAGCAATTGAAGCGTGAAAAATGAATTTGTTTCTTCCAATGCAGAACAGCTTCAAAACACACACACACAGCAAACTTATTAATTATTACAGTGCCGTCGAGCTACCAGAAGAATATTTTTAAATGCTGTCATGTTTCGTCTGTTTAATTGTAAGGTCTTGCACATGGTTTCTTCCCATTAAAGTTGAAGAGTGAAGGAAAAACCCGGCAGTGAGTTTTAGCCCCCCCACACACCCCCTCCACCCCCAGCTCCACTGAGTAGCATTGCGGCTGTTTAGCCACTTTTCTCTGGGCAAATTGTTTTTGTGACCCATGGAATGTTAGAGGAAATGCTTCTTTCTCATTGGCGGTCCCCCGGGTGTGGAGGCCATGGCCCCTGTCATCGGCCCCAGTGCACACAGACACACGCACACGCACACAGACACACGCACACACTCACACGGGATCACTCTTTGCAAGAGGAAAGCAATCCACCACAGGAGAGGGACCTCCAGGCCTTTTTATAGCTCCAATACTCCCCCCCTCCGCCAGACTCCCAGACGTGACATCACAACAATCAGAGATCGTTTTCAGTGGTATCATCATATCCATGCACACGCACACTTAGAAAGATACCCGCAGCCTTTCTCCCGATTGTTTCTGTGTCGTTATTTACTTTCTCATTTTTTATGTAGATTTCAGTTTGTGCACAGAGTTATGGTGAATTAACCCTTGCTTTGCACAAATACACAGACGCCAGACAGTGATGATTTTTTTTTTCAACCCCCTTAAAGAGACGTTAAAAAGTAATCATGAACGGTCCCAATTCGAAAAGGATTTCCCTAGAATGTGCAGTGAAATATGCTCCTCAGATCAATTAAGTGTTTACAGCCTGTAAGAATCAGCAGCACAATAGAGAAGCTGTCTCTTCTGGACCCCGGAGGCTACCGTAGCAATGTTTCATTAAGTGCACTCACTCCTGTGGCCCCCTATAAACACACATTAATTAAGGCACACAGAAACACAGTCTCTGAGCTTGCACTATGGTAATGATGATATGACCCCAAAAGGAGAGGTGCACCAGGGGTCAGGGAATAAAAGCAGGGAGCGTTTAATGCCAGAGCTTGGCTGATCTGCAGAAACACGGTCTTAACTGGTCCAATTCAAATTAGGCCCAGATTTTCTTAACTGGCTAATTTAGATGTGCATGAATGTAGATTCATTTCCAGCAGTGACTGTGGCTAGGGTGTGTTTTGTCCTCCCATAAAAATAATGATAAGGGTCAATGACAATTTTCTCTATGTCAGCAGTCAAGGCCTGATATGATAATTTATACACGCCGACAAAATGACCTAATAATAATAATGTGACAGTGTTTTATTTTCATATAAAACTTGGAAAGTTTATCATGAGCTGTCACACTGCCAAACATGGAATTAATAATCGCATAAACACCACCAGATCTCTCCGAATTTTAATAAACACAGACACTGAACATGTGTTCTTTGACATGCTGCGACGTGAGATTGAAGATTTACAGAACCCAGAGCTGTACTTTATACCCTAATACAAAAGTTACCCTGTAGACATGCTGCAGCTGACCTAAGATCAATGCTTGCTCATCCCTCGAATCATTCTAGTTTCAATAGCAGTCACCTCCCATAGACAATTTAGGTAGATTTGACAGTGGCAAATGGGTGTCATCAATATGATCCCAAACATTGACATTTTCTTTGGTGGGCTAAGTGGAAAGTCCCATCCCATCCTCTCAAGATCTGCAGCTAGAGGCCAGGGGGCTGGTATCCATCTTCGTAACAGTGACTATGTTGGAGGAGGAGGTGAAGGAAGAGGAGGCGAAGAGATGGAGGGGAGGGAGGCAGCATGTCAATGAGCCTGCCCAGTGTCACTGAGCACCACACAGAACAGCCATCTGGAGAATCAAAGACTCCTACCATCTGGCTGCCTCACCCACTCTCTACCCCCACAGAATAAGAATCAACCAGATAGTGCTTTGCCATAACACTCTTTGGCCTTTTGGAGGAAAAAAACAAAACAAAAAAAAAGTCAGGTAAAATTGCATTTGAGTTTAAAAGAAAGAAAGAAAAAAAAAAAAACGCCTGTCAACGTTCATGAACACAGTAAAGAAAAGCAGCCGTTTGATTTGCCAGTGTGTTTTTTTTTTTTTTTAAACAATGGGGAGGTAGGATTGACCCTCGGTCGTCAAGCCATCATATGTTAAAATCAGACTTTGAAATGAACATATGCTCGTTCTACTGCCAAACGTAATATTTACTAATTCCAACTTGCGTTTTGAATCCGTCTCACATCTGCTTGGGGAACACGTGTTCGTTTGTCAGATCTGCAGTACGTATTTGAGTCATGCACAGAAAAGTTTGAACAGTGTTTAAATGTGTCCTGTGGTCCTCGTGCTTTAAAACAAAGGATGAGAGCAGATTCATTACTTCTAGCATCTTTGAATAGACCAATACTCAGATGGGCACAATGTAAAGGCTTGCTCTGTAAATGACTCCATACGCCTCTAAACCTCTGTCTTCTCAGCCCATAATGCTGGAGGATGCTACTTTCCTGTTTTCAGCCATGCTTTTGTCCTTGATTCTTTCGTGAAACCAGACGTCCTGCTTAAGGAGCCAGAAGCTGTAACACAATGAAAACTTAAATCTTAAAGGAGTTCTTTAACATTGAACCAGTCTTGCTGAGTAGACCTTCAAAGTCTTGATTTAAATTATGTATGCTCTGTAAGTATGTATTTGGCAGCAAAGAGTGGGGAGAGGCGGAGGGATGAACGCTGAAAAGTCATCAGCCATATTCCAAAATGCCATTTCCGTGTTGCTGAGGTACCATTGTTTACAGGGCTTTGATGGAGAGGTGCCCTGATCGCCACTAGCTGTTTCTCTCCCTCTCTCTTTTTCTTCCCCCTCTTAGTTTGAGAGAAATCTCCTGACGCTGTAAAATGGGCAATGATGACATATGTGGATGCAGGCCTGTTCATATCTTTGTGGGGCCTTTAGGGAAATAAATATCTGAGAACATTCAGTGAAATGAAGCTCACTCAATAAATCACCATGACACAATAAACACTTCTGGCACATGAGCACCCCCCTACCCACCATCCCCTGGTGCCCAGCCCCCTCACGCACATACACACAAACACACACACACACACATACACACACACATACACACACACACTCTTTTCTCAGACACCACCTACCTCTCCCCGCCTCTTCTTGTGCTACCAAATGGTGCCTCCCCACAGGCCAGTAAATCAAATCCCAGCACAAATACAGTGGGAATTTATTTGGAATGGGCTTTTGTTCTCTTTAACGCCTGATTGTTAGGCTGACTAGGTCGCATGATAAATTTTGAGCAGGTTGTTTCTGTGTAATAGCTGTGTGTTTGTTGCCCCCTGTACCTAACGTGAATCATGCTGCCTTTAAAGTCCACTCCTTTGCCCATTTACACCCAATGCACAGAGCAAGAAAAGTAAAGGAAATGATGTAGGAAAGATTGTGGTGTTTCAGTCACAAAGTGTGTTTCCATCCCACTGTTTTCATGAGCGTTTTTAATTTTCGCATTGAAAAAAAAAAGAAACGTGGAAATTTGATAAAAGCCGGAATGTTGAAAAAAGTTTTGCTGCTTGGCTGAGGATGAAAAGTTGGTGTATCGGAAAAAGCAAAAAACGTGACCGAGTGCGATGGAAACAGGCTTTGTGAATTAATCATGATGTGCATGAAGCATGTGACTTCAACATCCACTGAGGCTCCACTGAAGAGACAAACAAATGGCAGTAGACAGTTAAAAAAAAAAAACAGGAAAGGCATATTTCCATCATGTTTCCCACATCGGTTTGACTGTCTGAGCCTCCACTGAAGAATTCACGCCACCAGCTGTGCATGCGGTGTCTCCAACGCCCAACACTCACCTAACAACAGCGGACGAAAAAACGCACATTCATTTGCATTCTCTCTCGATGACGCCAATTTAAAGTCTAGGCTCTTAATCTGGATGGAAACTTGGACATAAACACAAGAAAAGTTCTGATTACGATCGCCAAAGACAACGCAGGACATTTAATGCTGTTAGCTTTTTTTTTTTTACAATATAGAAGAATTAGTAAATGGAAATAGAAAAGACTGTTCGGGGCCTTGACAGCATGTCCTGACGCCCTCTGAGTGACGCTGTTAGAGAGGGCTCAGCTTTTCCCTTGGCTCATAGGCACCCAGTCAGTCTGCTGTGGCAGACACTGTTTATGCAGAGGTAATATAAGCAGCAATATAACAGCCTCTAATTGGTTTATCAGTGTTTGCTATGGTAACCTACATGGAAACAGCCCCTTAAACAATTATATTTTTAAACTGCTGGCCAGGATATATTTTACTTTATCTGTGGGCACCGTGGATATGATTGCTCACTGTTATAAATGGTACATAGTTAGCACACAGAGAGAAAGACATTGTTTACACTGGGCCTCATGCGGTGAATCTGTCCAGTGTAAGGTAATCTGCAGTAATAAGCCCCATTTGTTTTGTTTAGCTTTTAAGCTGAGGGAGAGAGGAAGGGAGAGGGGAGAGCGAAAAAAAAAAAAAAAAAAAAAATCTCATTTCAAATCCTACCCACCTTCTTATCTCTATTTGTTCAGTTGTTTTTAATGCCACATACTGAAAGAATTTCAATGGCTGTTTTGCCATGAAGTCATTTGTTATCCTTCAGCGGGCTTTCGTCTCCCTATTGTGTGACAGCCCCAGAGTGCTCGAATCCTCCAGATGGAGCAGGTCAGACACACACAGACTCACTCGCACACACACACACACACACACACACACACACACACACGCTCTCGCAGGCAGGTTCACACACTTTCTTTTCAATGGTTGACATAGATCTCCTTGCCTTGTGACATATACGGAAATGATAATGTCATTTTTGGCAATTTGTCTTTCCTCTACTTTTCTGTTGGTTGGAAACGTGGCTGCAAAGAGCCGCCTGGCAGTTCTACAGCTCGTGTCATGTTTACAAACAGTCCAAATGAAAGTGTTTCACACCACTATTCTCATTTTACACATATTGTCACTCGGTCTGTTATTCACTTACAGATTTTCCCTCCAAAAATTCGTGGATGCTCCACAGAACAGATGCACGTGCTTTGTCTTATTTGGCAATTACACTCATCTAAGGAGTTATGCCCAAAAAGCAAAAAAAAAAAAAAAAAATGCAATGTGGAACTCTTTATTCTGGAGATGAAACACATTATGGTCCCTCTCGTTCACTTACTAAACACAGTTAGTAAGTTAAACGCTTCGAAAAATAGCTTCCTTTCATCATTAGACTGACTTTTTCTCTCGTTTCTTTCCCTTTTTTCCTCTTTTTCCATGTGGCGTCCTGCTCTGTTCCTGTTTGGGTCCTCTGATGTGCAGGTGAGTAGTCTCTACGTACACCTGAGTACGACTACACCCAATCATCTGATCCATTATTACTCCTGGTTTTTACATTTTCTAAGTAATTGTTATGTATTCTCTGACTGTATTGATTTTCCATATTACATGTCACTCAGTGTTTAAGCCGCTTTTTCCACACTTTCTACTATTTCATAAGCCACGGCTTAAACAAATGCTGCAAAGAAAAGCCAAAATGTTGTAACGCAGTGTGAGACAGATGGCCTGGAAGTGCACAGTTTCAGTTTCTCTGCATTACAGTCGACATATCGCACACTTCCTGGCCTTCCAGTTCACAATAACATTTTAACATGAACACAACAGGTGCAATCCAGTGGTCGTTCACTTTCGCTCGCCAGCGATGGTAATAAAGGTAAGAGCAGGTTCCATAACAAGCGGAACGTAATAACCCTAACAGCCATCCTTAAATGATTTGATTGACTCACGCTAGACCTCATCGCTCTATTTTAAATCTAATGGAGTCTGGGTATAATTTGACCAAGCCTTGATTGACAGCCCCTTTCTCTATCTCAACAGTAACCCCTGACGATGTACATTAGAGTCGGATTAAGCCAAGGTGCTAACGCATATTAAAAAATTAAGCCAAGCCAGTGGACTGGCAAAGCTCCTTTTTTCTCTTTTTTTCCTCCCTTTTTTTCGGACGGTCTAACATTAAAATTTCAATGGCATCAAGTAGTGATAGGGACTTGTTAATACAGTCGCAACTTGCCCTTGTGGAGGAAATCAAATGACACAGTGCAGCAGGCCACAGAGGAAAAGACTGATAGGACATTATACCGCTCGCACACAGCCGCGGAGCCTTGCAGGAGCGAGGCAAGGATACAACATCAAATATAACAATGTAGCCTTCATAACTAGGTGCTTAATTTGTCAAAATGCCTCTCTTTTTGTCTCGGGCATATTTTACAGCGCCTCCAGCCCTTGGCATATTTAAGAGGACCGTGGTAGTTTTTCCTGCGGCAGGATACCAGCCTTATTGTACCGCTTCAGCTGCTGTAAATAGTAGTAAATCTTTAGCGTTGCATTTATTCTAGCGTGACACCAAAGCCTCCCACTCAGAATGATTGAATGTAACTTATTTGATTCTGCTTCCCTTCATTTGGGGATTTTGTGAAGAGTGTTGGTTTGAAGACAATGAACTAACAAAAGATTGTTTTAACAGCTGCATGTCTTTGATTACACGCTTCTTTGAAGTATCACTTTAACTTAGCCTTTGAACTTGGATCGAGATCAGAAATGAATTGAGCTCCTTTTTGATGTAAGAGGAGGGGATTTTATTGTTGAAATGTTCGTAAACTGCTTCCAACCGTTTAGAGAACAAGTTCAGTGTTGATTTTTAAATTGAGGCAGGAGAGAGGGGGAGGGAGGCATGGTGGGGGGGGGGGTTTGAAGAGAGGAAAGGAGGGAGGGGGGCGCTGGTTTCATGTTCACGTGCACCCAATGACAAGGGAAGGAAAAGCAGCGGCTTTTATTCCCCTTTGTAGAGGAGAGTTCTGATGTACAGACTTCAAGTTAGTCCAAAGTCTCAAGCTCCACGTTCGCTTGTGTGGCTCATTAGGACAATATGCCATCCATATGTTGCACTAAATGATCGTTATATTAGTTTCCCCACTTGTAAAAGACAAGCGCGCGTGCACAGAATGTGAAGAGTTAAACCTTCCTGCAACAGTTATACTTAATCTGCTTGTCGCTTTTGACAGCAGTAATAATGTGCATTTGAGGTACTTTGTTGTTTTGGACAAAACTCAAATTCTATTAAAGGATTAAGTAATTGAACACTAATCTAAAAGACTTGAGGTTTCTGTTCTTTGGTAATGCCTTTAATCTTGGCACAGTTTTAGAAAAGGCAGTGAAGTACTGAGTCACTGAGGGAAAAGCAGATTAGTTCAATTTCATGTATTTTAGGGGAGAACTACACTAGCTTAGATGGATTACTGTTGAATCAGAGAATTGAAATGTAATGACGCAAAAATATACATTTGCATAAACATGCAGCTGTGTCAACTCTGTCTTTGCAAGTGAACAGCAGGAACTGGATCATGGGAATGGACGTGGGTTGCCCGTGCTGTGTCACGCGGAGCGCGGTGGCGATGCGTTATTTTGTTCAGAAACAAAAATGAAGGATGCTGCATTTGGATCATGACTGCAAATTTCTCACAATAGCAAATTCAGAAATATAATACAATCGGTGGTGAGCCATTGTGTCTTCTTTTTCATCATTTCCAAATTAATCATGCTCCAGATCCACTCCTATTGTTCACTTTTACTGTTACCAGTAACAATAAAGAAACAAAAGTTCAAGAAATTGCTTGCCCTACATCTGTCATTGTCATTGAGAGACTGGCCATAATACTTTATTTATATTCTGCTCTGGAGATATGTGGTTTCTGTTGTAAATGTTCATTGATTCAAGGGCAGACAAATATACCCCCAACACCCTACATGACCCACATAGAGCAATACGTGCAATTCGCCGTCCATTAAAATAACATGATAGGCACAAATAAACTGTATCGTACATTTCGTTACCCTTGCAGCTAACTCAAATTACATTTTGAATGTCGTCCACTCAATCTCCTCTCGCCTTTTGTGCTTTCTTTGATATAAATAGACAGACGTTCAGGAGTCTGAAGAGTGGAAGTCAGAAGAATAAAAAAGGAAGAGGAAATTTAGATATTTTTAAATGATGTCCTACATTTTGTCAGCTAAAATCAGGATATTGCCTGAGCGGGGAGAAGCCATGTTCTTCAGTTGTCAAAAGGCAGTAAGTAATGATTAAAATAGCAGTGTGAAACGCGGGGAGATTAAAGTGATGCTAATGATAAGTGAGAGAAGAAAAGGGCAAGCTATATTTTAATTCCTGGGAGAATGGTTAATGACTTCTATTGCCTGAGATTAAACTAAACCTGTCTCATCAGCTTTTTCTGCTCACTGAGGAAAAAAAAGCCCCCTGCACTTTAATTTATTAAACTCTTTTAAGGAAGCACATTGATCTACATAGGTTAAACTTTCAAAATTTGGGCAAAAAGACGCCCCATAAAGCTGTCACGCAGGGCAAAGCTGTTGAGTTGCTCAAGGCACACTATAAAGAATTCATTATCTCCAAACTGCCACATTTAATCAGAAAATATCAATTATTTAAAAGGGGAGGTTTGCTCCTGTTTAGAGCATCAGGTTTTACTGACACACTGGATTATACTGACACTTTGAATATATTTTTCTGCAGCCACTGCAGTGATGCTGTGAACTTTTCCATTTTCAACACCCTTTTTTTTTCCACCTTTGGCTGAGTGAATGCGCATTTGGCCGCTGTAAATGGCTCCGTGTAATCACATCAACAGTGTAATATCATCCAACAAGTAAAATGTTTATCTCCTGTTTTCAGCTTGTTGGAGGGACTAAGACTTGTGCTGTGAAAATTTTTCGCATGGCATTAACACAGAAGCACCGGTGACCTCTGTAATGAAATGTATGGTACTGTTGACATGGCATTACAACGATTCAACACTGTTCATTAATCTTTGTTTTGCTAGAACCCTTCTGGCATGTCCTTCGCCAAGGTGTGGAGCAATGCCAGAAATTGTAAGGCTCACCACATATTTCTGATGGCAATTAGCATGCATTCCGATCCACTGAGCCCCTCGCATAACAGCCCAATCCTTACAGCGGCCAGAGTCTTTATCAGCACCCGGGTGATAGGAGTCATTGAACATTCTGCTGACAGCAGATTATTTTTGTTTTTATACAGATGTCAGGCTTGAGTAGGTGGTGTTTTCCACTCTTTCTGTGGGGCTGTGGGCCCCGTTGTACTCTCTTTTCAACTGCAGAGGAGAGAGCAATATTAAGATTTTCCTCACTCGTTAGTCTGCGCTTTTGCCTCTCCCTTTGTCTTTCCTTATCTTAACCTCTGTCATCGCAGGTCTGGAAATAGGTCTGATATTTAAAGCACTGGTAAAGAGTAACCATCATCCATTAGAGGACAAATAACAACACTCCACCAGCGCTGAATCCTGCGTCCCTCTAAATTCTCAGTGGATCTGTCAGCAGGAAGCAGGCATGCAATTAATAAGCCTTTTACCTCTAATATCACAGTCCTGCCAAGTGGGAAAAAAAATGAAGAGACATTCATTCAGATGTAAGAGAAATTTTCCACAAATGAGGAGCGGAAGCACATTTCCATAGTGCCAACTGATGGCCTGTGCATAGTCATAGCAGCCATGATTCTGATCGATATCATCAATGGCGACTGCTTGCGTGCAGAATTTGATCCAGGAGTCTCATGCTAATGCTCATGCCTGTGTCAGTCACAATGTAATCTCTTCTTTTGAATCAATGACACTTTCTTTTATGGTCTCACGGCTGTTCCAAATAGATGGTAGCACTATTCTTAAATCACATAATCTTAAAGCCCTCAAGAAAGCTTTGAAAACGCTGACAGCTGAGTTAACGCTTTAATCAACATTGTACAAACCGAACGAAGGCCGCTGCTCTTCACAGTCTCAAGATGTACATTAAAGATTTGTGCCTCGGCGGTGTTCGTGGCACTGTGCGTAACCTCTAGCTTCCCTTTTGACAAATTCAAATTTTTCTTTGGAATGTTAATGATTTAAATCCCTCGATTTGCCTGCAGTCAGAGGAAAATGTCTCTGTATTATTTTGTTGACATATTCGGGATGAAATGATTTTTCTGCACCCCCCCCCCCCCCCCCACTCCCCCCCCCTTGTTGCGTGAAGTAATATCGCTGTGTTTCTGGGGACACATTACAATAATGCATTAAGAAATCACATTAATAATGCACATATTTTGTCACATATTTATAACTATCCCCCAGACATCAACATGTCACAGTTGTTGTTAGATCCCCTTTGGTTTCAATTAAAATCTCGCTGAGGCAATAAAAATAGCCAATTAAATTGGAGCAGGCTCTTCAGAGGTACAATTGGTCTGATTAGATTAACCTTGAACATCAATTAGGGTTAAAAATAAGCTTAAATGTATTTTAATAACTGCCCACCATATTTGATGCTAAACTATGCTGTACTTCTGTCACTCGTTTCCCCCGCATTGATTCTGTGTCATTATTTTCACTTGATTAGCCCGTGTTATCACTTCTTTTCTCCTGTGCTTATATCCAGCTTAATTATTTAGACCGGAGTATTGTTTATAGCACTCTTGTCGTGAAACATTGAGACTTCATTATCTAATTACAGGAGTGTGCTTCCAAGTTACAGTAGACAATAGAGATGTAATGATGTATAACAGGCATCCTTCTACATATCAGTCAACACAAGTGTTGAAAGCAGGGTCACAATCCGGCTTTTTACAGCACCACAACTTCTCTCTCTGTCACTTGCTCTCGTCTCTTTCGCTCTCTCACTGTCAGACGCGCACGTACAAATACACACTCTTCCATAGCTGGAGTGTGTCAAGCTTTTCTCACCACCGCCACTGCTGCCTGGCTGCCGTCAGTGATCTCATCCCACCTGGTGGCTAAGAGCTGAGCATCCAGACGCTAAAAATACGCCTGTCGCTAATGTCACATCCCCCTGCCATTTCCAGCGCCCGCTTCCCAAAGCCCAGGCTGGTGTGAAGGGAGGGGGGCCGAGCAGACATCTTTGTAATTCTTTTAATAACATGTGTAAATGGGCAAGGGGCCTATCGGTCTTTATCAGGCCTGGCGAGCGGAGCAGAGCAGCTGATACCACCTAGGGGCTGGGAAATGCCTGATTCATCTAACAGCCCGTGAAGCTGATTAATTTCACTCTTCATTAAGAATGTGTTGTGATGTCTTCTCTGGACTTCGGCATGTCTTTCTACCATCACACATCACACTCTACCTCGGTCATCTCTTTGCTTCCTCTCCAGCCGTTTCCCTCGCTACAGCTCGCCTTCCTTCTTTCCTGGGCAGCGTTAGCAGCAGCGGCCACCCTCCTCCTCCTCCTCTTTTTGCGCCCTTGGCAAATGAAAGGTCAAAGACGCTGCAGTGATTAATGAGCAGTAGACTCTGGGATCTCTCTGTCAACCCCCCGCCACTCCCCCTCCCCTCCTGCCCTCCCCACTCCTTGCATTATTTCATCTGCTAATCTCACACAACACTACTTAGTTAGTCGCGGAGAAAACAGCTTTGCGTGTCTCCGTCGAGCCGCGTAGACACCAGCGCCGATGAACTTTTCTGTGAGGCATAAAAGCAGTCGAGGAGAGCATTATTGAGGGAAAGGAGGTGGCGGCAGCGCTCACACAGTGTTTTTGGGCCAAAGAAAAGGTGCTGTAGTGTAAATGTTGGGCTCTCCACTCAGCTTTTCATCTCAAGATGTTGCGACCAAGTCTAATGATTTAAGTAGTGTGCTCTCAGCACAAAAAAGTCCACTTCAGAAGCTTGGCGGTTTTTTGGTGTAATTGAATGTGAACGTCTCCGCTCCTTTCACAGGATAGATGGACACTCCATGGGCTCAGACCAACTGTTTATTTGAAAAAGTAATGAAATATTTACTCTCCATTGCAGTACAGATTAGCAGCAGTAATTGACTGCGACAGAGGTCTATGCACAAGTATGTGTGTGTTTTATAGCGAGAGAGAGGGAGATGGAGAGAGAGAGAGACAGAGAAAGAGTTAGAGGGCCCCTCATGTTTGAATGCAGATCTTCAGCACACAATAGGCCTGTTAGAGAGGCTGAGTTTCTGCCTGTCACTTTCTCTCCACATGTTGCTTTTTCTTTCAGAGATAAGTGGGCCTAATGCTGAACAAATAGTGGAAATCAGAAGCCACTGAGAATCATTTGCCTCTCCTTTTCCCATGGCTCCCAAATAGACACCCAGACTCACAGACGGAGGGAGTGACGATCCGAGAGGGAGAGCGAGATGGAGGGGAGGGGTGGGGGTGGGGGTGGGGGGGGCAGAAGAAGAAAGAAAAACTCAATGAGCAAAACAATTTTGTCACCACAAGCAGATCCAATTGAAAAGTCTCCTGGATGGGGAAGAGCTGGAGTTGTCAGATCAGGCCATGGCAATGAATAGATCCAAGCGGGCTAAATTGGCATCAGGTGTGGGCTTCCCCTGGCCGGTGATAGGCTCCCACATTGTGCTGGCTAGACATTTGGCCATTTTCAAATATAATGGGAGAAATGAATGCAAATGAGTGAGTGGACTGAAATGTATTTAAATGCAGATTGAATGGGGGGCTCTGCGTAGCGCCTGATAACAAGTTGCTTTAGGAGAAGGGCCACATTGTGTTGGATCATCCCTCAACCCCCACCGCTGCGATCCCCTCACCAGCAGTCCTGTTCTCTCTCCCTCTGTCGCACTTGTGTCTCATAAGGGGCCATTGTTCACTGGGTAAACTCTCTCAAAACTATTTACATTACTCATTTATTTGAATTTCAAATATTTTGGGTTCTTTCTTTCTCCCATATATAGCCGACAATCATGCAGCCTGACGCCTTGGGCTATCCAGTAAAACAGTAATTGGAAAAGGACAGAGGGCTGTGGCAGAAAGAGGAAAAAAAAAGAGAGGAAAAAGCCGGAAAAGGAGGGGTTCAATCATTAATGATAATGTTGCTTATGTCCATAGCCTCATTAGAGGCAGTATAGCAGCCAGTAGCATGTGTTTCACAAACAAGTTCCCCCTGCCCACTGCCGGTCGACCGCTAGCCCACGGCGATCCATCTTCTCAAACGTCTCCTTCCCATATTTAAGGAGCTCTCGTTACAGCCTTTCCCAGACCTGTGAATTTATGGCGCACTCCAAGCGGTTAGCATAATCGCTGGGAATGCAGTCATTTCAGCGGGAATGTGGGAATTAGGGCAGGAGAGAAAAGGAAAGCTGTTGGTGTGTTAATTGAATTTCATAAGAATCCTTTGCAGCAGCTTTGTCTCGTTCACAGGGCAGTGTGGACGTGTAGCGCTCTGAATCAAATTCTCTCTCATTATTTCTTTTTTTTTTTTTTTTTTTTTGCCTTGTCGTTCAAAGACCTAACAGAGAAATCAAGTATTTCTCTATAGAAGCCTCGATATTAGAGAGCAGCCAGCTCATTTTTACAACTGTTCATTTTTCTACTCTCTGATCTCACCAAATAAAACAAGAAGAGTAACAAGAGGGTGCGTTCTCCTCCTCCACACAAAAAAACTGCCTTTTTTCCTCATCTGCATTTAAAATACAATTTACATGCAATTAAATTTGATTAATTAGAGACACTAACCTCTGCCCGTCCTGTGTGCAAATAATGTATCGTGCATTTCAATGTCAGCCAACTCATGTTTACTTCAACTTTGTGTTATCAGGAGCCATCATTGTTTTAGTTTCCACAAAGACATGATTGGAGGCATTAAAAAAAAAAAAAAAAAAAAGATTTTCAAATATTTGACATGCTGAACCCTTCAATGCAACGACAGTCTTGGCTTGAGGGCGTTTACTTGGATAAACAAGTCGCCCAGGACTTGACGTTCGCGTCGACTGTGCTGGTAACTTTAAAATAATGCGAGATAATTTTCAGAATGCCAGTGATTTAAAGTTGGCCCTGTTAGCACAGGGGGCAGCTGGGGCAGCGACTGCAGAGATGTTTCAGTGTCCAGAAGTTTCCATGTGGTGATTAATAGGAGGGGTAATGTAGTGGGGAAATGAGTAAACACTCCCTTGCTCCTGGCTTTGTGCTTCAACGGCTTGATGACAAGGGCAGAGCAAGGTGAGAATTAAACAGACCCGCAGAAGAAGAGAAAAGGAAAAAAAAACGGGGAGCAACGGGCTGGAGGGAGGAGTGAAGCATGACAGACCTGGGCAGTGAGTGGGAGTGAGGAAAGGGCGGCTGGGAAGAAAGAAGGCCGCCCTGACAAAAGTGGAAGTGGAAGTTTCTCCTGAAGAAGAATAATTAAAAGCGCTCAAGGGAGGGCAGTTTTAATTTCACATGTAAGGGGCTAAAGATTTCATTTAAAGGCGCGGCGAGCGGAGAGGAGGTTAATAAGATGAACAAAGCAGGGAATGTGAGAACATACAGTGTGAGGAAGCACGTTGGACTTTCACCTGACACGTTTTTAATTATTGAACCTCTGATATTTCTCTGTTGAAGAGAGGGGGTAAAAAGAGAAGATTAACTGATTAATGGTCATGGTAACCAATTACTCACTCACAGGGAAATAGATGTAACTTCACCGCAGTAACACTTCTCCTCGTCGGAGAGTGTAGCATCGCTTCCAACGCCGAAGCTAAAAGCACACTCTGGGTTGTGCTGGCGGTCTCAGTGGCTGCCTACTGGGAGCACAACCAGAGCATTGCATAATAATAAAAGTGAACTTGCTTCTACAGTCAAATATGTGCTCTTGATCACTGAAATCTCACTCCATTAGTGCTATCTGAAGTTGATGTATCCCAATTATCATAATAAGATCAGCTTGGTCCCATACTCCATGGGACTCCAAACTCTCTTACTGCCACAAAATGATCAAAAGGACTTTGTGAACTAGACCCAGAGTCCCAGCTGTGGGCTGATTTGTTCAGTAGTGTTGAAAAAAGAACTTTAATTGAATATGATGTATTTCTTTTTCTTGTACTTTTGGGCCCAGTCTGCCAGGCGAGAACAACAGAGATATGCCAGCTTGTCTTATCTTGGCTAGATATCGACCCAAGAATACTTTTCTTTGCTTAGATCACTGTTCAAGACTATAATACAGTTCAGTGTTTGCCAAGCTGCACCCTAGTTATAGACTTCCTCTCTGTGATGCAAACAGCATGCTCCACAGGTCTTGATGTGTCCCCCGCACTCCTCCCTCTTTGTGAAATCATTAATATTGTCAGTGCAGAGCATGGGAATGACTGCTGCACCGCTATCCCAAAATCCTGTTCCCCTCCCGCCGTGGCATCGCTCTGCACGCACACTGTTTGACACTTATGTATTATATGTTTATCAGTCTCTAATGAAACACTGACATGTTCTCTGCACAAGGGATACTGTGTTCCATTAATAGCCCTTAAGGAACCTTGGGCACTCACAAAAAGACTGGTCCTATTGCAGCTGACAGCAGAGGGGCCCTCAGCCCCGGCCCCCTGGAGAGGGAAGATATTAGCAAGGCCTGCACTCTCTCCTTCAGTCTCTTTGTCATTCCTTCTCTCTCTCACCCCCCCCCCCCCCCCCCCCCCATCCCTATATGCATCTGTCTCCCTTGGAAGTTAAAGGTGTCTCATTCTATTTCTTCAGGCACACGTTACTTGACCACGGTGTTTCGCACGGAGCCTGACAAAGAGAACTGTCAGTTAATTTGTCAGAGAGTGTTTGTGATTGATTTATTCATCTAGGGCTCAACAAATGTTTGTACTGCGATGAATCCCCTGAACCGTAATTTACTGCAAATTAAACTCAGCCCTCTAATGACACACGCGCGCACACTCACAGAGGTACGTATGGATGTGCCATTTGATTTAAAAACCAGAATGAAACAAAAAAAAGCAACTTTTTTGGAAGATTTATTGAACAGAACAAGTTGTAATCACACCAAAACCCACAGGAGAAATATATGTATTCTACAATATTTCGGGAGACAATTACATTTATTTATTTATTTATTTATTGATAGATTTTTTTAACCCAACTATTTCTTTATTTTGGGCCGTTCTGTTGCTGTCTAGGACTGAGGTGAAATCTCACACTGCTGCTCTGATGTGAAATCCTCACTGGTGTGCTGAATAGTTAGTGACATCTGCAGCAACTACTGTCTTCTGTATTTTCACCTCTACTTCATTTTACTCAAAGAAACTTTGACTGTTTTACAGCCTAAGTATGTACTTTCTAATGTTTTTTTTTCTTTTTTTAATGAGAGAAGTGCTTTTTTTGCCTCAGCTTTCCCTTCGAAAGCCAGATCTCCCACATGAGACCCATGATCTCTCTATTAGAATGTGACAAAACATTTGTTCTCACCAGAAATAATGGTCTGTAACATCGTCTAATGTGATTCACAGTTTATTTGCAAGTCCATTGCCGTGTTGAACAGGGGGTTATGGGCGCGTCACACATATGGATAATTTTAAGCAGATGCATCTGGCGTGGCTACCATGCTATGATTAGTTTCCAGAGCATTTGTGAGTGTGTAAACCATTGCCGACATGGATGAAATATAGCCTAGGTTCACTGGGAGTGCAGGGAGAAGAAATGTACCCCATCTGTAATACACTGTGTAGACTAATATCAGCTCCTTTTCTCTGATATTGCAGTGAGATATCGATCTGGTAAAATTGTCCCATATTGGAGCTGTCTGTTGTGATATTCATCATGCTGTCACCTCTCCCCAACACCTACGCGTTATTAGAAACCCGGGTTTGAAGAGGTTGAAGGGTTTTAGTCTCCGAGATGTAGCAAACAATTCATCATGAGAGAGAGAGAAAGAGAGAGGGAGAGAGAAAAGAATTCAGGTGAGGTGATGCTTGGGTAAAGATTTATGTCTAGTCAGGCTGTACATTAAGAATTATATCATCAAGCGAGAGGACACCAGCAGCTTCACTGCTATCTGCTGAGCAGGCCTATTTGCTCTCCTGCCAGGCTTAAATGGAGTTTTTTTTTTTTCTCTGCCTCTCATGAAACTTTTAAGAGAAATCTGAAGTCTGAGGGAATGTAGTATCTCACCCAAACAGAGTTATTTGTGAATCGCGCGACAACTTGTCGAAAGCAATTGTTATGTATGTGGATGTTTCGGCGAGCCTGACATTATGTTTTGTGCTCGATGCCAGTCACTCATCAGGAATAAAGCCTGTAACTGGTACGTGCCACCTTCAATTTGCCCCACTTCAGGGTGGGACTCTAGTTTGAGTTCCTGTTATTTCCTCTCTTTGCTCGCAGTCAGAGATTCTTCCGGGAGGATCACAGAGATGTACACAGACGGAATCCAATTCTTCCGTGTCTCGCAGAGGAGTCAGACTTTGATTCGTCTTTAACTCAGTACAAATGCTCGTCTGGGAATGTGCAGGCTGGGGGCTTCCTCTGAAGTTCTCTCTCTCTCTCTCTCTCCGGGAAGTGTGTGTGTGCGTTTGCACGCTAGGCTCTGCTCTGTTAGCCGCGATGTTATTGTTGTAAACAGCATTTAAAGCACAGCTGGCCAAATTGATCAGGGCTTGCGTTGGAGTGAACTTGAGCAGCAGAGAGTGGGGCTGCATAAACAGGGCTGCTTGTATCTAAATATGCAAACACTCTCACAGCAGTCGACACTCGGGGGAACAGACACTGTTACTTCTGATGGGGAAACAGTGAGAAACAGTGAGAAACAGACTCGAGCCCTAACCTTTCCATGTATACAGAGAGAGAGGGAAGACAGGAACATTTTCCCTGATTATGTAAACATTTCTTTTCCTCCCCAGATCATTTTTGGACTCCTCCACGTATTTACTTTTCATTAATTATTGAAAAAAAAGGAAAATCAGGAAAAACAGTGAATAAACAGTAGATAATTTTTGTTTAATGTTTCACACAGGATTCCAATCCTCAGTGCAATTAATGCTAATCACCACGGTCTTCCTGTTTAGCTTGAACTGGGAGTGTGTTTGTGAGTCCTTGCTGTCTCTCTTGTCTCCATCTTTTGCTCTGCCTCTCTCTTTTTTTTTTCCCCTCCCTGCTCCACCTCTGCTGTTAGTCACTGTGTCTCCTCGTGTTATGATTACATCACCCTTTCTGTCTGTTGTGTCCATTTAGACCTGAAATTAATCACATCCGACAATCTGGTGGTGCTATTCCCAAAGTTCAAAAGCTTTAGTGGAGAGAGAGTGATAGAGAGAGAGAGAGAGAGAGAGAGAGAGAGCTGCAGGGAGAGACGGAGCGAGATGGAGCGCATCAAGCATGTTGGAGGTACTTACCATTTGTAGAGTACAGTATATTAATTGCTTATCGGTTTTTGATTTCAGAGTCATTTAGAGTCAATCGAACGCATAATTTTCACAGCTATTGTTCTTTGGGGTTTGTTAATTGTCACCCCACTGGCAGAATTAAAAGCAAATTAAAAGCCTTAACTATTGACTCTATCTGAAGTCACTCTCCACAACAATTTCACAAAACAATGGGGAGGATTAATGAAAATGCAGCTTGATTTCTGTTCTCCAAAGCTTTTGCTATGGGGAACCAATTAACTACCCTTCAGGATGACTTTCACTTCTAACTGCTGGTCTGTTCCACTGCCAGAAACTGGGATTAATTCTCAATTAATCCCTCCACCAGAACAACTCTGCCTTTGTCTGCTGGGGAGGACATGAGCATACAACACCGAGGTTACCCCAAGCCTGTTTGGTGGAGGAACTCCACCCCTCCTAAGATTGATACACCCTGTAGACTCGCTCTTCTCAAGCTGAAAATAAGAGCCATTAAAAGGGAATGGTTGACAATGATTTTTGTTTTAGGATTTTGAGCTTTATTAGCCATGCATATTAATGAGTCAATTAATTCCATTCGTCCTCGCGAGTGGTCTGTTTGTTTTTGCCTGACCTTTTATCTTAGATGCGTTCACGCTCCGCTTGGTTTAAGCACTTACACCATACTGTGTTTCCCATAGCCTCACGTCCAAAAAGGGAGTTTTTATGTGTTTAGCACTAAGATTCTCCCCCTCTCTTTTGTTTTCTCTCTGCAACTCTCTTTCTCTCTCTCTCACCCGTCCACCCTCCCCCTCTGTCTTTCTCTTGCTCTTTCTCCCTCTGTCAGAATGCCTGCTGGATGTATTCCTCTCTAAATGTGACAGGAAATATGCTATTATAGCATGCAGAATATTTGCCTGATGGGATTTGCAATAAAATTACTACATTTCCTTTCCATTAGGATCTCTGAAACCCCTCTCTCTAATTTATGATTACCCTGGCAAAAAGACATGTTATATACATAAAGACTAAAGTAGCCCCCAGTCCACATTTAGCCCGTCCTGCTTTCAAAGTTAGTTGAGAGGACAGGAGAAATAATTGAAAAGTGCAGCTGGACTGTGTACAATCTTGTAAGGGATGCCTAGAAAATGAGATTAATCAGTGCACAGACATTGTGGGGAAAAGTTTGCAGTGAATGCCTGACAGTCGTGCTCTTTCTCTCATTTCAAATGTTGGCAGGCTAGCAGGCAGCTCCAAGGGAAATGCGCTCCTTTCATACTTGAGTAATTGATGAATTGTATGCAATATGCAAATGAGAATCCATAAATCTTATGAATGACAGCTTAATTTATGTGAGCCTTAATGAATGCAGGATTAGATTTTAATTAAATATCCTCAAAGGCACCCTGACTGGGTAAGTTTTTAAAGCCTTGTTTTGAAGACTTGTTTCATATGCATCGCAGTTCATGAAAAAGAGAGATCAGTGAGAGTGGTTAGATGAAATTTCCTCGCAGTTTGAAGATAAGACCTGTTCTGTTTTGCTAACCAAAGGCACTTGCAATTAATAAATATTGGAGCAAAATCATATCTACCAATCTCATTTAGGCTTTCCTGGAACTGCTCATTCTCATACATTTGATTAACTGCATTTACTTTAAGCACTATCTGATTTCTAACATTTGGTACAGTATCTTTTTAATTAAGAGAATCATCCATTAGGCATGGAAAAGTCAACCAATTAGGCTTTCCTCATCAGTTCCCGCGATGTAGCAAGTCTGCTTACTCATTATCACAGTCTGTTGATGTGATACTAAACAATCTTGGACTCTGTAGTTATGGGACATACAATTATGAAATCAGCTTTTAACATTAACGATGCATGGGAATAATCAGCATTGTATCGTGTTTTAGATCTTTTTTAGATTCTATTTCACAGCTGAGAGGCTTCAAACAGCTCTAATAGAATGTGATTACAAGAGTAAGCTCTTTGTAGCTACTGTAACAGCGGTTTTCTCCTGACGCCGGGCTGCGGTTTCATGACATAGGCTCGAGGACAGCGGAAAGAGTGCGACTGGCTCCGGGTTCCTCCGCACCATCAGACTCTGCGATGGTCTCCCCCAGCGTGGTTCTAATCAGGCCTGAGCCCAGACAAAGGCACCAGGAAGGCACCCACTCTCTCAACTACCACTGATCTCAACCCTGCACATTAGTCCACACAGGGATCAGAGCACAGACAGCACTTTAAAAGGGGTTTTAGTGGGATTGATGCTAACTCTCTCCCGCCTTTGATTTCACACCATTTGATCTGTGATATATTGTTCCGTAACAAAGGTTCACAGTTTGCAGGCGGATGCAGCTGTTCCTACCCCTAATAAATAAAAGTGTGTTTTTTTTCTCCCTCCTGGCACTCACAAACTCGCTGTAATCCAGCTATCTAGATCAGATAAGCGTGATGGGGCTACCTGTGCGAGGTGGTGTTTGACAGGTGCAAGGGGAAGCTGATTGAGATAATCCAAGAATAGGTTCAATGCAAATACAGATACAAGATGAGGGTGAGGATAGATGGATGCATGAAAAAGATGGATGAGTGAATACATTCCCATGTATCACACTGCGACTCCGAGATTATGATCATCACAACCAATAGACTGCCAAGGTCAGCAGGAAGTATAAATCATCTTTTTTTCCCTTTTGGTTGAAGGCAACATATATTCCTGTCGTTCTCAGAGCTATTGTTTGTGGTATTATTAGGATTATTACTTCACGCTGCTGTTATGTAACAGTTGTTTTCATTATCAATTAATCTGACAGTTAGTTTAATAATTTGATGGTTTGCGTCAGAAAGAGTGAAAAAAGGCTGTTATTTTATTCATTTTAATAACAGCCCAAGCCCCTGAAGCCCAAGTTGACATCCTGAAATTGCATGTTTTGCCTGCTCAGACTAAAACCCAAAGATATTCAGTTTACATTCATCCAAAAAAAGGGAGAAAAGCAACATTTAGGAACCAGAGAGTGCTTGACATCTTTTCTTTAGAAATAGCTTAAATGAGAAATCAATCATCGAATAGTTGCTGATTAGTTTTTAAATAATGTTCAATCTTGTAAGACATTTGAAAAAAGATACCCACTTCAAAAGGAAGCACGGAGATGATTAATAAAACGCTTCTCGTTTCCTCGTCCGTTCGTTTGCATGGGCGCGGATGCTTATCTGTGCTTCTGTGTTTGCTAACATCATTGTGTTCTCCACAGCAGAGCTAAACGCAGCTGGGACCCAGAGAACTGAGATCACGTTCAGATCAGCTGATGATTAATTAGACGTATATGTCATCAGCGCAAATCCACAGTGGGCCATCAGCATTTGTTCGTTTTTGACTGGAGCTCGAGTTGAATTTCCAGTCAGCCGTCCTGTCGTCGTCCTGCCACGGGGCAGCGCGAGCGGAGGAAACAAACAGTCGAGCGTGTTTCCGAAAGAAGTCATTTCTAGATTTAAAGTTAAACATTTGATCTTTTTTTTGCCTCAGCCGACCCCGGTGTCTTATCTGTGGGGATTTTAAATTGGTAGTAATACGCCTCAGCCATGTTATCCCTGTCTTTCCACAAACACAGTTAACCTCTCGGGGGAGTCGTGCGCATAGTGTTAAAATGTTTGATTGAACCAAATTTACAAAAAAAAAAAAAGAATGAACTCAGCATATTCAGGCCCCCTGATGGTCTGAGGCCTCTGAATTTCTGCCTGACCTGGCACTTAAAAGGTAAGGAGCTGCTTTGTTTTATCAATAAGACCTTGTTTTCATGGCTGGTCACCACCCCAGCAAACCAATCAATGGGGCATGCTCTGCTATCGCTGTGAGAGAAATGAAAAATAAACCCCAGATAATCCTTCAGTTAAAAGGTTACTCAGGGCGATAAAAGCTATTTTGTTAATTTATTTACTCTCTGCACTGGAGAGATAAAGAAAAGGAACAATTAGGGAATTCTAGGTGAGAGATTTTAAAAGGGCAATGACATTGGGTTAATATTTTATAAGGCCTGATTGGCAGAGACCTGGAGAGGCCTTTTGTTTACACAAGCCCCAGACGGAATGATTCACTCGCTTGTTTTGGCCGACTGGGCGGAAATGGAATAAATATCTTCATCCTTACCTTTTAGAAACGTCAAACAAAAGACTGAGATAAAAGGTTAATGGCTCAATCATAACCACCAGGAAATAATATTATGCTCTTTCTCTGCAAACCGGAGTCGCTATTGACATAATCAGGTTGAATTCCTAAAGATATCCGAAGATGGGAGGTGCAGATGATTTCTGTGTGTAACTGAATCCACTGAGGGAGTGTGCTCACTTGGGCTAAACATTACATTTGTGGTTTCAATTGATTTATAACAGATCATAATCACTGCATTAACGGCGTTCTGGGTAATAAGATCTCAGTCACTGCTTCCGTCGACAGAAAAGAGTCTGATAGTGAGATGTCAGAATTTTGCCACGAGATCAAAAACCGTCCTGATATCTCATGCGATATTATACCTCTTATTATACCTATCACCTCGTGTTGGCTTCCTGTAAACGGGGTGAGAACGTGAATTTAATTATTGTGCTTTTATTGCATTGTACCGCTGAAATTGGACTCGTGTGGAGTGTATTGTTGGGCCCCGTGTAATCTGATTGCCTGCGCAGTGTAGTGTGTTGGATAGTATCAGGTTCCAGCCGACTCTGCTGGGTCAACACACGGCCGGGCCATTAAAGGAAGTCTGGTTCAGGGAAAGTTCACCGCTATTTTCTTTTCACCATGGTAGCGAAACAAAAAAGAGAGAATAGATGTGTAACATATTTGTGGCCCCAACCCAAAGCTGGTGGGGCCTATTTTGTTTCCTTAATTGAAGCCAGAGATATGAAGGCCCTGACTGTCTTTAGTATAAATATAAATAAAGCAGGGAGCAAAATTCTTTCATGATTGACCTCCAATACAGAAATAATATTGTCCAAATAAGTCCAACTTTAAAAGCCAGAGGTTCTTATTTTCCCAAACATTTTAAGGTGGAGAAGAGAAAATGGGAAAAAAAAAGAAAAAGAAAAAAAAGGTCGGGAAAGATTAGAAAAGACAACAGCGGATAAGACATGAGAAGTACCAACATTCCAATCATAAATCCAGTTGTGCTGTCTTTTTTGTGCAATAATGGCCTAGTTTGGAGCAGTTTCTGTGCCAGGCTATTTAGGGAATCAGCATCTGCTGCTTGATAAATAGCCTGGCTCTTTTGTTTGAGGCCAGGTTGAGTTCCTCTCTGGACCCGGCGTATTAGCCTGGATGGCTCTGACCACAGCAGATCTGCAGTGGTGTTAGCACGCAAGCCTCAGCTGTGGCATTTCGAGGAGCTAAATTACATATTGCTAAGAGACATTACGGGCAAACTAAACGAATGACAAGGCTGGGAAAACGTGTGATAAAAGAGGGAAATAGTCACGGCACACATGCTGCTTCTGTGGATTTAAACACCTACTCTGCCATAAGAAAAGGAGACAATAACCTTCATTTCAGAGAGGCTTTCCTGCTGCTCGGAGGTTCCTCAGTTCAAAGCTGCTGTTCAGTTGGCGTATTGCTTTCATGGCTAGTCAGTGTTATTTGTGTGCAGAGAGTAGCTGAAATGCTATCCCTTTAAACACACAGACAGATTCCCTTGCAGCCTATCTAAACATTACCTTTACTTAACTGGGTCTTTGTACCTGGGTTCACATCCTTTGACATGATCTAAGGTTGATGTGACATTTTTTTGTCCATTTCAGGCCCTTTTTGCTTTTAGTATTGTTGGTAAAAAAAAAGCCTTTTACCCATCACATACCCTCTATTGAGGTCTTTCATAAATAATTCAGCCAGAGTACAAGTGAAAGTGATGACAGCAAAACTGTGTGCGATCTCTCCCTCTCATAAGATCAAAGAGGTGCTTCTATAGAAATAGGAATTACATTTCCAGACGTTCCTAGGTTGAGCCGGCACTCATTTCTCTTTCTGCCTCTCTCCATCTCCCTCTCTCTCTCTCTCTCTATCTCTCCCTCTCCGATCCTCCTCTCACTTGCTGTCATTCGCTTTCTCTCTTGCTACTTCTTTCTGTCACGTTTGTATTTTCCCTCCAAAGGGACACAGTTGGGTGAAGGTCTGCTTTTAGTCCTAAAACCTCCAGAGCCGGTATATGAGAGAGTCAGCACATTCAGACAGATAGAGCGAGTGCACTCTATTAGCAGGACTGAGGTAAATAAACCTCACAAGACACGGCTGAATAAATTCAACTACTAAGGCTGTGTAGTATCTGAACTAAAACACTGCATCACTCTGTAGATGCTGCCTTTGGGAAATGTAGTGAAATGTACTGTAACACAAACAGCCTCATATACTGTACTGGTTGATAAAGTCCAGAATGAGCCTTAAAAACATCTCATCAGTTGGTTACGTTGATTTAATTTTAAACATTTGTCGGTCATAAACACCTCGTAAACTTAAAAAAAAAAAAAAAGAAAAGAAAAAAACGTAAGTCAGTAATCATCACTTAACAAAGATTCAAATCATGACGCAGTGATACTGAAATAGCATTTTGTGATTGTTGTGACCACAGTAACGTATCATGCCACCAGCAGTAATTAGCATAATTAGCATTAAGATATATATTTGTGGAGACATTTTGCTCCACAGTAGACAAAAGAAGTTACACCTGAGAATAAACTTGACATCACTGTGTAAGCATGTTGGCGCCCCCCCCCCACCCCCACCCAGACCTTATTAACAGAATAAAAAAGTGGACTTGAACGCAGCCTTGTAAAGGGGCCGGACAGAGGCTCAGCCAACACGTCGCAGGTTCGATTTCCGACCCTGTCCTGTTTGTCCTCCCACAGTTTCGGCACGCTGCGGAAACCCTTTGGTGTTTTTAAGATGGATTAAAGTCAGTTCATATTAGAGAGGACTTAGTATCCTGGTAAAGCTAAAAAATGTATGTGAAATTATGTATGAAGCCAATATGTCACCTGTGTCAAGTCACCATAATTCATCTTCAGCTCAGACATCCAGCTCCTTGTTCATAAAGAATATACCTATATAGGATTTTGGCCTCCTCATTATGTGCTCATTGAATTTTTTTTTTTTTTTTTTTTCACCCTGTAGGTTTTTCTTTGTTGCTATAAGCTAGCAAAGCAGGTATTGATTGCAACTCAAAGCTGTATTAATAAGTGAATGAGTAAGATGTGTGGAGAGTCAGGGGTGTATCTGCTTTGAAGGCCTTTTCTCCTCCACAGTAAGGTGGCACAGTCATTTATCACGGCTGGATCTGTGCCCCTCGTTTGGTGTAATAAAACTCCCCCATCAGAACCGTCCAACAGGTCTGAATCACTCTGTCACACCACCTTCCAGCTAAGGCACGCATTAAATCAAGCAAGCAGAACATTTCCTAAGGCAGCCATTGCCTTTTAATTTCCTGAAGAACCTTAAAATATCATTCATTACCAGAACTACACATATTTGGTTTTTAAAAGTCTCATAAATCAATAGTGGCCTGACTGCAATAATTATAACAAGTTAACATGTAATTTCCAGGCCGAGGGCCGCGCACTGGATTTTAGCATATGCAAACGAGGCAATTCAAATAGTGTGGGGATATTAATACGGAGGAACAGGTAACGAGGTACGGGTTATGAATTATGCATCAAAAAGTGGTTGATCTTCAATAAAGGAAATGAATTCACCGTGTAATCTAATTAGTTATGGAAGTCTATTATGTTGAGCTGCAGAAAGCAACTGTCCTTGAAAAGAAATTTATTTACAGTACATGTTAGCTATTTGGAATGGAATTGCATTCTGGAGTGCTTCAAATGTTAACACCCCCCCCCACCCACCCACACCACTCCTCCTCCCTCTGCCAGTCTCCTCCTCGCCTCTCACCCGCGTTCTCCTCCTTCTCTGTGCCTGGTGTTTTAGCTCCAGACCCGGCCGGCCTCCGAAGAGGACCCAGAGCGTGACATCACCGGAGAACCCCCACATCATGCCCCACTCAGTCCCTGGCCTCATGTCCCCTGGCATGATACCACCCACAGGTATGGTTTGGCCTTAGTCTGCGGCGCTCTGTCATTGTTGCTAAGGCTCTGATTCACTCTGTCTGGGTCTTTTCTATCTCTCTCTCTCTCTCTCTTTCTGTCACACACACTCATAAGCACACACACACACACACACACACACACACACCCTCCCCACCAGTGGCCTCCCCGCAGCTTGTCCTCGAAATGGCAGCCAGTCCAAAGTGACACATGCACCCAACCACCAGACACCAGCCGCTCACTCGTTTACCAAAAACAGATCCTCTGCTCAACGCCCGGAAACCAAGAGGGGGAGAATAAATTGGAGTGGAGATCTTTTCTCTCAGATTATTCCAGTAGATGTTGCATTTTGCCTTGAGTGCATTCTAATTAGTGCGATTAAATCCACTCCACTGGTATATGTACATAGGCAGTGGTGATGCTAAAGCAAGCTTATCGCCACAAGAATCAACAACAACCGTTTGTGCCCTAACTTACCCCTGGGCCAAGTCTTATTGCAACTAATGCTTTTGTTCTATTTGTGGCTGGCTTCATTGTGACTGCTTTGATGTTGGTGGCTCTAAGTGCTCTGATTTGCATATTCTGCTCTCCTTCTTGATATAGTATGTCTTTAATGATATTGTACCATCCAGCAGAGCTCTTTGAATGCTCATTCAGTGTACAGTGCACATTATATTTGACCAACTATTAACTGGAGTACATTACAAAGAGATAAAACACCACAGCTGCTTTTCCACGCTAAACCTCAGTGTCTAACAGTTTTAACAGACTTGTAATTATCCCACCTCACGTGTTTTTTTTTCCATCTCTGTAAAAACAGTCTGGAAGTGTGTTTTTTCTCCTCTCTCTCTCTTTTTCTCCAAGAGGCAGCAAAGCAGCGTCTATGAAGCGTTTGAAACCCAATATTAAACACAGATTGGGCCATCCTTGTGATTCAGTACAATAGAGGCTCACAGGCTGCTGCTTTGAACTCTGGGAATAGGGTGAGGTCACTGGCTATCTGCGCCGCAGCACAGAAGGCGAACTTAAAGGCCGAAGTGAACACAGAGAAGGACAATGATGAGAAAGACCCGTGTTATTTAGTGGAACATAAAGCAACAGAAAAGCCTTTTGATATCATCCCCTTTAAGCCCAGAGGGACTCTATGATCTTGACATTTTAGTCAGGGTATTCAGGGGGCAGAGATAAAGTAATTGAGGTTTTTGGTCTTCTCATAACTGCCTTAAGCTTCCTAACTGTGGCGAGACAGAACTTTCCCATCAGTTTCTGTGTTATGATTAAACCGTTTATTGTTTCGATTATAGTATTAAGCATTAAACGTCAAGGAATTTACAGATTTTGACAGATTAATAATTCAGTATAATTGACCACACATAAGTTAGCATCTAAGGAGGCGACTAATTGATCTCCCTGTCATGTCCAAATATCCTGATTGATGATAAAAAAGCGATACTGAGAAACTGTCTTAAATAGTTACACTATCATGTCATGTCATATTAGTTCATTTTTCAGATGAGTTAGCGCCTGCACACACAGGCAGAATGCGGGCAGACGGCTTTTCCCGAGGCTTCACCAATCCTCCAGGACTCCACAAAAAGCCACTGTGCCGTTTAATTTGGGCTGCAGAGAGAAAGCGAAACACTCCACGAAATGTTTAGTTCACACAGTAGCACGTCATTTCTCTCCTGGTGGTACGTTTGCACATTCGTCTGTGCCGGTGCTTCTTCCTCAGCTCCTTACTACTCAGGAGCGGCTGAATGGAGCTCGAATTTGCCCAAAGGTCTCACCTGATGATGGATACAGCGAGTGTTTGAATGATCTAATCTCATAGCCTTAGTGGGCAGCGTGACGTGACAGGGCCAATTCTTCACTCGATTTACTCTGTTTTAGGGATTTTGTTTGCTGTGATTTCTTCATGTAATCAGCCTTTTTTCTCTCCATCACAGCAGTGCAGAAATCTGAATGTTTGAGTAATCGTGACGTGAGTGTTTCCCCCATCCACCAACACCACCCCCCGACACTCCCTCCAGGTGACCGCCCCAGGGGTTGTCAGTTAGATTACAGAAGTGGAATTTTTTTGGATATTAGATGTAGACATTAGACATTGGCTCAAATCATATTAGATTCAAATCAATGACCACATTCAGCACAGTGGAAAGATGTCTGCTTCACACTCTAACAGGACCAGAGAGGCCTATGTGAAACACATTGTTAACATATGTATCTTTGCCCTTGACACCAGTTCCATTTAGAAAAGGACATCTTAATATGCTTAGGTTTCCATTTAAGGAAATACCCACATATGTGTGTGAAAGCACATGTGTGTATGTGTGAGTGTCTGAATGTGTGCGTTCATGCCCCCTGGGGGGGAGGAGGGTTTGCGCTGGAGCCTTTCCAGTTGCTGATGCATTACAGGCAGATTGGCCCCCAAATCGGATTATTTGCTGTGGACTGACACCACACTGAGATGACATCTCCTTTAAAGTGGAGAGGGCCTCCACTCACACTCTGGCCACTACTTAAGCAGCAGCTTCAATATAATTCATTTATGTCCTGGATATGGCTTCAACCTTTTGAATAACGCAAGAGTACTGCATTTACCATTAGAGAAATGAATGTCACCTACATCTAACCAGGGTGCATCCTGTACTTTACTGATAAAAACAATATTTTCTAATGCTGTCTGGCTCTGGCTTACAGCACAAGTGTGTGTGTGCGTGGATCCCGGTGCCTCAGAGAGCTGGTTCTTCATACAAGTACTGTAGGTGGAGACACATTGTAATATTTATGTTCTTTTGATGTACAATTAGCACGTCAGCTTCTAGAGTGGATCATCTAATCCGGTGCCACTTCAAGCCGCTTTAAAATAGATCCAGTATGCACCAGGTAATTTAGTGTCAGTTCTTTGTGTCGCTGCCCCTCCTCTTTCAGTCCGCCGCTTGTCATAAGGTTAGCGCGCTGTGTAATTGATACTAAATTTGTCATGATGTGGATAGCACAGTTCAAGTGGTGCAGTGTACCTAAGAGTCGCGTTGTTCCCAACCCCAGTTTGTCATTGCTGCGCTGCCACCAGTCCATGCATAAAATTAGGCGGCCATGCTCATTGACATGGAGTGTCTCTTCCCTACTTATCCTGCTTGCCCGATAAATAAAGTGTGTTTTCATTGTTGCCCATGGTGCCGTCCCTAACAGAGACAGCACAGAAACACAACAGATAAGCTCTGGTTATTTTCCTTTTTTTTTGTAATCGCTGCTAGAGAAAGTCATAAAAGTCAGTCTTTTGTGTACTGATGTGAAGTTAATCTGATTTTAATTTAATTATACGAGTTAGTTGCGGAGGGCACAGGCATTGGGGTGTTTGTTGTAAGAATGTTCTGACATTGGCGCAGGTATGGGGCAGCTAGCATGTTAATTAATGATGAAGATCCTGACAATATGCAGAGGCATGACAGCGTTAAGCCAGTCGGCTGCTGCTTCCTTTGCATATTAATAGATCCTTCATTATTATTTAATATGACAGCTGCTCCAAGGGCTACCATCAGACCTTGTCTCTGTTATTTGCTGTTTTGTGCTCCCCATGTGACAGTGCCATGCTATTCTCTATTTGTTGAAATGTTCCCTTTTCTGTTCTCTGACTGCTATGGCTCTCTACATGCGGCCGGGATGCGCTGTTTGTTTGGTGCTCAGGAGGATTGTGACTTGCCCACGTGTCTATATAAGAAGTCTGAATCTAAAGGTGACTTTGAAAGAATATATGAGGCTGGATTGTTTTGTTTGCATAGTAATGAATGCAGATTAGCACTGAGTGGGATTGGTCTTGTTGACGTTTAGACTTCTAGTGGCTTAATAGACTTGTTGCTGGGCGCCAACGTCGCCCTGGCTTCCTTATTACATCCACTCTATTGAGGTGTGTGTTATGTGGATATGACAATTGATCTGGTGAAATGAAACAATTATCAGAACAAAGATTTTGTTTTATGGAGAGTGTCACTTAGTCAAAGACAGGCTGGAGGATGGAGCAGAATGATAAATGAAAAATGGAAACGTGATCATTTCATCTGTTTCAAATCCATTTTTTTTAGCCTTTATGTACTCAGTGCATATTTGACCAAAACTTGTGGATCCTGGATTCATTCCCTTTTTTTTCTTTCTTTTGTTCTTACATAGTCCAGTGTACCTCAGGATGCACAGGCTGCAGTGCAATAAACCACAGTGTTCTCACAAGCGAAGTTAGAGAGCATCAGAAAGCACCACTGCGGCACTCCTTTGAGCGGCACCTGATTTGTGGGGGGAATTTATCACACAAACAGCCCAGAGGTGATTTCAATATTTACTCGGCAGTCTGTTCTGCATACGTCTCATTTGGAAAACAGTTGACTCTTGCCCATTATACACAAATGAAGGCTGACCTTCAGACTGGGCAGAGGCCACATTCATTATGTGGAGAAGTATCACCTTCTTATGAGGCAATGGCGCTTTTCTCTCTCCCCCCCCCCCCCCCCCCCCCCCCCCCCGCTCTGCCCATGCATATTGAACAGCAGCCAGGGCCCATTGCAAACGAGAGGGCCCTCGCTGACATGATGTATACTGTACGTCAATATGGTCCTGATGTATTTTAAGATGCAAACAAGACTTTAAATTATATGCACCTCCATGTCAGTGGCTCAGAGTGACTCTCGCCATCTGCCTATCAGCTGGGGATGAGAGGAGAGGGTGCCCAGGCCGGTATGTTCTTGCGCGCGTGTTTGTCGGCGTGTGTTTGTGCCTGTGTGTGCGCGCATGCTCGCATGTATCTGTTTGAGCCACATGTTCGATTTCTACCTCCCCTTGTACTTGTGTCTCCCTTCAGATGCATGGCTAATAGCTGCTCTTGAGTCCCATCACGGCGATGTGACAGCTTAGTGATGATAAACGCAGACGTTGCCTTGTTCGGCGTCAAACGTAAAGCAAACCTGCATATCCAGCATAAGCAGCCCCTGTAGAAGGGCAGGTGATCTACCGTATTGTGGATATGAGTGATTCCACTAATAGGTACATATCGTCTTCTCTCCTTGCATCTTTGATTTTGTTGCTGGGGTTGGCAAGAGGAGTTGTGGGACTCTCCTGAGACACACCAGGCCTAGAGGAGCTTTAGCACTATCTGTCCCTGCTGTTTGAGACCAGCCTCATGAATAAAGATTTCAGTCACGTTCAACACACCAGAACCCTGGAAATACCACAATGACAAACCAATGCTTTATGATCTCTGCAGTGTGCTCAGCATATGTATGTCTATAATCTCAGGCTTACTATATCAATCATATCAAGCCCATTTTGATCGAGGCAGACGGCCACGTCAGATATTGCTATTCCAGTATAGAGTCAGAGATGGCAGTGGAAATGTGAATGATCATTTCAAATGTGATGTCAATAGTCATTTAGTCTGCACATGAAAACCGCAGCCTCGGGCACGAGGAGAATCCATGTCAAATTCTCAGAGATGTTGGGCATGTTGTTAGTGATATGCATGCTAAACAATGTGTTATAATTGCTCTATTGTAAGAAACAGGGCGATCATTTGTGCAACCTATATTACAGAATGCAGACGTAAAACATAACTTTTTACTTTTTCTGTGAACTGTTTTACATGTTTTCTAGACAGTAAAAAACAAACAAACATTAGTCTTTTAATGTCGTAAAAACAAAAGCATCACATTATATTATAATCTGTCCCCACTTTTTGAAGATTTTAGGTGCCCATATGACCATTGGGATCTTTTTGCCTATTGCCTCATTAGTTTCCTGTAAATGTAATAGTGAATATGCTGAGTTGCGTAGATTCCTTCACAGTTTTTATGGTCTGTATTGCTTATGTTTATTTATTTAGGAATTCACATTAATTCACATGAGGTCCATCGTGTAAATGTGCTACATTAAGTCCTACGAGCTCATTTTCAACTGCAGATCCTGACAGGTTGATGGCATCTAAAAAGCAATAAAAACAAAACATACAAGAGCACATTTCATTGTCACACGTGGCCCTCCAAGTATTTAATACACTCGAAGCCATTTCTAAGTGTTAAAGAACAAAAAGAACTTGAATCCTTGACTGTTCGATGACTGGCCTTGACTCTCAAAAGAGTCCTGTCATTATGTGACACTACAGTACATACAGTAGCTGTGAAGAATTTGAATAGCAATGTTAGCCATTATTCAGGCCGGTGCAATGTGCTGAATACATTAGAAGGTATCATTGAAATCCACTCGATGAGAAGATTTTTAAGACACAGTTCTGTCTGTATTTGTTGGCATATTGAACCTGTCTTAGCTTCTGTCTCGCTTTTTCTCTTCCTGAACCATCTGGTGTCACACTGTATAACCATGCCTTTATTATATACACACGTACTTTGTGTATTATAAGTTGTACACACAAAATGCTTGCATCATGCACTATTATCTTGACTGCATCTGTTCCTATCAAGGTACAAATACATCAATATAGTGGCAAGGAATACCAGAGTCAGTGAAACATTCATAAAAATCATATGCTGCCACACACACAGGGATCCATCCCATCAGTATGATAACCTGCTGTGAAGATATCCTGTCAGAAGATGAAAAACCAAGCTGTGATCTCATGGGCGCTTATTCCCCATAGTGTATAAAATTATTCATTGTTTTATTATTTCAAAAGTCTTTTTTCTTTGCTGTTTTTCATGCACCGGGGCAGGTTTTTGAAAGGTTTTGCAGGTGCAGTGGCTCAGCCCCAGCAGACATGTAGTGGTCTGTAAGCGCTCTGTCTCCTCTGCCTCCTCTCTCCAGGCCTGACAGCGGCGGCGGCAGCAGCTGCCAACGCAGCCATCGCAGAGGCCATGAAGGTCAAGAAGATCAAGCTGGAGGCGATGAGCAGCTACCACAGCAACGCCAACCACCATGGGGCCGACGGAGAGAATGGAGACCTCAGCTCCAGCGTCGGTGAGGATCCCCGTCACACACGCTGTCACAGACACGTTCACACTCACATAAACGGAGGACAAATGGACGCTGCAGAATGTTTTATGTGCCTGCACAGGCGCAGACACACACGTATGGATTTACATACTTCATCACCATTTTGACACACAGTCTCCTCCAAGACCGCAAATCATTCATGTGCTATTTTAATAATAGATATAAAAAATGTTTAGCTGCATCTGCAACGACAAACAAAAAAAAGATTGACTGGTTAGCTGGGGTTTGTTGAGGAAATGATCGTTAGCGCCACCTATGGACAGAATATCATTAAATTTAGCAAAATTGCGAGTAAACGTGTGTGCCTGTCAGCTAATTTGTTGTGCTGAAGGGTTCAGGCAGTTTTTGTTGATTAGCCCACCCACAAGGAATTGGCAGCTGGAAACTGGCAATTGAAAAATAGTTGCGCCTATCATAAAACAAATACGTTTTTTTCAAGGCATGTGCAAATGTTTAATGTGCCAACTTCAATGAGTTGATGAAACATCTTCTAGTAGTGTGGGAAAAGCTCCTTTTTCATCTCATTTAGAAAGGGGACAACGGATGTGTCATGGATTCGTCCAGAAAGAAATACATTTACTTCTGCTGGTTCAATAGTTTTGAGGAAAAGTGATTTAATTTGGCACACGGTCACACTGTTTCTCCGGATCACATCCAAAACCTTATAGCGTGTTCCTTTATGCGTCCCCTGCCTTTCCACCAAGTTTTATTGAAATGCGTTTAGTACTTTTTGATATATTACTTAAATAACAGCCTCATAAGTCTACAGGACCAACAAAGGAAAAGCTCTTTGCAGAGATAGTAAATAACACCAAACATACAGCTTGACTTAAACCAAAGAGTGCATGACTGTCTCCACTATGCTGCTGTTTTCTTAATAAAATGGTAAAATATTGCTTTTGTTCAGCGTGTGTGAAGTGTAAATATTCACCTTTGTGAGGTAAGTCTTGTTTTGTCCTGAAATGTTCCACTTTTTTTTGCCGAAAGAAAAAACTTCCAGTAACTTCTTCTTAATCGCTAAATGAAAGTGTGAACACAGTTTCCCAAAGCTATCCGCTTCTAACAAGGTCTAATTGAATTGCTCTGAGAGCATTGGTTTTTCACTATGTGCCATTTCAATTAATTATTAGCCCCAAAATGCAGAAGGATTTTCATAATATCGCAGAGAACCACTTAGTGCATTAAGGAGAATGATAATGTATGTTAGTGCGGATTCATGAGCCCTTTCCAAATTATAAACCAAATGTAATCCCCGTAGCTTTGGTTCTAAACGGAGGTTTTGATTCACTTACTGTAATAAATGGCTCGACTCCTGAATACATTTCATCAGTAATACTTGACACCACGGAGCTTATGGTGTGCGAGATGAAAACAGGATGTGTTTCTAAGCAGATTTAACAATGCAAAATGCATAAAGTGTGAGGTCATCACTCCAAGAGAATGGAGTATGTTAAGAAAAAAAAAAAAGAATATGAGCCTACGAGGTCACGGAAATAAAGATAAATGTGAGTACCAACAGCAAGGCTATGGCAGTGGAGCTAATAAGAAACTGTTTTATCTTTTTACAATTTAAATTGTAACCTTGAGCCCACAGCCAGCCACACAGGCTCCCAGTAGAATCATAATTCTGGCAAGGGGGAGCAGCTCTAGGTGTGGGTGCATGGGCCACAGCATTAGCTCTCTGAGTGAAATATATGGCAGTGACGCCTCTCGGCCCCATCCACAATCAATTGGATTCTTTTCCTTTAATATTTACTCGCAGCGATGAGATGCTCGTCTGCATGGTGATGAACAGTCTGCCACTGGCGTTTGAAGGTGACCTGTCAGTGAGTATGGACAAATCTCTCGCTCGCAGAAATGTAGAAAATAAATCATTAGGGGCAGGCAGTCAGACAGGGGCCTCTCTCTCTCCCTCACTCTCCTCGGATTTAAATCAGCTCAGATTTATGATTTGAATTAATGCTTCGTTTGGTCAAAGGAATGGTCGCAGAGACAAATGATGTTTGGTACTGAAACCATCCTAATATTGATTACTGGGTGTCGCAGCAATCTCTTGTTTATATCAAGCACTCTGCTGTGACAGGGTGGCCAGCAGGAGTCATCCTGATAATACGCCGGAGAAATATGGCCTGCTCAGGCACCGCGGGGCCATGAAACACAGCTAGCAGCATGCTGCCTTCTTCTTCATTCCCCTCACATGTTTATTTTTAATGAAGGCCTTTTGTAATCGCACTAAAAAATATGAAATGACTTAAGAGAAAGCCCCGTTGCGGGATTATTTAACGTTCCAAAAGTGTCTCACTCTGGCCTGCTTTTCGCAAACTATTTTGGAGTGTGAATGCCTAATATGTCCAGCTCTCAGGCCTGTTATCCAATAGCAATCCAAACATATAAATCACTTGACTGATATAGCATGGAGTGGGCAGGAGGGGAACTGTATTTGGCTGTAGCTCTGTTGGGACTGGACTGACTGTTGTTCCCACTGCTGCTAGGGGATGACTTCATGTTGTTTTTAAGAGACCCAGAGCACAGCTGCTCTGAGGAAACGGACTGGAGTTTTCTAATCATCCAGCTTAAACTAAGACTCAACAAACAGATGTGTTTACTCACACAAATGATGTTGCCGACCATGATAGGAATTGATATGATAATGAGCGTGCTTCTGATAATACCACTAAGGACACAGATCCATTTAATCAGAAAGAGCTACTACATAAACCCATTGAAAAAATCCTCCTCGGCCTAAAATACAGGTGCCTCATCTCAGTGTTTGTCTGAAGCAGATCTTTGTGAAGCGCTTAAAGCAAAGCAAAGCAGAGGCAGCCAGTGAAGGACACTCTGTTCTGTTTGTAGAGTCGGATTGCCTGTCGCTGTCTTTGTGTTGATGTAAATTGAACAGGCTAATATTTCTCCCTCGCATTAAATATTCATCACAATTAGACCTTCCTGTTTGCATCAATGTTATTAATTATGAGGGAAAAAACAGCCAGTTCAACTCTCAGCTAAAATAACCAAACATCCTGAGTGAGAGAAAGAAATAGATATGTTTGTCGGACGGAGACGGATGAAAAGATGAGAGCCGTGGTGATGGAGTGTCAGGAAAATGTAAAAAGAGAAAGAGAGTTGCGTGGGGGTGTCTTTCTGTCTTTGATTTTCCCCTCACACTGTTTAGTTGGGCAGAGGGAGCCCTCTCAAAGCACAATGTGGATTGTTCCTGCGCCTCTCAGGAAATGCCACAATTACAGATCACAGACCAAGCAAAACACGTGTGGCGCTGGGCCTTGAGGGGGATAAACAGCCCGCCATTCCCTCCCAGTGCATTGACCCCAGCCACAACCTTCATTACTGGGAGAGAAAATATTGTCAGCTGCCCACTAACAAACACCTGCCAATTTCAAGAGAAAGAATTGCTTTTTTCCAGCCGCGGAAGGAAAATAAAGTGTTTCGTAGACCTGCAGAAAAGGTGTGGGAAGAAAAGATAAGGCGCCGTTCACCCTTGTCCTCTCTTCTCTCTCTTTTTTTGAGTTTGTCTCACTTACTTCTCCGTCTTTTGCCCTCTGTCTCTCTTTGGCCACTGGGTGCTGCCCTGCCACTCATCTGACTCCTCACCACACAGCTCTAATGGAGCTGAAATCCTGTTTGTAATTAGATATGGGAATTCCACTGTCATCAGCCAGATGATGCCGCGACAACACCGACCAAGTAACTCGCAGACAGACAGAGCCGCGGCGAAAGGAGGAGACGTGACGACCGCTGCTAACGGTCGGATTCGGCCGAACAGTTTGAATCGATCCTAAACCTGTGACACCACACCTAAGCTGCATAAGCAGTTTTATTCTACACACACTACTTCAGAACCTGAAAGCCCTTTGTCTCACATCTGTGGCTTCGGTCCAGGCTGCCTGCGCCCAACAGGGAGTGGAGAGCCACATGCTAGGCTGAGGCCGGACGGATGGTGACAGGTACCTGGAGTGTTGCCTGACTGAGAGCCGCGAGAAGAGGTTCTGGGTGAGATGATGAGGAGGCATCATTCTCTCTTCCCAGGGTCATCAGGCTAATTTCTGCAAGCCCCACCCTCACGCTCGTATGTTTGCGTGTGTGCGTTAGCGTGTGCGCGTGTGTGCATGCTCGCGTGAGAGAGAAAGAGGGGGCCTTGGCCCCTGAGAGCGCTCTGTGAGGAGACCACAGCTGTACACTCCCAGCAGCTAATTGGTCCTTATCTAGCTGTCCCATTCATCTTCATTTTTTACCAATTACTGAGCATTATCTGTGTTCTCAGTTGGGTATGGGACTTAATCCTTTTTGGTTAAGCTGGTGCTACAGCTTGCAAATTTCAAATGGAGACGGGGAGGAGGGTGTCGGAGGGGGGTGGTGGAGGGAAAGGTGGTGGGGAAGGGGAGGGGGGGGCAAAAGTCATAGCAAAAACAAACTCTGAAACTTCCCATCATCCTTCACTGGCAGGAAGCAATCAATGAACAATGACATCACACGAAGGAGAGAGAGGAAAAAATGGAAGGGATCAATTATTGGCGTTATAATTCAAGTCCTTGTTTGCAAACGTTGCAGCCTCATCGATTAGGCTGTTCTTGTTGCACTCACCATTATTGACTTGTTAAAACCATATTTTCTCATCATCAGTGGTTTTACGTTTGCGGTCACACAGATAACAACGCTTTAAGGGGCCGTCATTAATTATTTAAGATGTATTCATTTTAAAGCACAGCGAGTCCAAATCATCCTGTTTGCTCTACAAACAATACAAATATAGTACATTGCTTATCCAGAAGGTACATCAAGACACTGCAATCTGGGGCAGTTAGCCTTAATTTTCTGAGATCAATGCATAACTAGGCTCCTCTCTATATGGGGTCCGTGCTTGGCCATGCTGCAGAGCTGAGTGGAGTCAGCCTGGAGACCACGCACTAATTACTGGAGTGTTTACTGCTCTGCTGGATAGCATTTGTACCATTTTGGATCATATCAGTGAGTCAATGTGTTCTGCGCTCGACAGATAAATAAGACATTAAGATGAGAGTGTGTTTGAATGAAATTACAGTGGAAAAAATGATAGTCATCAATTATAAAATAAACAGGAGCCTGAAATGGGTAAAATTAACAGCCGCACACGTATATATACTTACAGAACACACTGGCATGCGTGGCAGCAGACACAGACAGTCATGCACACAAAAGCAGGACACATATAGAGACACTGCTCCTGCACTTTGATAGGGATCTGTTTGGTCACACTCTCTGCGCCAGCTGTCAGCCCAGCTCCACTGCTGCGATTTAATTAGTCTGTTTATGTCCTTTCTAATAATAAAGCTCTCTGGGTGGAAGGACACATCCAACTAGCTAGCTGCGTGCTCCAACCTGCTAGCTGTGCTAGTGCTGGTGGCCCAGCACAGCTAAATGTGGGCCATGATGGAGGATGGTGGCTACTTCCTGCTCCTCTAGACAGAACAATGGCCCTCAGGCTCAGATCTAGTATCACCCCCTACTCAATCCTAACCTTAACCATTAGGGGATAAAGCACATACTGACCTGATATGAGTGTCTAGGGGCAACTTCATCCATCTTCCTCTCTAGCTCTCTTGTGGGAGCTTTTGTCAGCCGAAGCTCTAGAGAGAGACTAGATTGTAGCCATGGGCTGAATGGAATTCATTTCACGAACATATCATAACACCTCTTTCGCTGTGACAGATTATTGTCTTGTCTGATTTATGCAATTACAATACGGGTTGTTTGGATTTCCTTTAGTCTGATGTTAAGGCTGCGCCGGACAAAACAGTGTCCGTTAAAGCTGCGACTGCTGGGGAAGAGGGGAGCAGTGGCAGTAACTGAATCAGACACACTGAGCGAGACAAGAGAGTGGCAGAGTAGACAGACAGCCTTCCAGCCTGAGTAAAGAGCTTGATGGGTCTCTGTCTCTCTCTTGGGCTTTGGCCCTCACCATCTCTCTATTAGTCTGCCAGGCTCATGGGAGCCAGGTGACAGATAAGTGAAGAACGACACACACATTTTAATAGACATTTCAAAAGATAAACCTGATAATCATTTCTCTTTTTAATGAAGTCTAATGTCCTCGTTCTAATTCCAGTTGCGTCGGCTGTTAAGCATCAGCGTAATACTTGAATATGCATGATTGGGAAATTGTGAGGCACACTGATGTAGCTACAAAATACACAAACGCAGACAACTGCAGAAATAGATTACAATAACAGGGGGAATTGATTAAACATTATTTCTGTAATGATCCATATCAAGTTCTATCATCTTTGAGTGGCAGCGGAGTTGCAGCCTTACGGAGAGGAATAGACACAACACGCTAGACAGACCTACTGTCACGGAAATATTTGTTTGATTGTCTCTTGCGGTTAGTTCACAATAGCAGAAGCAGAGCTATAAAAAACAACTGACCAGTCGACTTGTCATCCCTCATCAACATTAGGCCTCATTCTTCATTAATTGGATAGATTAATTTGGAGCGCTTTGATGCGGGGGTGATGCATGCGTTCGGCTGTCCCCTCCTCACTATTCTCTGTCAGGTTGAATTTAGCCAGGGAAGGGGCTGACCTTTGAAAGTGAAGAGATCAACACAATTTGAAAAGACAATGTCACTTGGTGTAAATGTGATACGTGTAATAAATGACATTCAACCTTTCAGTGATGATGAGCTTTCGCAGGTTGGAGTAATGTGAAATATGCGCGGCGTGTAATTGCATAGAATGTGGAGTAGTTTGCACATAGACAGCTAAGATGGTGCAGCATTAGAGCCTGGATATCATGTGCTCTCTTTTCACCATGATTATGTCTAAGAGGAAACATTAGCATACAGTAATAATATTGCCGTGTACACAGGAGCATAATGACAGAACAGTGATGAACAACAAAATGATCTCTTTTTGCTGTGATTACCATGTAAAAATGGTCCGCTATGCCGCAGGCGGGGGGAGAATCAAAGAGCATTTGCGCGATCCAAATAGTTGGTTCTGTTCCACGGAAGCACTCTGCCGTTCGCCTCGACCGAAAGGTGTTTCTTCTCAATTATGATATGGGAACCCTCATCCGAATAGAGCTATCAGCCACAGTGAGCCCAGACATCTTCACCATCACACAGCCTCTCCTCTGGGACCAAGATAAAGCGGGAGAGAGTGAGCAAGTTCAAACAACGTTAAGGAATTTCACAATCTCAGTGTGTCCTTCGCGGTGTGAACAAACACAGGAAGGTATTTCTTGATGAGTTGTGTTTAGAATCGCTCACAAAATAATTGAATTAACCTCAGCGTAATGTTTATGTTTTATTTTTTTATTTTATCCATGTACTTAAATGTAACTCAATCCATACTAACAACATGTTTTGGACTGCAGTGATGAAATAAAACTCACGTGTTACAGTTCACCTTGAACTCATTAGCACTGCTGTAAACTGGAAGCTATAGACTGCATTACTGATTTTCTCTCACGAGGTGATTGTAATGGAGGAAATGAGAGCATGGGTGGTAGTGATGCTAATTTTGTAATTAAAACGGATGATCTGATGACCACATGCAAACTGATCCCCCCCACCCCCCACCCCCCCCCACACCCAACCGAGGTGATATGACGGCAGAGTGGGCCGTGATTGATAACGCTCGTCAATATATTTCATTTCAGAAGCCTTAGTCAAATGACAACTGGTTGTCATTGACTGAAAGCAATCTTTTTAAAAGGGGAGCCTTTGCTAAGTATCAGATGAAAATGATTCCTCTGTCTGCTTGGGTGTCACTGTCTGTAGGAGCTTTATTGATTGGGCTTGAATATATTGCAGCCGCAGTAGTAACAGCTGCTAGTAATATCTCTCCTCTCCTTCTGCTCTCCTCTTCTGCTTGCAGCACTTTCTGTGCCGCGGCTTATTGTCAGCGATCAGATGTTGGTGCTCTCATGCCGTTGCTGCGTATTCATCAAGAGTGATGTGTGACAAATGTAAAGTGAACCCGGTTCCGACCCAAATTAAACAAGCCAACAGCATTTGCTAATGTGTCCTGAAGGCCTGGCTGTCCTGGCCACCCCCAGCCATGTGCATGATTGCGTTAACTAAACCCACCATTGTCTCCCCCCCCTACTCTATACGCTCTGTGTTATCAAGCACAAGGATGTTGGCATTGGTTGGTAAAGGTCATTTACTGTAATGAGATTTGCCACATGCAAGCATATGGCTTGATTATTGCCCTGTTCGTTAACATTTTCAGCAAAGAGACAAATAGACAGCTAAAACCGGGGCTGGTGCGGGTGGGGGCGATGGCGATGGCGAAACGTGTTTAGCATTTTCTCTTCAAAGATAGCAAGAACTTTTTTTTTTCCACAACAGATCTGCCACGGAGATGATTGATCTTTCAATTTTCATAAGGAATGCGTGCCATTAGAGGCAAGGATTTAAATTATCCTATAAAAGTTGCCTTCCTTAGATTTTGTACACTTAAAGGACAAACACCTCTGTCTGTCTCCTTGATAATTTCTACCACATGTTACACTCCAGTGGTTTGGGTAGGGAAGCAATTATGTTACCTCATCAAACCAGAAATGTTTTCTTATCATGCTTTCTCCTACATTACATTACATTAGGCATCTTGGCAAGAAATCTTTGCCCACCTGAATCATTGGGAAGTGTATCTCTTCACTCTGGCATGCTAAACACATTGTGTTTGTTGATGTGAATTAGATTGAAATGTGTCCAATCATCGCAGCTCTTGGAACGTAAAAAAGATATTGTTTGCATGTGTTTTTATGTCTGGCTGACTCCATGTGTGTACGTGCCCATGCAGCAGTATCTATACGCTATCATAGTGTGTGTTGCTGAGTGTGTTTATATGTTTACCTCTCCTTGTTACCGCGAGATGCATTCTTTTTATGTGTCCGTTTGTGTGTGTGTGTGCGTATGAGAGCGTACAGCAGGTATTTAACAAAGGCAAGATGTTTGCTTTATTATCAACATTAACTGCATAAACACAAAAGGCTTCAAAGTTTCATTCAATGACACTGAGGGGCTGTGGGTGGCTACATCAAAGCTCAATACCTTCCTCTCTCCCCCCATTTTAATGAGAAACAGGACTCACCAGCCTTGACTGAACCTGCCATCTGCGTGTGTCTGTTTTTTCCTTGTTTGCATGTGTGTGTGTGTGTGTGTGTGTGTGTGTGTGTGCGCGCGAATGTGGAAGCAGTTGTGTTTCCGTGCATATGTAAGCATGTGCTTGTGCTGTGTAAAGTGGCACCATGATGCCAGGCAACATATTTATAGAGGCTGTGTCGTATGTTTGATCTAATGGCCGTGAGGCTCCCCTCCATCTCACGTGGCAGACGTGGCTTCTGATTCTGGAGGAGATTAACAGTTATGGTAAAGATGAATAGCTGATTAGTGCTATGGAAAGACCTCTGAATGTCTTGCCGCATGACAGACACTTTGTCATGAGCCATTCATTTCCTTTTGGGACTGGTGTGCGAACCCTCGATACGACCACAACAAATACTCTCCATGTGTGTGCGCCGCCGTCTCACCTTTGTTTGAGAAATACATACACGACATGGGGGCATTTTACAAGCGCAATTAGGAGGAAAACCGAGATTGTTTTGCAGCGGCGGGCTGCATATGCATTGTGCAGTGAGTCAGTTCATTTAGCTGCTTGACTGGAATGGTCCTGTTCAGTTTGACGGATCAGAAGAGGAAAAAATATCTCAACGCCATGAAAACCAAAGGCTTAGCGCTGAGCAAATCAGCCCTTTGTCTTGTTCAATTCAAATCAAAGGATAACCAGGAATGTTTGTTTGACAACAGCATTTACAATGCATTGTTCTGAAGCCCAGAGCCTCCCAAACAAAGACAGATAGGCTTTAAACAAGTCATTTAATTAGCACCGGATCCCCAGCTTTGGCTGCGCCAACCAATTATACATTCCTGAGGCATGTGCAGGTCCTATTTCACAGGAGCGAGAGGCAGATCCTCTCCAGCCTGTCTCTTACAGTACATCTCTCCCCTTCCATTTAAGAGAAGGTAAATAGCCCAGACAGACAGCTTCATTAGCCAGCGTCTGAAGAGCGCGGGCCGATTGTCGCTTAAATAGTGCGCTTTTACTGCAGGCCCAACCGGCGACCTCCGATCAATTACAGCTGACATTATTGTTTGTCGGGAGCTTTTTTCCTGGACAGAGGGAGTAAAAAACGAGATCAGGCCTGAGCTTTGGCTGGAAATGTAATCTTCCCCCTCTCTTTGGTTCTTTTGCTCCACAAACAATAAATCATTCAGTTGAAGAGATAATAAAGTGCCAAGTAGGAGCTAGTTTAATTTTTGTCAGGGGAAATCTGTCCACAACAGAGTTAAGGGTAAGGGGCTGGCTGCTACCTCCATACCATTTTCAATGACAATGGCTTAGTTCCTTTTTTTCTTATTTTCCTCTGTAGGGTTAGACGGCCAGAAAGGCTGAAGTCCTGTTTGGATGAAGATTAACTGCTGCACAAATCACTGCAGGTTATCATTTCTGTCATCAAAATAAATTACTGCTCTGTTTTTAATCATTTTAAAACATTCAACATTCAATCTTTTTTCGGTGTGATTCTTTTAAGTATCTGACCTACCGTCAGCCGTGCCGTTTGGTTCTGATGTAACAGCTTTTTAATCATGTTGTTACCAAGGGCTGTTTTAATTCATTCAATTCATCCTCCATGATTCAGATCTTTGCTTATCCATGCGTGAACTCCCGAGCACTGCAGCACATAATAGCTGAGCTGTTTATATTGGTATTAAGTGATTTGTAGTTTTAATGATGGTAAATAGGAGTTCACCTTTGCAGGTCCCTTAGGCTTACTTCAGGTAAATTACTCCAAATGCATTGTTTATGCCCTTCGGAGTGGGGGGGGGGAGCTAGTGGGAATTCACCTCTCATCAAGTCTGAACTTCTGTATCAGAGATAAACACAAACTGACAAATATGTTGCTAACGGTTTGCCCACTGGAATATCTACACAATATCTAGGTGATTAATGAGGCCGACTAATGCTTGTTGATTCTGTTTTTGGAAAAGAAAAATGCCAAAATAACTGTGTGTTATTGTTACCAAGTTGCAAATTGTTCAGGATTATGACCTACAGTTACTTGTGATCCTTTTATTTAGCGAGAATAAATGTAGCAAATGGGGAGAAATTGCATATGAATGAGGCGAAGAACACTTAGCCGTCTGGCAAAAATGCCAGATTCCTTGAATAAACCAATATCCTCCTCACCTGGCTCCTTTCAGCAACAAATAAAGGGATTTGGTGGACCCTTGTTGGTCTGTGGCACATTCCCTTACAGTGGCCTGAATGGGCCTTTATGGGAGAAACACCGCTTTGGGATGGGGTGACATGAAAGGGGCTGGACAGGCACTGAAAGCGAGACTAATACCCCTTAGAGCGAACAGAGGTCCAGTGTTTCTCCACCAGGTTGTCTGTCAGGTGGAGACACATCACCAAATTCATACAGCACCGAGTACAAGATATAACAGAGATACAAGTCGGCTGGATCCTCCACTTTTTTCTTCATGGTTGATTGATCAGGTGGAAAGTCCATGTGCCTTTATGAACGTAGCCGTGTTTGATTGGATGGGTGTAATGTATCCACCTCAAAGGCAGAGTAAGTCTCTTCACTCTGGCCCTTGAGTGGCCTTGAAAGGCTGATAGGTAGCCTAAACCTCTCCATGTTGTCCTACAGTAAATACCCCTGCAATCAGGCCCTCTGTGGTGTTTTTTAATTGAGCTTAGCCTGCTGAGTGGTAATTGATTCAGCCTGAGCTACAGCAGAGGCGCTGATACAAGGTGCTGCTTGGCTTCCGCCTTTCTTTAATCTCCCTTGCTTTATATTGTTTGGGAATACTTGCCACTGAGAAACTGCATGCCATCTTTCTTATGGAAATCAATGCTTCTTTTGGAAGGAGGGGAATGACAGAGAGGAGTACTTCTCATGTCCTTTCATTTTCAACCAGTGTCCTTCTCTTTAGAGGCTTCGCCATGCAGATCTCCTTGCCCTTTGGCTACTGATGTTTTGTCAGAAAAGAAGAGTGGAGTTGTTTTGTGGATCAGCTTTCTGTAGTGCGGTATCTTTTTTTTCCCCTCTTTCTTTCACGCTTTTTTTTTTTTTTTTTTTTACCTTGAACTGGGCTGCCAAGAAAAAGAGAAAAAAAAAAGGAGTGAAAAATCAACAGAGAGGCTCAATCAGATCCAATAGTGTCTATGAGGTTTTCTTTAAAGCATTTGAGGAAAAGCATCTGAGTGGCGGAGGAATGAGACCAAACTGTTCCCAGTCACTTTTGATCCTGCCAGTTCAAAGTCCCCATAGAGCAGAGGGGGAGGGAGGGGGTGCCGTGGTTGGCGGGGGGGGTACAGACACCTAGCTTTGACCTTCTGTCTGCGCTCTTGTCCTTTGAAAGTTGGCTTGTTTTCATTAAGCCATTCAGAAGCTCAGTGCAGAGCCGCAGTTTGACTAACTACTAACCCCCTATGGTATCTTTATTAGACATTCTTTACATTTTCGGACTACTAATGGTTCAATTTTCCCAATTAGGCGTCTATTGCTAGACAGCAATTGAATAATTTAAAACATTTGTAAGATATCTCTGATGTTGTAATGGAATAATTTCTGTGCATATAAAAGAGAAAGAAAGGAAAATCCCATTATTGTGCGAGCTGAAAGTGACTTCACTCCTTTCGGTCTCACTCTCCTCTTCCTCCCTCTCACTGGTCTGGAATATAGGCTGCTATAATTAGCCTAAAGTCATTGCCATACTGTGGTCTGACGGTACTTGTTTGTCATTAGCACATTTAACTAGTCATTTGGGTAATGGCTTTCAAGATTGCCTTTGTTTTTACAGAGATATTTTTTATATGTAAATATTGAGATAATTTCCATAATGTGCCCTTTTTATTCAGCATAGAATAATTGATGCATCTTTATTGCTGTGTAAACTTTGGTCTTTGAATGACTGTGTGTATAGTTATCATCCCCGTTTTCTTTATTATTATTGCAGTAGTATCTATTATTAACATGTGCTGTAAAACATTTATGTGTATTATGTTAACATGGAAAGATACCAGGGATGCGATTAATTTGAATTATTCCATTTTTTTTTTCTAATGGATGGCCGTGTAAAGCTTTAGTGTTATTGGACACCACTTTTAAAGGGTATCTCAGTGGTGGGAATTGCTGATTGCTGAATTAACAGCAGCAGGTTTTGAGTTTCCAGCCAGACCCTCAGAAGTTTCCCCTGTGAATATCTCACTCATAATATGCATCATTGAGTAACCAACGACCTCTTCATGTGTCTCAGGCCTGGAACTCCCCTTCATGATGATGCCACACCCCCTGATCCCAGTCAGCCTGCCCCCAGCCTCTGTCACTATGGCGATGAGCCAGATGAACCACCTCAGCACCATCGCAAACATGGCCGCCGCAGCACAGGGCCAGAGTCTGCCCTCCAGAATGGTCACCTCTGTAATAAAGGTAACTTTTAAAACAGTAATGCAGCAACTCCACAGTGGTTCGAATGTAACTTCCTCCTTCCTGTGGTGCAATGTTTCAGCCTGCACTGGATCTTTATTTTGGGCGTGTGTGTGTGTTTCTGTCACTGCTGGGGTTGCAGGAACGTGTGCCGGACAGTCCCTCCCCAGCTCCCTCCTTAGAAGACCACAGGAGGCCAGGCAGTCACCCATCGTCCCACCGCAGCAGCAGTGTGTCCAGCTCCCCAGCCCACACAGAAAGCTCCTCAGACAGGATACGTACGTCTCTTTATGACCTCACAACACAGTCAGTCAGAAGAAAAGCCAAATGTGCTGCGCAGACTGTTGCAAGCAATGCTCCTAAAGTCACTCCTGTTTTGTCATCTTCTCTCAAGCGGCACACCACAATGGCCTGTCCATGAACCACGCCCTGCTAGGCCTATCCCCCAACATCCCCCCTGGGCCTAAAGAGGGAGACCTGGCCCACGACATGAGCCATGAAGGAGCTGCGCACAAGAGGATGCACACTGACAAAGGTGAGTCAGGTTTTATTTGAAAAATAAAAGTTTGATGGGGTGATGCAGCTGATATGATCCACCGTGTGCCAGGTTTTTCAGTATAGACGCTACAAAAATGAACTGTTAACCCCACAACATCAGAAAATACTACAGTTTAAGTTCAGGACTTTTAATTTAGAGTTTAGTTTGTTCTATTCAATGTTCACAACGGATGAAAATTATTAGAGCCTATAGTATAAGTTGCAATTCTGATAACAAAGACGAAGGCTTTAAGGTTTGTAAGTTTGCAGAAAAATCTGAACCGCCAAGTTAATATCAGTGGAGGCAGAGGGGCCTACTGAGCTCATACTGGAGACAAGGAGTCAAGGTTAATGTGTCAGCTACTATTGTTGGTCAGGTTGCCTTCAAGTGTTATCAACTTAGATAGAAAGGCTTTTTTGTACAAACTGCAGTGAAAGATAACATCAGGTTTCACCGTACACCCACCAGAAAAGATTCTGCCTGCCTCATGTATTTTTTTTTCCCCAAAAGAAACACTTCAGACTTCTAAAACTTAAGGCCTTGAATATTAATAATACAATTTCAGAAATGTTAAACCTTTGACTGCATTTGCGGTGACCCTTCAGTTTTTTGTGTCACTATAACAAGACTCCTAAAGTTTTCAAGACCAAAAAGTGTGAACGTGTGTGTGTGTGTGTGTGTGTGTGTGTGTGGAAACATTTTGCTTGCTGGAGCAACCTCTTTTTTTTGAATCTCCACAGTAACACTGTGACTGTGTTTAGATGCTTTACATTCATGCTGTATTACACATGATGTGAACACATTTAATGACCTCGTACAATAAAAAAACTATAGATGAGCTAATTAATTGTTTTTAATAATCCTCTGCAAAAAAATAAAGCTTTTTGAAAGGGTCAGATGATTAGTTTTGACCAAGATTTTACATTCCCATACACTCATGTGCTCTGTTGTACAATAATATAATAGAACATTCTGTTAAAAGAAAAAAGGGAAATAAAGTAAAAGAGCTGCTCCCAGTTCTCTTAATTACAAGAAAATTAAACAGTGTGACAACGAGATGTTAACACACAAAGTAGGTTTCGTATAATCAAATTTTCACACAGCTATTACATTATTGATAAAAAGATTTTTTAAAACACCAAAGTAATGCTGGTTTTAATGCATGAACATATAAAATAATGAGCCCTCTGTATACAGCAACAGGCTAGCTCACATGTGCTGTTTCCTGTCATTACCGTCAACTCAACAAATATTCAAAATGCTGATCCTCAGTCACATTGTCCATGTCAGTGCTTTTATTATTAATTGCTGGTATTATTTCATTACAATTTATTAGTGCTTATTAAAAAAAAGAACAAAAAAAAAAGATAGAAATCTTCTAAGCAAAGCAGATTAAGTACAAAATGAAGCAAATAATAGATTTTAGTATTCTCTGTTGGTTTTGAGCAGGAGCAGGCTGTGCTGAGCTGTGCTGTGCTGTGCTGTGCTGGGTGGTGCAGGGTGGGGTGAGGCTGATAATGATATTAAAACCACTATGGAAATCATTGGGCTGTATGTTCCCTGTTGGCTAGGCTGACGTGAAGATCAGTGTTAGACCTTCACTCACAGGGTGTGAAGCAGTGAATAGTAATAATTAGCAGGATCATGAGCTGAATTTATGGGTCACAAACTGTCTAACTGTCTGTGCATGCGTGTGTGTGCGTGCGTGTGTGTGTGTGTCAGCCAAACAGATCAACACAAACAGAGAAAGACGGAGAATTAACCAAATATCCACAGACTGAATCAACTGGCTGTTCCTCAGTAGCAGAAATCTTGCATCTTAACTGGAGTGCCTCCTCCACACTCAGATAATCAACATAAATGGACTGTAATTTCGTTGCAGTATTAGAGGAGAAAGCAAATGACCTAGCAATCCACACCAATTCTAGCTAGTTGACCCACACACATCTACCCGCGAACGCACGCTGCATTATCTTTGAGATTGTCAATTCCTAATATGTCACTGGACTTGATTAGGATTCTGAGCTCTCCAGTGTGTGCACCAGAGGTCTCTGGCTGTGGAAAACATTTTTATAAAATAACCCATTAATGCAGAGGAGTGCAACTAAATTAGTTACCAATTTGCTGAGCATGAATTAATGAAGAGAGCTTCTCCCGGCTCCCACAGTTGTAATTTTCATAATAACCCCAGACCTTTATTTGGCAGGTTGTTTAGTTTTTTCGTTTGAAGGTTTTCATTAGTCTAATGAGGACTGTGCAAGGGCGAGCAGTCAGCACAATTTACATGAGGAAGCTATCATAATAAATGAGGCAATTTGAATAACATGCACAGGTTTATGCAGCGAGATAAGAGAGATTGTAGCAGCCAGATTCAGAGGTAACCAATACATTAGAACCAACTAATAACCAAAGTAATTCCAATAAAAGCTTTAAGTGAAGGGAATAAAATTAATGATAGATATATTGAACTGTAATGATATGATACATGATGCATTAGATTAATAAAATAAATGTGTTCCATTGTTAAAGAGGGGAGAGGCCTCACCATCCGAAGCTTTGTTTATGGTGAGCTTTTTAATTAGGCTTGTTCATCGCATCAGTTTGTTTAGATAAATGAGATAACATTCCAATGGTTTAATGATATCTCTCCACGTGTTTGATCTTTATGATCCTGGCAGAGCATTAAATTAGTCTCTTGCAATGCACTCTTAGAAGAGAGCACAGTGGGCACAGTGGAAGGATGCAGTGCTCCGGCTCATATGGAGGCTATTTAAATAGCCAGACACCTCAGAGACACCCACTATTAATGTCACATCACTCATATCCTATGAACATGTCTCATCTTTTTCATGTCATCTCTGCTGATGAAGGACAAAGGCTTGTTTGTTGTCTAAAAAAGACAGTTTCCAAAGTTGTGTCACCCAGTGCAGAGCAGCCAGATGGTTATTTATTTTTTTATTTTTTTGGGGGGGCTGTTGTTTGAACTTGATTATTTTTTGTCCAAATTCTGCTGGAGAAAAAGAGGGGAGATTAGATGATGTGCAAGAAAAAAGGCTAGTAGAAAGCTAAGTGTTATCTCACATGTGACTAATTGAATTGCTTCAAACAGAAAGTCTGTGGCGATAGCTTCCGACAAGCCTCTGTCTCGTGAAACAGCAGGTAGCTGACAAACAAGGGAAAATTTGAAAGGTACGGAAGCCTTTGGCTGTAGACTCACTTTGGACATCAAACACTTGACATCATTTTATTTCCTTGGGGAAAAGGTGTTTGAAACACAAGCCATATGTATGTACATCCAAGTATAAGAGTTTTCTGTAAATACCATGTGGCAGTTTAGCATTTTGCCAGCAACAAATTTCACCACTTTACCTCAGCCGTCTCACTGCAGTTAAACATGCCACATCTCTTTTACACTGAGCTAAATGGCTGACAGGAGAGTTGGAAGCTACCACAGTATGAAAACTGATTCTCTAAACCGTATTTTAAAATGGGGTGATTCACCGGTAATATGATATTGGCACTTACCTGGTAAACGTTATATGGCCTTGTTGACACAACAGGAGATGCATTCATAATGTCCTCCCCAGCACAAATGGATGCTCGGGGTGTATTATGTCACCTAGAGGTGCATCCCCTCATAGCCGCTATCAACAGGACGGTCGTTGATGCATCGAGCAACAGTGTGACCACAGTGGACGAAGCTGATTTGCCACGCCTTTTCTTTGTCAGGCTGCTGCCTAGATGTCCAGTTGATATGCTGGTGCACTGTGCACCGTCTGCAGTCCCAGTTTACTGTCTGAATGATGAAGTGGAGCAGGTACCAGTGTCACAGTCTATTACATACAGCTGCTTTGGGCAAGGACCTGTGGACGCTGATGGGCTCATGTGGAGAGGGGATTACAGTTTGAAAAAGATGAAAAAGACAAAAAAGTGATTTCCAGCCTTTGTAGTCACTGTTCTGTTGCTTCTTTGCATAAGCGTTTGCAATGATAAAAGGGAAGTTTGGGGACTTTGGGCCAGGTAAAAGTTTGGGCGTCAGTTTTGTGCGCTTTCTGCGGTGTAAATATTTCACTGACATTGATGGTATCCGTACAGTATCATTAAAAGTTGGATATGTTCAGTGTAAGCTCCTTCTCTTCATCTTTCTGACTTTAATGCATAGTGTTTTGTTCAGTCCTCCCGATGTCCTTGGCGTTGCAAGCTTCAAACACATGCTGACTACCTGACTTTCCCTAAGTCAGGAGGCAAGATCATTAGCCATCACAACCCTGAAATGTGACTTGGCAGACAATAATGCTTTATGATCAAACAACTTGTCAGTGCGTCCTGTTGAAATGAAAGAGTGCAAAAAAATAATTCAATAGAGGATCAATCAAATTTCCCCGGCCCATGTGAGAGAGATTGCTGATGGTGCAGAGAGGGGCTATTCCTCGAGGACATGGGAGTTCATTTGGATATTTGTTCTCCCCCTCATGAATGTTCCATTGCGTGACACCATCTCCTGCTAATCACATTTCACTGAAAAGGGGGAATGCTTTTAGGGACGTTGAAAAGAGAGAGGTTCTTTTTAATCTTTGAAATGCCTCAAAAGTGACAGAATGCTTTCTCCTGCCAAGACGTGAGCCTCGGATGGGGAGATAAATATGCTGTGGTCAGCTAAGTGTATCTAGTGAGCAGAGAGGCAAATTTAATAATGCATTATCATTCACTGGCGAAGGTGAAATCTCCCTGTCCATCAGAAGGCTGAGGCCTGTTTCATGTTACCCTTCACTGCAAATGAACAAGTGCTTTACTCAGCCATACCAGAGATGCACAGTAGGCACCAGTGCTCGACTATATATGCTGCTCTGGACTGTCAGGAAAGCAGGTCTGTAATCAAAGCAATCATCTCTCGGTCTTGACTGGAGACATTAATGATCACAGTCCTCGTTCCTGATAAAACTGTTTTGAACAATAACCTTTTTTTTTTTTTTTTTTTTTCCTTTCTTTCTCCTCCTCCTCTCTGAGAGCACAAGGTGCGTTTTACATATCTGAGCATCTGCTATTATGCAGATTATGGCAACATATTTTACACAAATGCCCTTGGACAACAGCGTTAAATAATTATGAAGATTATGTACAATGCAGAAAATTTGTGATTCAAAACGATTCATTTCTTCGCAGTGGCAACTGTTGCAGACAGATAAGGTTGACCCTGAATATGTATTTCTGTACTTTTGGAGACATTCTGTGGGGTTGTTTGTATAATTTAGTTTGTACATGTAAACAGTAATTAAGTGATGCTACCGACATGCCAGGGCCAGGCTCTGCCAAGGTAAACACCAGCCCTAGTAGTTTGCCATAGTCCATCATGTTTACAGACTTGCAGAGCCGAGTGCTGTTTGTGTGCTCTTCCTTGGCAAAGCCCATAAAACACAACCAATTGGACGCCGAGTGTTGAACACAGTCAGTCTTATCGTCTGGCAGTCTACTCGCTGACTTGAGGACATTGTGAGTCAAACCTTTAAATTTTCACTCTGCGATAATTACGCCGCTATACTTGAGCTTTTATATCCTTTCACTGAGAAAGTAAATCATTCCTAATAAAGAGAGGAAGAATAGTGGGCGGAGGGAAAAGTGCTTGAGGACTAATTCTCTTCACTCCCTCCCTCTCTGCTCTCTATTCTGCTTTTTGAAAGCCTTTCTCTGAGTATTCCAGTCACCTTGACTTTGCAGCTGCAGCCTTATAGTCTGTTGCTTATCCTGCCTAACCCCAGCCTGTCAATTAGGTGTTTAAAAATTAATCTCTTTAACTGGAAATACCATGCCAGCTTTCTTCCGTCTGTAAATGAAGTGTTATTAATTCACACAGCGCAAAGCCAGTGTTATGAATAATGTTATCAAAACAGATTTCCACACGTTTAACACGTTGCTCCTATTAAAACCCCTTAAGTATTTTTATAACTGTGAAACCGGGACTACTAATGGATTTGCATCCATTTTTGAGCTTCTACACCACGCAGCCATAGAGCAAGTGCTCCTAAGCCAGGCCTTTTAAAGTTTACATTTCCCATTTCCTCTTTTGTTCTTTCATCTTCATTTAAAAGCAGCTCAGTATATCCAGTCTGGATTAGCGCCAGCCATCGTCGGCGCTCGTTCAGCAGCAACAGAACGGCATCGCCTCTCCCTGTAGGATTTCAATGCCAGGCAATGACACCAATGTGTCTCCCTGCCCTCCCCCCAGCGCCCCCCCCCCCCCCTCTTCCCAAACCCAGCAAAGCTCTGATCTAGCAGCAGGCTATCTGGCCAACCACACCAAGCTAATACTTGTTCCATTAAAACCTGGTGATTACGGGGGATTTCCTCTCTGTTTGTTTGTTTGAATGCTTAATTATCAATATGTAATTGGCATGTGTATTGTGATGTTGGGTGCATATTCGGTGGCATATTTTACTGGAATGCACATTGCTATCGGGTAGAAACAGGACTCCCCAGTCACTGTCTAAGTTAAGCTGCATGAGAAGTTGCTCTAATGAATTAATAAATGCTAAACAAAGGAGAACTAAACAAAGAGGGAGCAATAAATGGCTTGATGATTAGTGGGTCAGAGAGATTAGTGGGGTATACAGTACAAATGATCCCCCTCTGAAATGGGAATGATTCAGGCAAAATACCCGATCAATAGTTTAGGCCAATTTAATCTCTGGGATTCGTCTGTCAATAACTGGACCCGGTCAGCGGAGGTCAATATGCAAAGACAATCTAAACACCTTCAAAGTGCCTCAGTGTAATGTCCTTCTTCCAGTATTACCTTCTCGACAGTTTGTGCCCGTAGTCAATAGGTGAATTACAGAAATCTATTCCAGTCTGCCCGGCCGTCATTTTCTTTTCTGAGCCACAAGTTTATTTTTGCTCCTCCAACCCGAGCCTTACCCTCCTGCTTTGACTAAAACCGAAGGTCGTGGATTTAGCGCCGTGCTCTCTGACCTTTAATCACCTTGCCCCGTCCTGCGTCGACCGCTCTGGCTGCGAACCGTCTCTCTACAAAATGCCATTTTGTCTCCGCTGCTGTTCGCTTTAAGAGCTCATTTGAAGGTGTGCGCTGGCAGAAACAAAAGTCCTGTATGCTTTTATGCAGTCATCACAGTCAGCCAAGCCTGTAATCCTCAGAGGTCCGATAATGACATAGCCCCTGCATTTATTACATGGAGGAGAGGAGAGAGGGAAAACGCTGACTTTGAACAAATGAACACTCTGACCTTTATGCAATAAATATGACATGGGCCGCATAAAAAGACAAGATATCTTCCTCCTGAATGGAAGTCAACACGGATTCTGCTCCCTTGCCTCTTGCTCTCACTGTTTCCATTTCTCTTCCCCTCCCTCTCTCTCTCTCTCTCTCTCTCTCTCTCTCTCTCTCTGTTTTTTCTCTCCCTCTTTATGCAGCTAACAGTTAAACAAATCATGAAATCGATTTTAAGTGTTTATGCCGTAATATCGTAATCTATGCTCCAAAAGCACCATTTGTAGTTCATAATTGTCTCTGCAGTGGTAGTGTTACGCAGAATGTACACTGCAGCACATTATGGACGATCAGCTGTCAGTATTCTAATCTTCATGCATGATTAGATTCTTAAATTTAATCAGAAGCGGGGTGTTTTCTCAGCAATGAAAGCAATAAAAAATATTCTTTATCCATGCCAGGAAAAGACGGTTTTAACGGAGAGAATCAACCTTTCACTCTGTCTTTTGTGATCTTGGTGTGATCCCAATTGAGCATCACGATTGTCTTCTTTTGTCATCTCAGACCGCCTCTCTGACAGTAAAGGATTTATGGTTATTTCCTCCATGCAGCCTGTCCATCTGTGGCTCTATCGTCATATGGCCTTGAGAATACGATTCAATTTATTAAGGCAAAGCAATGGACTCATTACTTTAAAAAGGTGGCAAGAGAGAGAGGGAGAGAGAGGGAGAAGTGACACACTGAATTGGTTATTAATGGAAAGGCACAGCCATAGGGCAGTTGAAATTTAATGATATCCTACAAGAAAATATGAGGGTGTCACTCTCCAAAAAGTCATGCTAAATGTCAACATTTTAAGGTCCCGGCGCTAATTTTATGCCTGTGCACAGTAATGTTTTGGAGAGCATTTAGGAAACACGGCCCAGTGGCCAGCCTGATTATCCCGCTCACCTTCTCTCCTCTCTCCAAATGGGTTTGTGCAGCAAGCGATTTCATCTCTAAGTGAAGGGAACATTAGGGAGGGGAGAAAGAGAGAGCGATAGAGGAAAACACGCGGTTTGATTTTCATGCTGTGATAAGAGAGTGGGAGCCAAATGTTACCTGTTAATCTAGCCCAAACCGACCAGGGCTCTTGACTTTGTCCCCCAGCAGGGATGGGGCAAACACTCATTTTCCTCTCTCCGTGATGAAAAGGAAATTAGCTTAAATGTGATGAGGGCACATTAGTGTGTGTGTCGTGTGTGTGCGCCTAATGAATGTGTATGTGTTGGAGGGTTTTTGTTTGCATGCATCTGCACACGCGTGTTTTCTCTTTCTTCTCAGTGTACACTTTGCGTCAGGCACACGTGCTCAACATATGCAAGTGATAGTCATTCTAAAGGAATTTGTCTTGTATGGATCATCACAGTATGTATGTCCTGCAGGCTCTTACTCGCTTTAAGAAAACTGAGCCTGCAAGTCAATTTAACCCTCCAGTAGTTGGATTATGTGTGTATTTTTTTCTGGACAGATGCTGCGAATAAATAAGTTTCAGCCTTTGTTAACAATTTGAAATCTGAAACAATTTGAAAGACAATATATTTAATGTTTCACCTCATGAGCTTCATTGATTTTTGTAAATAGATGCTTATTTAGCAACACGTTTCAAACAAGTTGGGACAGGAGCAACTAAAGACTGGGAAAGATGTGGAATGCTCCAAAAACACCTGTTTGGAACATTCCACAGGTAAACAGGTTGATAGTATCATGATTGGGTGTGAAAGCAAGCAATGATGGAGAGAGGTTCACCACTTTGTGAACACATGATTGTAGAAAGGATATAACTACATGAGCACATTTACAAATATCAATGAAGCTGTCTTAAAAAGTGTCTTTCTTCTGTATTCGACTGAATATGGATCATAAAGGATTTGTAAATGTTTGCATTGTGTTTGTATTTCCATTTTATGCAGTGTATCAACTTCTTTGGAATCGGGGTTGTACCTGTTTAAAACTATCATGCAGTTAAAGCTGAATTTATTTTTATCTGAAAGACCCTCCAGAGTGTAGAAATCATTTGCAAGATAAGCTCAGGCTCATGTTTTTTTAAAGTGCTCAAATTGCATGCAACAACCTTTTTTTTTTTTTTTTTTTTGCCCAGCTCTGCATCACTGCATGTGTAGCAGAAGACAGATATTTCCCTTGACAAGATTTTCCAAATCCAGCGCTTTAAGTGCAGGTAGAATAATGCTGCGTTAGCTGCTAATGGCTGTCCGAGAGGTCATAACTACTCCATTTGAAGGAGGCTGGTCTCTCCGCAGCCCTGGCAGGTCAAATCAAATGTAATTGTGCAGTGAAAAGCTGTGCCTTGCTTTGTGTTGGCTGTGCTGACAACCTCCAGGTTTAGCATTCACTTCTCCTGCTGGGAGGAACACAGGTTTGCAAGGACAAAGGCTTCACCTGTCAATATATCACACTGACTGGCCAGCCAAATGTACCTCTGCTCTCCCTCTCTCTTTCCCCCTCTCTCCCCTATCCCTCTTCCTCTCTGTCAGTCTTTCACTCTCTGCACACCCATTCTATTCCAGCCTCCTCTTCCTCAGATTCTGCCTCATCTATCTATCCATCCATCCATCTTCTGTCTTCAACCATCTATCTCTCGTTCCTGGCATCCTTCTCGTCCTCTTTCTCTCTCTCTTTGTGTGTCTTTCTGTATCTTCCTCCCCTCCTGCTCACGCTGCCTTCGTGTGAGGACTCAGCTGAAATGTCCTGAGGGACCCAGTTTCAAACACAGGAACCAGAAACATATGGCACATTTTCAACTCCCAAGGTCAATTACAGCTATTTATCCAGAGATTGCAGCTAAATTTCCCAAGGTTTCTTCTAGATTTACCACAGATTGCAATGTGTGTCTGTCACATTTTAAATCAGGCCAGTTTCCTCTGCTTCTCTCTGCTCCCTGCGACTTTCCATCAAATATTTCAAAGGCTTTCAAGTGGGTTTTAGACATGTTTTATCTCTGGTTATCATGTGCCCCATCTTTTTTTGCCTCAGCTTTGCAAGGTCCAAGTGCCGCTTGCAACACAAATCTAATAACATGTAAATTGGAGATAAGCCCAGATCCCTCCAAGTGATATTTTTTACATTCATAGTTTGTCAAGTCAATTCCTGGGCCCCTGTTTTAGCAGCACAACACATGAGGAGTGAGAAAATTAACTGGATAGGTGATTCATCATTGCTAGCACACTGTCAAGGACTCCCTCTGCAGCTATTGAGAGCAGGGTGGAGGAGGAGGACGGAGAGGAGGGGGTGTTGTTTTAAATTATGGCATTTCATTCAGAATGCATTGTATTTACAGCGTCCCATTTTTATTTGTGGCTCCTATTATCCGCCGAAACAGTTGTGCATGAAATGTTATTTGTGACAGGGGTGACCTGCGAGTGTTTTTCCACACAGTATTTCATAGTCGGGGGGGTGGGGGGGTGGGGGGGCCTTAACTGTACCTTTACCGTACGGTAAGCACAAGAGGCTGTCACAGCTGCTGTTGGCAGCCTTGCTAGTGGAGAAATATCACCTGGAAACAGAGTACTCCATTCCACCGGCCCCCATCACTCCAACGCCTGTCGCTGTAATTAAGTTGAAGTCAATGATTCTGGAGCGATGGTGAGAAATAAACATGCAAACACATGCCAGCATTTGCAGCCAGGAACAGAGAAAAAGAGAGGGGGGGATTGGGTGGAGGGGGGGGGGGGCGGGGGCAATAACATTAGAAGCACAGAAACCACAGATCTAGATCATGTTCCATTCGAATTTACATTTGAGTTTCATTAAGCCAGTTTTGATTATATTGATTAAATTAGTCACTTATTAGCTTCCCGTTCCTTGCTTTGAAACGCCTGTATTTATGCACAGCTCCTGGTGGAAATGTTAACTGACAAGGGCTGCTGTACGGTAGTAGGAGTCTGTCGAACAAAACACGCTGTTTGCTTTTCCCAGAGCATGACAGGTTGTTTCCCCTGCAACAAAGCCATCAAATATTCTGTGTGATCCAACATTGTGTTGGAGGGGAGGCCTGCTGAGTGGGAAGCCGGAGTTTGTTAAAGCAATGATTTATGATTAATGCCAACACTAAATAAGGGACAAAGTGCCTACAGTACAAATCAATTACAAAGCTACAACAGCAGACCTTTCCCCGAGGTCTACTAACGTCTCTAGTTGTTATGGTGATTTTATTGGAGGTGGGTGATGCAAGCATATAATGCATGCAATACATCTATATCAACCTGAGCTGGAGCCAACTGTAATGCTTTTGATCTTTGATTAGTTATTTTATTGAGATAAAATGGGACTTTCATGTTGTGCCACTGTATAAGGAGAGTGCATTTTCTATCTCCACCCAGACGCCCACCTCAAAACGCAGACAGGACTGCACCAAACAAAACAAATTACCACAGGAGTGGCTTCTTAAAAGTAGGCAATTCATTATTTTTATGAAGTCAAATTATAAACAAATTTTAATCCATTAGGCAACCATCCATTCTAATTAATCAACAGGAGTGAACTCCATCTGAAAAAGGAGAAAGGTTGTTTACTCTCTCCACGGACCAGCGGTGCATACTTCACCATCTTCCCCACTCCGAAAAAAAGAGAAATCGTTCTTCAAATTACAAACCTAAACTGTGAATCCTAACACTCGACTTTTGGCGCGGAGATGTTTCCAGGGCATTTGCAGATGCTTGAAATAATCTCCAATGTTTTTGCTCAATCTGCTCTGAGGATGGGTGAAATAAATACTTTAAACTAATTAATGTAAGACCAGCTGTTCCCAGCACTTGGCTGGCGTTGGTGAATATTGATGGGAGGGAGAGGCAGGGCTGTTCAGCTCCACTCGCTGTTTGTACAAGATTCAGCCTGCCACATAAACAGATATGAATACTGGATGAGAGCAGAGAGGTGCTGTGCCCAACACAGCCAGGGTTCCACATTACAAATAAAAGTTTTTCCCCCCTTTCATTAAATTAACAATTAAACAGCTGATGGTGCAGACTTCCTGTGGAGACCTTTTTAGACTGGATGCGTTTAATAAACTCTCTCTCTGCAAGATGGTAGCACTTACAAATTGTTGGCTTCATAAAAGCTCACTGGACAAAAACATGTGTCAGATCTGATGGGGCAGCAAACGGCAGCGTCTGACATACTGTTCTAGTTTGACCGGGCTGTATCTGTGTCTGCCGGTTTGCCTCCTGCCTTCTCTCCCTCCCCTCCTCTGCTCCTCTTTCCTCCTCTGAGGCCCGGTGGAGAGGCTGGACAGCAGATGGCAGGGCCCTACCCCTCTGCCGGTGATGAATGGAGGATGATGTCATCTTAGGTTTGACAGGCGCCCGTGCGTGCATACACAAAGGAAGCCCGAGCCTCTGGGGTCGAACTGCAGGCCTGCTCCTGATTTTGGAGTCCACATGACATCTCTTAAATGGGGAAGCTGGATTTATGTCCTGGTTGATATTGTTTAACCCCCCCCACACACACACACACACGGGCCTTGAGAAGAAGCAATACAATGGAATCTCCAAGGGACCAGCCAGTCCACTAAATTTCTGCGACGAGGGGAGCGCAGGGATTGGCTGCTGGAGATCAATACAGACCCGGTCACTGCTGCTGGTCAATTCAAGTCACGATCAATATGTGTCAACATCGCCAAAAACCACTTATACATTCTACCACTTAGCGTGTTCTGTAAGTTTCACAAATAGTATTCTATGAATGATTTAATCAATTTTCAGTGTTATCATTTTTCTTTGCAGAAGACAACTCGATGTGCACCCCAACAGCAAGAGATAGCTACGAGAGGTTGTCATTGGCTGGGCAGGCTCTGCCCCCTGGCTTCCCCTCACCATTTCTCTTCCCAGATGGCCTGTCGTCAATAGAGACTCTCCTCACCAACATACAGGTATTGTCCTCTGACAGAGTTAATACAACATGCTTAAAACCACAGTGTTCAGCGTCCTCTGATGGTTCATACAGTAAAGGATCTCTGCTCTGTACCTTCAACCTCTCAACTAACGACTCAGTGCAGCCTGGGTGTCTTTGTTTCAGTCACCACCTGAGGGCGCCAAAGTGGAACATTGTTAAGTTCTGTAGGATGCGGCGAACAGTAAAAGTATATTGTCGATTTCGCTCGTCACTGGCTTTTCCAGCAAAATGACAGCTTTGCACTTTTGTTCAAACAGCGTTAAACTTGTTTAACACCAGCAGGAAGTAGTGTGACTTTCTGACAATAGGGAATTTGGCGAACAGAGTATTTGACTTTGACGATAGAGACTTGTGTACATCACGTCATCTACAGACAACATTGCTGATGAACCATGAAGACAAACTTAAAATGAATGTAGGACTGAAACTAGGACTGCAGTCCTTTCCAAACAGTTCCCAAGAAGGACGTGAAAGTTCATTCTAGACTTTGGAAATAGTGCTTTAACAAAATGTCTTAACTCAGGGTCCACGACTAGCTTGTTCCACAACATTTAACTGCTCCTGTCTTTGACAATTGAGCAAACTCCATCTGCTGTCAAAGACAGCGAGATTCGTTTGAAAGCTCCAGAAATAGCTAGCAAGACAAATTTTGGTCAAACTCAGCCAAATAGTATAAGATGCTTCAACTTAAGCAAACCATTGTGGGTTACCTGAAAACGCTCATATGGGTCATTTCCTCATCAGTGATTGAGGGCTAAATCAGAAAAAAAGGGTTAACGTGAACATTAGGACCACAGATACACCCATCTGTAAATCTGCATACCTTAACATTACCCATCTACTCAGCGTGCCATTTAGGCTTCAGCTCAAACACCCTCAGTCAGAAAGATGAATGTATTTGCCTTCTGTCTGAGTGTAATGATGTGTGCACACTGCTGCCCTTCTCATTGCACTTGTACCGTTGGCATCAGAGTCCTGCCTCTCCTTTGGCTCTGTGTGGTAATTAGAAAGCCACAAGTAAACCCGTCGCGAGCTCCCAACACTCCACTAAGTCATCTTTGATAATGATCTTCGCCTTGAATATTTATATACAAATCAACAAAATGAAACCAAGCAGAAAATTAAGATAAAGCAACTTAGAATAAATTGGGGTCAGAAGAATCAACAATTAGTAAGATATAGCCCAGTGCATTTGATATAATTGCGTGTGGATGGGGAATAATTGTGAGGAAAATGGCCGCGGTGCTGTACTGTTTCCACGTGAGAATGCGGCGTCTTTCATTTCAGGACTGTCAGGAGTATATTTGGAATGGCAGTAATGTAATTGATACATGATGAGATGCTTGTCATTCATATTACTCATTCGTGCCGTGCTGTGTGAGGAGCTTGAAATGGACTACAGCGACTAATTCTGCGTATTTATATCAGTCCAGTTACAATTCAGCTGTGTAGTTAAATGGGATGATGTAAGACAGGGATAGAAAGAAACTCTGCAGAGTAAAGATGCTGACCTCGCCTATAAAGCTTTTACCATCTACTTAGTAGACTGGAGCTTTGAGCTCCATCTTTTAGTGTGACAGTGCTGAACGGTGTTTCCTCTTTCAGCCGTCTCTCTGGTTCGGTCCAGATCGTTCTGACGTCTATCTCTGCCTGTATTTCACAGCTTCGGCCAAAAGGGGTCAGACATACCCAGCAGCCACATCGTTATTCATTATTAAAAACAAATGATTATTACAAAAAATCTGCTGGATCTGTGCTCAAGTTTGTAGATCTTGTGGGAGCTGTGGAGCAGCTAAAATGACATGTTCACAGATAAAAGAACCCGCAAAGGGGGTAATACGCCTGAAAGGAATCATGTAGCAGCAGTCAGCTTTTGGCCCTGTGCTCTGCTTCACTACTGTGGGCAGCACAAAGAGCTGCTGTGACATACTTTCAGTGTGGTTTGCTGTCACTTCATCTTGGAGCTCTTAAATAGCCCACATCACTCTCTCTTTCTCTGCTCCCCGCTCTCCCTTCTTTCTGTATATCTGCGTGTGTGTGTGTGTGTGTGTGTGTGCGTGTGTGCATGCGTGCAGGGCCTGCTCAAAGTGGCGATTGACAATGCGCGGGCTCAGGAGAAGCAGGTGCAGCTGGAGAAGACAGAGTTGAAGATGGAGCTGTTCAGAGAGAGGGAGCTCAGGGAGACTCTGGAGAAGCAGCTCGCCATGGAGCAGAAGAACAGAGGTACTGCCTGACGACTACCTGGCACTGAATCCTCCCTGTCAGCCCCGCGCGTGTGTGTGTTTGCATGCGTGCGGGAATGTGTGTATTTCCTCAATGATTCAGACTTCACAGGCCTGGGCTCATGCAGGCATGCTAGCTGCTGAAGTGCACATACATGCATGTTTCTTATTGAACCACTGACGTGAGCGGCTGTGCTTCTTTGGTTGCACATGCAGTGATCTGCTTAGCACTGATTCTCCTGCTCTTTGTCAGTTAACATAATTGGTAATACACATTAACTTAGAGAAATTCACTCTCGGCCTCATGTTATATGCATCAGCTTCATACGCTAACTGTGTCGTTTATGTTTAATGAGAGAAATTTATGAAAAATATTCCAATAAATTTTTCAATTTGCTTTAATTCCCTCTAGCAGTTTGTTAAGTCACAGTCAGTATTTTCTTTTATTAAGGAAGATCTTAATATATTATAAAATATTTAGGTTTAATTGATTTCCCGTTTTCCATTACAGTATGCTAGATTTTGAAATGAGGTTATTATCTCAATAATCAGATATCAGTCTAAAATAAGGCTCCACTAATTTGCCCCATAGCTCATTTATCGTCACTGTGGTCTTTCCCCGTCTTAGCAATCATTCAGAAGCGTCTGAAGAAGGAGAAGAAAGCCAAGAGGAAACTCCAAGAAGCCCTGGAGTACGAATCCAAGAGGAGAGAGCAGGTTGAGCAGACTCTGAAGCAGCCCTCGCCCTCTGACAGCATGCGCTCCCTCAACGGTCAGGCACTCCACAGTGAGACACCGTCACTGCACACTTCACTTGCGACACTTCCAGACATTTAGTGTGCTTTCTAGTGGGACAAATGAGGGGCAAAAAGCAAGTGTGCCAATCCAAGATGTTAGATATGCTTTTAAAAAATGAAAGAATACTAATCGAATGTTATTATGAGCATTACATTCAGAGCTGTATCCTACCTGAAGTGCAGCGTCTCAGCTGTTAAAATGTACATGCTGGCTTTCTGTTTTCATGATGTCCTGTGAGATTTTATACCCCGTCCACTCGGGCTGCAGGAGCAGGAGAGTGACTGGAATGTTTGATTAAAATATGACTGAAGTGATCAAAACAGTTGCAGATTAATCATTGCCACTGTTCACACATCAAAACATCAAAATGTCTCGTCCGGACTTAAATCATGTAATCCATATTTACAGGACGTCTCAATGAGTGGGAGAGGTGCAAAGTAACTATATTCACGTACTCAACTTAAATCCAGTTATCGTTCATTAGTTTTATCTGACAGGAGCTACTGGGTTGCAGAGTTTAGGTGTTGCATACAAAACACGATGGGCTCATAAAACGTGATTTACTGTCAGAGTTTAAACCAGCCAGTGTGTCAGAAAATGTCATTTTAATATGTCAGTGAGTAATGCAGATCTCTGTTCGACATAAAATCTGTTCAGTCGGCGTTTGTAGTGATTGTTTCATCATCAGTTCACTGGTGGAGTCTGCCACCAACAGCACGGAGCGTTTAGACCGTTTACAGCGTAACTGTTAATATTTGGTACGAGACGATTTTACCTTTGACACTTCAGTATGCTTAACCACCGACACGTCTTTATTCAAGCAAATGTTCCAGGGTCACACTTTTAATGGATGATAATCTTTGTTTTCTTTTTTTTTCTCCTGTTAACAATCACAAGAGAAGCACCATTCATCCAATATTTTCACATTCGCTGACGTGCAGGGGAGATACACCATGGAGGCTTAGCCTCTTGTTTTGAATGAACGATGCTGTGAAACTGGCACTGTGATAGGTGGATGTCAGGGATGTTTAACGGCGGTGATCCCTCTCTTCTCTCAGACTCTCTGACCCCTGAGATGGAGAGTGACCGCAGCAGTGGAAGAACAGATGCTGAAAGGACAATACAAGGTACAGGGGCTCAGATGAGACAATAAATCTCTCTCTCTTTCTCTGGCTCTCACTCTTGCTCTCTTTCTCTCTGCTGCCCCCCCCCCCACACCTCCCCTCCACACAACCCCCCACCCCGCTTCCTCTCTCTCTCTCTCCCTCACACACACACTGCTTCAGTTTATGAACATTAGTGTTCCTCTGCCTGCTGTTCAGGCATACAGCTCACCATCTGGGCCACAGCACTAGGTCAAGATCATTGGTTTTCTGCAGAAATAATATTGTTCTTTTACTTGACTTTTAGTGGCCGCGATGCTTTTCACACACAGATCTTTGCTGGAGCAGTACAATGCAGGATTCTATTGTAAATAGTGAAACAACTTAGCAAGAAGGTCGCGAAGACGGAATGAAAGAAGCGGTTTGTTTACAGCTCAGGAAGCATTAATGAGTCATAAAACCACAAAAAGCAGTGGAATCCCCCCTTTGATAGTAATAAACGGGGCAAATCAATCCATTTTATGAATAAGCCTTGTACATTTTTAATGGTTTGTTTGTTTGTTAGCCTTGGGGGTGCAGTATGTGTTTGGGGAAGGGCGCTCCAGCGATAACCTCTGTAGACTGTCTGCTATCTGTGTTTACCCAGATACAAGACACCTTGCAGAGGTTGAATATCCTCATTATTACTCGAACGTCTTCCTTTAATGCGCCTCGGCTGTGTCTGCTCAGAACCGCCCTTATCAGTGGGAGAGGTCCCAATTTATCCGGGAAAATGCTCCGTGTAATTTGCTGTGAAAAGTGGAAAATATTCATCTTTGTATGCAAGAATAAGTTGGGTCCCTTTAACTCTTTAATGTTTGATTAGTCTACTTGAACTGGTATTTTGTGAAAGGGCAAAAAGAAAGAAAACGTACTAAGAGAAATGATGACTGCTCCTTAATTAAATGTCATTCAGTCACTGCGGGGATGTGAAACAGTTTGATGTCCAAAAAAAGGAAATCCATATGTCATCATTTAAATACAAAGATAACTTCCAGATACAGCATAATTATAGTACCCTATTTCATACCAAATTAGTATATTTAGCCACTTAAATTTCTTTACACTCATATGAAGAGCTGACCCTTTTGTCGTGTAATTGCATCAAATTGAATGTGTTCGAGCTTCGCACTGACACTGACAGCAGCCATTGTCCTGCTAAAATGTATAGTCTGGGTTGAAATGAAACAGAATTTTTTTTTTTTTCCCCTCTTTTCTTTTTTTTTTTAATCTAATCCCCGTTAGTTTGATGCAGCCACAGAGCATGCAAATGTCTGCAGTCTCTCAATCACTCTGATCATTGCCTTGAAGAGTGGAGTGAAGGAGGAAACTGAATAACAGGCTGCATTTTGTGTTTTTGTTCAATTAGAGGAGCATTTGTCTGCCACCCATGTCTCCTCTGCTCCACTCTGCAAGCCTCACTGTATAATTAACCTCAAATGGCAAAAAATGATGTTGATAAATTACACAAGCAGAAGGGGAAAAAACAAGCCTATCACTCGCATGAAAGCCGAGAGAAATGTGTGGGTACATTCTCAACTCCAAACTGAGGGAGGCGAACGGAGAGAGAGAGGGAGGGGGGGAAAAAATAATGAGGGCATAATTTTAGAGAACTAATTATTTCTATTTGTCTTTTGTCACACTTCTCTAATTCTGCGATATTAACACAGTCTGTGTTTATTAATTGCTTTTACAGTGTTTTGAATCGGGTCCAAGAGGGAACGTGGCTCTTTTCACAGGCAGGCAAGCTACTGGGACCGTACCTCGCCAGTACTGCCTGGCAACGGTGCACATGTGAATATCTTCCCCCAGTATCTTCTCTGGTTCCCTGCCGCTTCCCACTCGATGTGTTCGGCAAGTTTACACGACCCTGTGCGCAGAGATAAAGTTCTTTGTTGCAAGATTAAACATCAAAACAGTTAAAGTGAAATTAAAATTAAATGAATGAATGTCACTGAAGCAAAAAAGACTGTAATTAATGGATCCCTTAATTGTCTTCATAAAATATTTGCATGGGCATAATTTGCATAATTTACATGTATTAATTAATCTTTCAAAGGAATTTTATGCTGAGAGAAGCCAAAAATTCCCTTTGTTTTATTTAGCATCTAATGAAATATTTATTCTCTTTAATGAACTTTTCATCTTGATTTGAATATAAAAATACTAAAGTTTTAACATATTTTAATGAGACAGCCTTTCACAGAGCAGCGTGTCAGGACGTCACCGGCGTTTTTTTTTCCAGAAGCAGATGTTTCAGCTTTTGCGCTAATGTTTGAATGGGTGAGATTTGCTTATCAGACCCCCGCACTCATCCCCCGTCTTCCACGATGATGCGATCCGTTAGAAGTAAAATGCTGTGGCGTCGGAGCAGCTTGCGCCGAAGAATCGAACGGACTTTCATTAACACCCCTATAAACTGCTCCGAGTGTGAGGCTTAGCAGGCAGGTAGACAGACTGAGAGGCGAGCGTGTGACGCTTCGTCTGCTCTTGTTATGGAAGGCGTGCATGTGTGTATCAAGTTGTGTATCCCGGCCCACACTCCTAGCGCTCTCCGGCCCCCTCCTCGGCTGTCTGTCTGTAGCGCTGCATTCATGCTGTAATGACTTTTACACAGAACTCGGTGGTTGTTGCTTGAATAGAGGCAGCCAGAGTGCAATGCCTTCGAGACCTACGGCAGTGCTGGGTAATTAGCCTGTGTGTTTGTACGTCACCCAGCCCCCCCCCCCCCCCCCCCCCCCCCCCATACACACACATGCTGTAAACACACTCACACAACAAGCCTTTGTTGTCTCCACCCTCCTTGCACGACAATACATAAAACACAGGCTTAAAGGGAGAGCAGTAATTGATGGAATATTGATAATGCAAGCAGTGCAGGTTTTAGATTCTAAACCCTCAGCGATAAGATAAGAAAAATGTTTTTAACTATAGGAAATAACCTGATGCTCTGCTACCTTTAGACCTATGCTCCACGTCTCTGTGCAATAGGAGTCGAGCGTTGTCTCTGACGTCCTGTGTCATGTCCAACAACTTGCGCTGCTAAATGTCTTTGTGTGCGTTTTTCTCTTTAACATTGAATTATTTAGGCGCACTGCCATAGAGAGGTGTGCTTCCTTAAAGGCATTACTGTAGCATTCTCCGGCAGAGGAACTGTGAAGGTAATAAACGTCAAACATGCTCCTGAGCTGTGCCTAACAGATGCTTTTACCAGCTCAGCGTCGGAGCAGCACTGCTCGCTCAGGCGAACACTCAGACAAGAGTGTTTCACTGGAAATGGACAAAGCTCGTTAGGTTGGAGGTGTCTGGAGATAACGCAGCACAGGAATGTCTGCCGTTTTCAATAAACACTATTTCCATGCAGGAAATGTCACTTAGAGAGCGCTCGACATCATGAGTGCAGTATTATGTTCAAACAAGCGTATCAGTAGAGATGTCTTAAACACATGTGGCGTACAATTCTGATGCCTGCAGTGTGGTTATCATAGCTGCTTTTACAGTGTGTGCTTCGTTGGTAATAAAATATGCATGTAACAATGTAATTATATTTGTACGTCCTGACTGATGTACTGTGTATGATTTTAAATACGAAGGTAAAAGCATTTTGGTTAGGCCTTATTTTCTTTCTACCCGACGTCAACGTCATTAGATGATGTCGCGAGTGTTAATGTATACGACTGTAAGTGATGTTTAACCACGTTTGACACGCTTGCTAACTTAAGCCCTCAAATCGGTTTCTGAATCCGTAGTCGAAAGACCAGGGGGCAACATTTTGAAGTTACATTTCATCAACAATCACATCCTGAATGGTGCGTGTGCGTCAGCAGGATGTTAGCTGTTGGCTAATTCTTGGCTCCTGTGTGTGTGTCCTCTGTTGCAGATGGGAGACTGTTCCTGAAAACCACAGTGATGTACTGATAAGTCCGCGAGGAGCTGGAGGAAATAAAAAATTCTGACAAAAAAAAAAAAAGGAAAAAAAAGAGAGAAAGAAAAAGAAAACCCATGAAGATTCTCAAGAGCCCTTATCCAGGCTGAGTTAGTAGAGGGAAGAAGTCAAGCTGCTTGTAGGAGTTCAGTGGAAATGCTGTGTTCACCCAAATGCTGGAGGAGGTTGTGTCTGAATGTAGAATAAGAAGTCTTTTTCTCACAGAGGCCAACGTTAAATAGTTTGATAAAGCAGGTTTTGACGTAGCGGGTTGGCCAGCGTGAAGGATAAACACATATATTGAGCACAGTAAAAATGTACCCATGGTACACTGTTGGTAATAACTCATTAATTCTCAGCACTGAAGATTTTTATACTGTATCTCAGCCAGCGAGAAAGCTTGGAAAAAGAAATCCGACTGAAGTTCTGTTTTGTATTTCAAATTGAATTTTGAGACGCTAAAAGTGACACGTGGAGATGAACCTTGTGAAGAAAAGAGAAAAAAAAAAATGTGAATGATCCGCGTGTTCGTCAAAAGAGAAGACTGATGTTTGATTCTCATGTTTTCTAAATTAGATGACGATACAATCAAGTTTCATTTTTACCATTGTTGTACATACAAGGTCTGATGATGCTGATAGGAAAACTCGCTCTATCGAACCCGAGTGGATTGATAAGGTATGTGTATATAACGTTAAGAGGTATTGTGTATGCAGTAGAGCTATTAGGCAAACAATACCACCATTTATATAAACCTACAGTTTTGTTTTGTTCTATTTCTGAGCCATCATTCTTTCCTATAGCTGCCATTTTGGTGAGAAAGCATGCAGGCATGTAAATGTTTGTCCTGGAATTATGATATTTAATAAATCCTATATTGTGCTGAACAAATACTAGGGTTGACTCACTCGAGCCCAGATGGTTTTGAAAACATAATTATCAAACATTTCACTTTCAAAATGAAGACTTTTGCTGTCGATAGTACTGTAATCTTTGTAACAGAGGTAATATTTCTTGGAATTTACTGTACATTTTTGTCATGAGACACACTCAAAATCAGCACCTCTCAATGCTTTTTTTTTTTTTTTTTTCTAAAAAGATGCAGACTAATTATGAGAAACAATCAGTCATGACACAACTTTTCGACTGACTACCATCTAACGTCATTGCTCAAATCCCTGTTGACTCTCCACAAACACACTTTTCTTTAGTCTGGAGTGTTTCATGATATCCTGATGAGGAAAAAAAAAAAAAAAAAAAAAAAAAAACTCATGTTAAGTTATCATTTTCCTGTTTCTTTCCCTGAAGAATTTGGGTGCTGAAACACCTGTGTATATTCTCAAAGACATGAGCTGATGTCAGTCCTTTAACTGCAAACCAGTTTCAACCTTATGTGTTACAATCAGAGGAGGAGGAGGAGGAGGAGGAGGAGGAGGAGGAGGAGGAGGAGGAGGCGTGTCCCATGTTCACAATGTATTTGTTCTTTTTGTTCTCAATGGAGTGTCTAGGTCTGTTGTCACTGATAACTTATATAGCTTCTCGAATCATCTCTTCATTGTACTTCAAATTCAAATAAAGTTAACATGTTGATGATAAACTATGTGAGTTAACTATGTTGCTCGAACACACTTCTCGGTCGTACGAGTCACACACTGATCTGACTTTGTATCAGCTCGATGCAGGAAAGGCCGCTAACACGTAAACATGTAGCTGGTCGCCGCTGAGACAGCCAAGCCTAACAGTTTAATATGATCTGATACAAATGTAAGCGAGTGTTTGGGGGCAGCTCCTTTTTTTTCTTCTTCTTCTTCTTTTTTATTGTGTTTTTTTGCCGTATTGGTTACTGAGACTTTTACAATCAGCCCTCAGTCTTTTAACTCATTTCTGTGTATTATGAATGACCTAAAAAAAACATTGCAGGTATACTGTGCTGTAGAAAAATAAATGAGCATATTGTTCTTCACTTTGTATAGCAGAAAAAAAAAATGTATGAGTAATCAAATGATGAGAATATCTTGTGTACGTTTTCCTTTCTTTTCACTGAGTGTGGATGCAAGCGTGTGCGTGTGTGTGTGTGCACCCTTTGCATGTGTGAGTGTGTTTTTTTTTTTTTTTTTAAATGCGCAGGCTAATCCTAGATCAACTATGTAAATGAGGGTGTGACCAAGCTCACTGTAAATAAATTATTTCATGTGTACTTTCAAGTGTATGACACTAATTCACAATATATCACCATAAAATAAACAGCGCTGCTTTGAGCAGTCGTACGTGCTGCAGGGTCATGCATCGTAATATCCACTTTACTGTAACACTTGAGCTTTGAGGGAGTCGTTAAGGCATCGTGACGCTCTGCCATCCATGTTGCGTTTGTGAAGGGTGACGTTGCCTGTTTTTGTGGCCCCTTTTTTCTCCCTGTGCATGTTTTTAATGATAATTTGCACTGACCATTCCTGAGCGTCGCTGTTTGTTTTCCTCGCGGGACACTTATCCACAGGGATCATTTCAGAGCAGCTGTAACAGGTACAGCTCTTAAGACCCATGAAAAAAAAAAAAAAAGAAGAAATCGACATTGAGAGACAAATTTCTCTAGTAAGCAATTCTGAGTGAAATGTGTTGACACAGCAGGCTCGGCCCATTCCCATTTTGCATGCTTTTTAAAGCATGGCCGTAACACAGCCACAGAGATGAATAATTGACTGATTGCTGCATAATTCAATGCTGCATTGTAAAAATTCAAGGCCTGAAATATTTCTTCTTCTTTTTTTTTCATTAAAAATGAGGTTAAAGTTTCAATCAACCTTGAAAGAACAATATGACACACGATGGGCAATCAATTGTGAAGCCATGCTTCTCGTCGAGTTCGGATTCGCACTCACTCTCCAAAGTTGAGTGAAAGAAACTGACATCGCGTCCTCTTTATCCGTTTAATGGCCCAATCCTTCCTTCTTTTTGCTGCAGTGAAAGCTCCGCTCCACTCGCCTCCAATGAGCTTGTGAGACATCCTCTGTTCAGAGCTATTACTCAGATATTCTGTTTATTTCTCTATCTGATGCCTTTTCCTGCACTGGCATCTGAGAGAAGAGGCCCCGCAGCTACATGTTTCATATCACTGCACATTTTGTAATAAATTCAATTCAGTACAAATATGACCATGAGGCACGGAGACTTTAAATACCAAATGTGCATTATAGCTGTGTTGCATTTCACTTCACAGGAAAGCACAGTGCCGATTGCATATTCACAGCACTGGAAGCTGTGTGAGTCCTGTGCTTTATCTACTTGGCTTGACGTGGAGATGTGCTCATGAAGACATCGTCCAGACGTGATTATTCCGCATGATCCTGCCTCTCGTTTCACTCTTTGCGGAACGTCACATTGCACAGTTTCTTGTTGTTTTGCGTTTGCTCGGACAGCTGAAGAAACATGTTTCCCGACACCGCTGACAGGAGTTAAAGCTCCTCCCCGGGCATCGATTAACGCCCGACAGACTGATCTCTGTGCATCAAAGTGACGTTTTTAGAAGTTTTTTCCATGAAGAAAAAAAAATCCCTTCACGCCTTAAAATTGCTTCAATGTTACTCTACACCTTTACCTTCATTCAATATGCATGCATTTAAGTGGTCCCTCCCTCTGTCTCCACCCACCCTCCTACTGCTCTGCTGCTGCTGGAGCTCACCTTCATCGTCCACACAGACGACGCTTTCTGGCAGAAAGCCATGAACATGCACTTGATTTACCGAACCCTATCTTGCTAATGCTATACTAGCTGCTTATTGGGATAACCTTTATCATGACAGACTTTCTTGGCAAATTTCTCTCTCAGAATTATCCTAATGAATGTAGCCATCGTCTAATTCAGCAGCTCACCTGTTTAACGTTTGCTGTAACTTTCTTAGTCATGCCGCCGTCATGTCCTGTCAGCATTTGGCATGACTCTTCATGTGACTTGGCAGGCTAACGTTGGCTAACATTATGTGGCACACCGCAGATTGTTTGGACAAAGTCAACGGTCGACCTGTGAGCTCGCCCCCGCTGTGTCCTCAGGCTGAAGGAATGGAGCAGCATTGGGCTTCAATGCAAGTTTTGTGGCAAAATCCTTTTGTTTTTGTGTGAAAATTTCAAAACAGCGATCAGGAAAATAGCTGCATTACCTTTGGTAATTTATGAAGGCTCACTGTTCAGCCAAAAACAGGACGTGGTTTTGAAAAAAGTGAAACTTAGCTTGCAAAATATCGATACGTAGCTACACCTCACCCAACTGCATTGTTAACCCCGACTGAGCTAATTCCTTGCTCATCATCGCGAGCAGGAGATGGCCATTTACTGCACATCTCTTGATAACTCATTGGTGCCCCGAGTCTGTGGAGAGACATTAGGAAGGTGCAGACTGATCGTCTGAAAGATAGGACTAATGTCACCTAATCAGATAGACCATTATGTATTAGCGAAACTACAAAACAGTTTTATCTGACAAGGGCCAGGCCACATTACCTAAATTAACATTTTGCAAGCGTGAACATGGAAGACCACAGAGGCAAAGGGAGGGCGAGGACTGCGGCCTGCGCTTAGACATTCGGCAGTAATTATTAATTTATGATTGTCTCTGGCCTTAATGAAAATGAAAGCCAGGAAAGAGAACAGGGAGGGATAATGTGGCGTGAAATTGAGTTTCATTTGTACAGGGTCCACCTTTTAACTCTGCGCTTCTTAGGCGGAAATGGAGCCGAGCGCTTCCCCCTCCGTCTCTAGAGAATGCATTTCACTGTTTTTCTTTTTTTTTTTTTTTTTATCATGCTCACTCTCCTTTCAGTCTTTCAGTCAAAGCATGTTCATATCCTCTCATCCTTTTGTGATATTTGGGGCCAACACGCCCTTTAACATCTCCATTACTCTCATAAGGCCTTTTCAAAATGACACAAGGCTCTTTGATGTGTGATAACTATGTCAACAAGTTTCTTGAATGGAAATGTCTCCGCACAGTGTTTCTTTAATGTCAACAAGACAGCGCAGAAAGGTCTCGGGCCAGGTTGGCATGAGATGGAGAGAGGGTAGAGAGAAAGGTAGATTGATTTACACAAGATTGTATGAAGTATAATGCATTGTTGATATAATACAAGACAGGTTTTTTTCTGTGCAGACAGATGCTGGGAGTGCTGACCTCTGTGGATTGTGACGTGCCAGTTTAAAGCTTACCCTTGCTGCTATACTGAAGTGGTAATGGTTGAACAGCGGGAAGGATGGAGGTGATAAGGGTCTTTGCGTAAACATGATGATGGGCATTAGATCCTTTCCATCTTATTTGGTAAGGATTTAATTACAATATTCCTACATGTTGTAATTCTGCCCACTGTTTAACAGGTGGTCTAACTAGTTTGTTCATTACTATTATTTCCTGTTTGTGGGTAAACCAGTGCACAGGAACAGCCACGCATGTCCACCTTGTTCTACTTTTAACGGCTGCCAGAAACTTTAAAAGTCCAGTGTGTCAGAAATGCAGCCTAATATTCATAATCATGCTTTCATTAGTGTATAATCACCTTAAAATAAGCATCTTCTGTTTTCGTTACCTTAGAATGAGCTCTTTGTATCTACAGAGCGAGTGGGTCCTCTTCACACTGAGTGTTTCAACAGTAGCCCAGAACAGACAAACCAAACACTCCAGAGAGTGTATTTTGTGTTTTTAGCAGCCATCGTAAGTTCTCCTACATGCTTAGAAGGGGAGGGTTTGGCGAGGTGTATTCAGTCTTTGGCAATCTGCAACCTCACCACTAAATGCCACTAAATCCTATGCACTGGTCCTTTAAGAGATGTCATGACACAAAACATACAATACAATAGATACAAGACATGCAATCAGGTCATGGAAAAAAGCTATAAATTTATCAGCGACACAGTTTTAGAAGATCTGGCTTTGTAGTTGCCAAATGCTGTGTTTAGCAGGCAGTCGCTGACTTTGTCTGTTGTTTGGTGCTGGATAGGTGGTGTCCAGTTAGGCTCTTGTTCAGTTTTTCAAAGAAAAGCTGCCTCTCGAGGGTGAAAAAAGGTGAGCCTGAAGCAAAACAGTAAAGTTGTGTGCCATAAAATCCAAACTATGAGCAGAAAGATGCTACAAAAGTCAGTACAACTGGGGAACCGCCGAGCCGGATGGCAGACATCTGATACATTGTTCATTTAAGAATATTGATTCCAGCAGCTCGAAGTAGTTCCTTACATCATACCTTGAAATAAGAAAATTTGAAACCAGGGCTGTTCTATGTGGGGCCCATGGACCAAAGTTGGCCCACCATAAGGTTTGATTTGGCCCACTGGATGTTTTTAATTAATTTTAATATAATAATATTAAGATATAAATCACTGTTTTTTTTGTGTGTTTGTTTTTTTCATGAGGTAAAGATGCTCCTCAAATATGTAGAATCCCTAATAATTAATTATTTACAGAATGTGAGAATGGCAAGCGGAGTGACACAGCCACAGGAAGTCAGTCAATTAAGGGAACTTGGGATCCTAGAACCATTTTGCATCTTAAAAATACAAGACAGTAGGGGTTTGCTTTGGCCCCTGGCCCACCATTAACCTTCAGTTTTGGCCCTCCAAAGCAAAAAATTTGGGCGTCCCTGTTTTAAACCATTCAGTGCATAAAATTACCATTTGAATTGTCTGTCATCACAGTAAACATCAATGAAAGAATTGTTCAGATTTCAATAACTTACATGGCTTTTACAACAGAATTAGAATCCTTAAGCAGCCACTTCACGTCACGATACATCACTGCCGACCATGAAGACGTCCTCAGATCTGAAGTGGTGCCTGTAAGCTTTGACAGAATTACTCACAGAGTATCCAAATCACCAGGGTTGGTTATATTAAGTCAATTACATTTTTACAATTGTGAGCGAGGGATGGTTAATTTAGTTTGACCCAAGAGCCCCCGACACTCCCCCAGATAGCAGATGGATGAGACGAGTGACCACAGGCGTGAGGGAGTGCGTGTCTGAGTGTGTGTGAGCCCACTGGATTAGTCTTCATTTGGCTCCTCTGTCATAAGGGAGGGGAGGACTGAACACTGTGTGGCAGAGCAAAGAAAACACACAGGGTCAGTCGAACACACACAAACACAAGCGCGCGCTATTAACCTCCCCCCCAGCTCATCAACTTTATTTTGCAATCTTCCCTCAGAACCATTAGAATACCCTGAAGAAATGACTTTCCAATTAAAGGGGATCTAGAAGAAGAGTTTTTTATTTCTTTTTTTTTTTTTTTTTTATCTCTGGCTGCTGGAGTTCTTTATTCCAATAATTTAAATTGGAATTGATTTTTCAATTTACCCACTGACTGCTACGGACACAGAGCGCAGGGCCAAATAGAGCTACGTTCCCAGAATATTCGTCATAACAGCACGCCACATGTAAATTTGCACAGGCGCCCTAAATAGTAATATATTTCCTCCTGTGAGAACAGTCAGGCAGGACAACACATTTAGGCCTCGTGTGATTAAAGCCTCAGGTCGGCTATCTCTCACTTTATGTGGTGTTTTCAGGAAATGTTATCTGATTTCCCTCCAATCGGTCCACGCTAATTAGCCGAGGGAACATTCTATTCATTTTTGAGAACAAACATGTTCTATCGCATTAGTTCAGATTTGTACTCTTAGCACTTTCTCAGACACACTGCTTGTAGATTTAGTGTTTATGGGCTCCCCTGCACTCAAAACCAACACTCAGGCCAAACTTTACTATTACACAGCATTTCCCACATGTTCTTAGAGCAAGAGGAAACAGTAGTCTGTCCCAGGCAGGGAGCTAGGGCCTCACATGTTTAAGTTTGACAAACTATGCCTGTGAAGTCCGCAACAACAGCAGCTCCAGCTGCGTTCTAATGAGCATTTATTGTGTCTCTACTGCAGCGAGCACTTTGCAGAGCCTGCTTCAAAGCCAGCCAGATTCTACTCGAGCTGTTTTACAGATGCGTCTAGAAATCCGAGGCCGTTTCTTCTGTGGACGAATGGTTCTGTCTTGTGCTCCTGACAGCTGCGCAGGCTTGTTGTTCGCTCTCTCCTGAGTTGTTTTAATAAAGTTGTGCTGCAGGAGTAGTGAGAGAAGATTAATGGACGCACAGGAAGTGTGGCAGTTGTGAGAGGATGCAGGACAGAGCGGGCCAGCAGCCATCTGTTCCCTCTCCTTTACAGCTCTCTTAATGGAGAAGCAAACCAAACAACATGGATCTGAGCCCTGCAGACAGACACACACGTGCACACACACGCACAGACACACACACGCACACCTCAGTTGCACACAGCTAAACACATCACTATATGTGACAGAGATGAGAGCTAGGCTTTTGTCATTGTATTCCCCCTTGTTGAATGTGTGTGTGCACATGCTTGTGTGTGCGTGTGTGTGCGCGTGTGTGTGTGTGTGTGTGCCTTTTTTTTTTTTCTACCTTTCAGCGAAATAAAGTTGGGTGTGAGCCATGGCTGTGAGATTTAGATGAAAGACGCAGCCTGGATGGAACGTGATTAAGAGATATGTTCTTGAGGCAAAACAGGACTTGGCATTTGCTGAGACAAAACCTAATCAAATTAAAGCAAAACATGGCCATTGTTGTGGAGTGTGTTCTCTGCTTGTGTCACGTTTGAAATGAAACAGTGTAAAATAGATATGGGCTTGTGTCTGCGCAGCATCACCGACACAGTGGCTTTATTCACATTTACACACAGGCACTGACTAATGATGGTTGTGCCCAATGATGCCTAAAGCACTTTATAGAGCTGTCTGGGTTGTAAAAAATGTTTACTGTGATGGAGCTGAATGGCTCGCTGAAAGAGTATTATTGTTTACAAGTTATTGTTTTAGATTAATTCACTCAGCAGAATTGTTAAATTCTCTGTCTAACAGGCATGGCCACCTCCAGTTCATTCTGCCGTCAGTAAGTATTTGCTGTTCCTCCTCCTGTGAGTTCCCACTCTTTGCCGGTGCTCCGTATTTATTATTAGCCTATAATGAAATCTATAGTCCGACTGTTTCTCATTCTGTTTGTTTTGAATGAACGCAGACCATGTCACGTTAAATGACAACATGCATCGTCTCCCTCTGTCTCCCAGTGAAGACATCTGTACGACATGATGAAGTTTCCTCTCTGAGTATCAATCCTGTAATTGAGCTCAGGGAGAGGAGACGTGATGTGCACACAGAGGAAGTGAAAGGCCTTTCTCGCTCTCCCCTCTATCCCTCCTTCTCTCACTCTTTCTCTCCCTCCCTCCTTCCCTCTGTGTCTCTCTTACACACACACACACACACACACACATACACACACCACAGGCTAATGCTGTGTCCTCCCTATTTTCCCCCCCGGGCACACACAACTCTTCCTCTCTACCTGCTTTTACAATACATTTGTCAGTCAGCTCTCTTTAGACGCACAACAGTTGAAATGAGTGCATTAGCATTAGCTGCCATAATATCACTCACTGTTCAGGGCACCGTGCACAATGGCCCAGGTCTCGGCACAGACGAGAGGCACAAGTGGAGTCTCATAATAGTGTCTTCACAAGCTTTTCACAGCACTGCATCCTGAGTGAGACAGCATCCTGGAGCTACAATGTCTTAACTCGTGTCTCTTTATCCGTCTTGTAATGTTTCTTTCTCCTCCTGCTCTTACGATACCGTGGATCATGAGGAACCTGAAGTGAGACCGGATTAAATATTAACACAACCTGACGCAGTCCCCACCGGAGCTCCTATTCCACTTCACATGATACAATTAAAAACATTCCCACATGCATTGAGTGGAACACTTGTCAAGAACATGCTGCTTTACTGACTTAAAATAAATCTCATGCTAATCTACGGAGAACCTGACAAGGAGGAGGCCAAGGTTTCCATGCAGGCACTTAGCTGAGTAGAGAGTTGGAAAAAAAACAGAGAGAGAGTCGAGGGCCTTACATTATTTATATGTGCTAATGGTGGCTGTCTGTGTGTGTGAATCAGCAACAGAACAATCTGCTAAAATAGACACACAGCTGTAATCAAGGCCATACATTTCCTCTCCTTCTGCTGTTCTCTGCTAACTGCAGGGTCAATTGGAGTCAGTTTAGTAGCATTTCAAACTCTTGCTGTGGATTATCTCCTTTTAATGGAGACGAAAGACAACGAGGGAGCAGGCTGCAATCGCCAGAGGAAAAGATTACCTCTGCAAAGCTATTCGGGGTAAATATGTGTACAAAAGGAACACCTCACACAGTTCCTACTGTACGTTAGATATCATTGTACATCTACCACAGATAAGAACAATAGCTCATGTGCTTAACCTAGTTTTGTCCACAAAAGGAATCCATTAGTCTTATTGTGCAGCCCTTAAGCTCAGCATCACAGGGGGGAACCCACTGTTGCGCTGCTACATCCATGCACATGTGCCTCTCATTTCCTATGGCAGTGCAGAAGTATCCTTCAACATCCTATTGTAAAGTTTACCAGGGGAGAGGTTCAGTGTATTAAAGTGCCCTGAGAGAAAGGCTAAACGATGTAAATGCAGGCAGCTGCTTGTTGCTAATGCCGTACAGTAGACGAGGAGGCCCAGGCGAGGCTGGATGTGTACAGTATCTATATAACATTATAGGCTCTCTTTCATGTCCTCGTGCTCTCTAATGGGAACAATATGAAGGCTAATGGTATAGTAAAAGTGCAGGGAACAGCGCTTAGAACCAAACTATCTTATTCTCCTGTTGTTTCAAACACAGCAGCGTGTTCAAGTGACACAAGCTGCTGCAGTATGTGTTTTTCAGCTTATAGCATAAATGTTTGACATAGCATTATTGATATATAATAATCCTGTGGATGACTTGTGGCTTGACTTGGAGTTCCCCCACAGGCCCTTGCACAGCCCTGTCTCCTAGAAATTATGTATACTTGCAACTAATTAGCAACAGCAAAAGTGTTTTGAAGGAAATGGAATGACATAATGAGGAAAATGTTCTTAATTAATGCACCTGTGAAGTCGCAAAAATCTCATCCTGAACGTTTGTTTACTGACAACACATTTTATTTGTCTTCCCTTAAAATTTTTGGTCAATCACTGGCAGCACTTGGCGAATAATAGGGAAAGATTTTGGTCTATTTTAATGACCAATACACCACTGTCCACCCCGAGCAAGTACACACAATGCATTTTTCCATTCACTCAAAGAAACGTTGAGTCTGAACATGTCCAGGCAGCACTTCTGTTTGTCAGCACAACGTCATTATGAATGCAAATGAGTTGTATATAAATGTAGTTTCTAGGAGACAGGGTTGACCATCAACACCACTCTTCACGTTCCAAATATGTTCATTTGAATTGCTTTTAAACAAGATGTTATTAAACACCATAAATTATTCAGAATATTGTTTCAATCATGTTACTTTATTTTATACAATGTTGTTCATCAGTGTTCATCAAGACAGCGTTCGTACTACTACCTATTGGGAGTAACAGAAACTGAACATTTCCACTATTTATGCTTCACTTTTAGCTCATTATTTCAACCATTAATCAACTACTATTAACTGTCTCACCCATAAATCAATTACTTGTAGCCTTTTCACCATTTTTGCCTTACTTTTATCTAAATGTTCCAACTGTTTTGCTTTTAGCTATCAGTTTTAACCATCTGCTCATTACTTTACATATCGGTTTCAAGCATTTATCCATTCTTTTTAGCCAGTAGTTTAGACTTTTTGATCACTGTCAATGCCAAACACTGCTGTCCAGGTATTCCAGCTGTCTCGGTATGTGTGGATATATATTTATATGAATTGTAATTGCTATTTTTTTCCAAAGCAGTTGAGCTATTCCACAGTCTTTACACATACCTCCTGGCAACTGCAATAGTACCCAGGGGTACAAGTACCCCTTTGGAATCACTGCTGCAGGCTGTTAACTGCTCTACCATATTTCTTCCTTCATATTCAGAGGGGTCATTTGTCCCAAATCTGTTTCAAAATAGCACGGAACACAAATGAATATGTAAGACACAAACTAGAGAAACACTTTTAATTGTGATGAAGATGAATAGTCTAACAAAGCACTATTTGGATAAGCAAATACAGCCTCACTGTCTCTGATCATCATTTGATCGTGTGCTGACACGCAAACTCTATTAAGCTGTCTTCAAATATGCAAAAATGATATGATTTTACAATGATTACATATTCACTTCCCCAGCTGGCTGGCTCCAAGCGTCTCCATTTGTCATCGACTATTGTGTCCAATTATATGATTAGCTTTGAACACTCCAGCACTTCGAGAGCTCTCGTGTGTTCTGCCGCGGAGAGTGATTCACAAACAAAGTCATTACAACATGTATTCACACATATCAAATAACAAAACAGATGGCCACTGCGCTCGCCGCCTGATTTGTTTTCCACACGAGTGGTAGAAAAAAAAAAAAAAAGTATTTTGTGTGAGCTGTGTTTAATGCTGACTGTTTTTATTCCCAAAGAAGAGCAGCTGGCTGTCGCGCTGTTAGATCAGCTCCTATGAAAGACAATCTTGTTTTCATTAATTTCTCTACAACAAAGGCACTTGTTGGGAAGATTTAGAATTACAGCGGGTAAAGCTTCCGGATAATTCATCACAGGGACTTGACAGGAAACTTAATTGTTTTAAATGCCAGTTGCTGTGAACAGCGTGGCTGGTTTTTCTTTGATGTCTAACAGGTGGGACAGATAGACGACTCTCTGATGTTTCATTTGACCTTTGACCCCTCGGTTATAAATCCACTTGTAGTCCACCGACCAATAAACCTATCATCATGTGATGAACTGCAGTTCCCAGAATTCCGTGTGAGATGGAAATCTTGTCGTCTGCCTCCTCTTATTAAAACAGTGTAAATCTAGGCCGTCTGTATCCCACAGTCTGACCACTTCTTGACCTGGACAAACCAACCAAGAACCATATGGACTCCCAATACAGTTTATCCTTTAACCAGTGTATTCCACATCTCAGTGAGAATTTAACTGGGCTTGCTTGTGAAGATGTGGGAAACATTGATAGGCTACAAAAAGCATTGCACAGTATAAATCACTTTATTTAGTTTTGTTTGCAATTGATCATCCATAAGATAACCACTCTGAGAATTGCCATGGTACATGTGGTTACACCACAGGGTGTCTTGACTGTCTAATTGCATGAGACACTACATAGTTACTCAGCTACACTGACTCACTGTCTAATCCTGTTAAGACTGCGCTGTGTGACAGACACACTAACTTGATTATTTTAGCAACTGGCAACACCAGATCAATCCTTAGCTCCGGTGATGTTTGTGCAGGACACTTATCAAAGCCGTCACATTCAAACGTGACGTTTTTCTCCTCCATTTAAATTAAACAGTCTCTTCACAGAGCTGGAACTGTCACGCATTCACTGTCCTCTAACTTGTCTGTTATTTGAGGAATAAATTAGTGACAAATTTCAAGATCTTGCACGGTGGTGCTTATACTCGCAGTAGAAACCTGACATCAAAGTATCCCCGTGCAGGAAAGGTTTTTCTCTTTTAAGGTTAGGGTTGCTTTAAATCTAGTAAATAGCCTCGCTGACATCTCTTGAGGATGTTACTGTAAATGCACTTTAAGTGACTGAATCATTTAACATCTAATCAATACAATTCACATTGCACCATAAACACACTTTGGTCTGATTCGTGGCTGAGGAAGCTGTTACGACTGTCGTTAGCAACTTCTATATGAAGAGGTGGAATGATAACTTCACGTGATTAAAAGTGAAATATGTGCTTTTATAAAGCGGGCTGAAATGTGATACAATGCACATACAAAAAAAAAAAAAAAGAAAGAAAAAAGAAAAAAAATTCAAAAGCATAAAGAACTCTGAAGCAGCAAACGAAAAATCTTGCACCATCCTCTTCACAGGTAAGGAAAGCACTGTTGTGTCTTGCTCTGGCAGGTAGCTTGGCTCTAGCTGTGCCATGCTGCCATCCCCTGGTTGATAAGTTTACAGCAATTTTCAGGACTCCAGTGAGTGTTATAATGTGAAGTGACACCAGTCAAACAAGCTGGCTTATTTGCACCTCATCACATCACGCACCATTGACGGTTATATTTAAGTTATGATGCTGCAATGAGGTGTTACAGAGGCGCAGTTGCAAATGTGGTGCAGTGACCAAACAAAAGCAGCACACCATAAAAACCCACCATTGTTTCCTGTTGGTTTTCCCCAGTTGAGGTAATCAGGCCCTTTATAGATGTTGCTTGATGCAGTGACAAGACTGAAAAGGGTTTCAGTATTTGTACATAATAACAAAGCAAGCACCGAGATACTGTAGGCTATGTTTTTAATGATTAGAAGCTTTATTTACGCCTTCTTGTATTACACCTGAGCCACCCGCGCTTTGTCTGCCAGAGCAAAGATGCACAGAAAACATCTCAAGTCTCATGGGTGAGTCAATCAGCTCTGAACACAGATGTTTTTGCCACAACAGCAGCACTCCCATACTGTGAGTGCAAATTACACCTTGGAAATTAATTGCAAGTTTTGATCCTTCTGATAATGAACCATGTTCACAGTGATGCATTCAGTGTTACATTGTGCCAAAGCGTGCACAGTACATATCAGCGCACTGTTCTACATGGACGTTTGATTGTTGCTTCATATCATTGCGCTGGTCAGGTTGCTCATTGATCGGATGCTGCCTGTGTGTGTGTGCCTGCTCTTCCGTCTCACACTTCGCAGATAGTTCCTGTACAGAATCACACTGATCACCCTGTCCTGGAACTGCTTGGAGACGATGTAGTACAGAATGATATCTAACACTGTGCTCATGTTCATCAGGAACGTGGTGAAGACTGCCCATGTGCTAAACCCCCCAATTTTGCCTTTCCCCACCAAATGGAGCACTAGACACACATGGAAAGGCACAAAACACACCAACACTTGGATAATCAGCGTGATGATAATCCGGATGGACTTCTGCTTCACTTTAGGTTTGAGTTTAGAGGTGCGGCCGTGGATCAGATTGTCCACGATGACAATATAGCAGCCTATCATGATACATATGGGAACCAGGAAGAAGAAAATGAGCCGCACAAAGTTGACAGGGTTGTCGTGGCGCATGTAGATGATGTCTTGCATTTTGATGCAGGTGGTGAAGTTGGAGATGCGATCGGGGTCGTCCTCAGAGAAGAGCAGGGGTACAGTACCGCCAAGAGTCATGAGCCACACCCCAAGACTCGCCACCACGGCCTTTGGGACGTTCCTCAGCTCTTTGCCGTGCTTCGGCTGGACGATGGCCATGTAGCGGTCTGTACTGATCAGGGCGAACAGCCACAGAGCCATGCAGGGGTAGAAGATGGTGAGAGCCGCACTGATTCTGCAGAAAAGATCTCCAAATGGCCAATAGTCCTGGTGGTGGTAAACCATTCTGAAGGGAAGGAGCAGGATGAAGGTGAGGTCCACCACCGCCACGTTTATCATGTAGACAGTGACAGAGTTCCTCTTCTTGGTGGTGAGGGCAAACACCCATAAAGCAATGATATTGACTATGACTCCAATGACGAAGACGAAGCAGTAGAAGATCAGGCCGGCCATGCGGTACTCCACCGGGCCCTGTTCCAGCCTTACAGTGTCAGACTCCACAGACATGTTGGAGAAGTTTAGATTCAGTTTCATTCTGAAACTTACAGAAGGAAACAAGATATTAGCGATTACTTCCATTGAATAATTCCTTTTAGTCCATTTATTTGCATTATTTTAGTTGAATAATTGATTAAGGTCATGTACTTCTAGCAAGGACTTGATTAAATCTAAGCTGAGTGGTTCTGTAATTTACTGTCAGCTACAAAAAATACTGCACAAAACAAAGATTTATTTACAGATTCTGATTTTGATTTTGACCATTCTGACTGCAATAATCTGTTAAATTTCAAGTGTTAAATGATGCCAGGAGCAAAGACGAGGTAACGCAACTTACTTTTTATCATTATGTAGAAGAATCCCTCATTTTCTGAATCTAAGAAAAAAAACAACAACAACAACCAAATCACCAGTGTAAGCACAGACAAACGTTCTGTGTTTGAAAGAAAAAAAAAACAAAAACGAATAAATTAGCCACAGGCTGCATCTAAATTTGCTCATATCTGTGTTTTACAGTTTGCAGAAGTAGCTGCTCGGTAATTTGGATATGTCCTTTTAAAAGCTGTGCAGCTGCACTGTGAGAGATGGAGGAAGACAAACAGACAATGTTGGTCTGGATGTGTTGTTCCATTATTAGAATTTACGATAAAAACTTACCGTAGTTGCACATTACACTGTAGAGAGAATGGAGTAACTGTAAGCTGTGGTCAGGTTAAACAATCTGGAAGTGAGAAATTGATGCTGTGTATTGCTAGTAAATCATGTGACTTCCACGTTTTACATTTAAGCATTCATTTTCTCCACAGTACTGTACTGAACTGTCAAATGTGTATTGTGGCCGATCATTTAAAATCAGGAAACCGATTAATGTGTAGCTGCAGAATAAAACAAATTTGCAGAGTGACTGAAAGAAGTTTGACCCAAAACTCAGCAGCGAAGCAGCCATACGGCAAGTGACTATAAAACATGTCTGCCAAAATGACTCCCTCCTCCATCTGAACGGTTCAAACAGATCAGGTAGCCTTGCCTGAACAATAAAAGACTGCACTTACCACAGAAATCACACAAACATCTCGACAAGCTTGCGCCAACAGGTTTATGAAGCGGCACAGCGATTTATCTGAGCACTCAGCTAAAACAGGGAAGTGAACGCTTTCTCTGAGGGTATTGTGATGGCAGTGGTGGTGAGACTGAGCACAGTGTAAAGCCCCCATCACTTCCTGTGCTGTAATGTCTGTACTTTAGATTCCTTTACAGTATCTGCGTAGTTGGAACACAAAGGGCTACAGCTTTCCACAGTCTGCAATTACACCCCCTTAAAGAAAATGATGTGCCATTAGAAGTGGGAGTGTGTTTGGCAGGCAGAGAGATGGCAGATTTAGGGCGAGTTATTGATTGGAAAAGTGGGGTCTGTCACAGCACATTAGTTCTCAGGGGAGTAATCCACAGCAGGTTGCTGTGAGAAGCATCTGCTGCTGGAGAGAAGTAATTAAAAACAGGATGTTGAGGCAGTTGCCATATAAACAGGAAATAAGACGGTGGTAATAGACACTTCACGCTGATGCTGTGAGATGGTTTTACACCACGTCGACTTAATGGATGCAAAGCGCATACCTCAGGTGAAAAGCTCAAGGTCAGGCCGGACCCGGGCTGAATACAGATTAATGTGTGTGATTAATGTGTGTGTGAGCTGCTAACAACTATGAATTAGGACATTTGGCTCAAGGAACATTGTGCAATGAAAACTTCTTCCTCTTCTCTCCTAAGTGGTACTTTCCATTCAAATCATGCAGCAGATCTTGTAAAACAGAGAGGAAATCAAACTTTCCCATGACTTACAGCGTTTCCTCCTTTGTGCCTCCTGACTGCTTTGATGCTCAACTTCTTTCCATGCTCACTACACTTTTTTTTATGACACTGTTTATATGGAAGCTGCTCATTCAGTCTAATTCTTATTCCTGGGAAATAATTATCTATCGGCTTGTCCTCTCGATGTGTCTTAAAAATTTCATGCCAGATGGTACTTTGTGTTCACTGCAATATGTTGTTATGACAACAGTCTGTGTGATGTTTTCCTCTCTTTGATATTTGTCATGTGGTTGCCTCAGCAAGTCCTCCACATAAATCCCTAGTCTTTATTGTCACCTTTATCATAAACTATGCAAGTGCATTTTTACGTACAGATATCTGTTTAGACAACATCCACCTGTCTTTTTGTTCCTCCCGTCCATCATTTTATTTTACGCTCTGCCATTCTTCTTACATATAAAAAAGGCACAATTTAAAAAAAGAAGCTGAAGTGATACTCCTCCTACATCTGCCAGTATTTAGTTTTGGTCTACAGTATGTTGCCTGTGAAAAGCCCGTTGGACTTCCTGTCACTTCACCTCTTTACCCTGTTTTACACTGCCCTCTAGAGGCTGAAAAGAATCACTACAAGGTTGCTCTGGTTTTGATAGCAGTCTGTGCCTAATGATTGATCTAGTCTTGGAATAATCAATTTCTTATTTCTGCAAGTAAGACGAGGCTATTATAATGTACTAGATAATATTTCATCTCTGGCAATTATTGCAGAAAAAGACTTAACAAACCTTTTATAGTACAAAATAGCATAGAAGTGTATCTTTGCGGTCATTTTATGTTTAGTTCCGTCGTTCCTTTTCTCCACCTATCACTCTTTCTAAAATCTTCTTTATTAGAGTTGGTAACTTGGGTGCTTTAATTCAAAAGTTAAAGGCCCCCTCCAGACATTTTTTAAACAGATATAAAAACACTCTTCTTTGAATAATAATCTGTGTGTGATATAGATTTTCCACAGAAACTTCAATTACTGCTTTCAGCATTCTTAAAATTACATCTAGTCCATCTCCCGCAGTGTAAAATCCAGAATCTACAGCATGAATATGTAAATACTGTTCCTTTCAAAAGTTGGACACACGTTCAGAACTGAACTCAAGATGTGTCCTACTTCACTGCAAAGGACAGGTGGGGAACATCCGGCCGCCTTGAGACTGTTACATCAGGCCCGCCAGACAATCCATAGATACAAAAAAAACAAGTGCTTTTTCCTAGACACCTCCTCCACAGGGGTACCACAAGGGTCAGTGCTTCGACCCCTTCTCTTCTCAATATACACCACCGAACTTGGTGCAGTCATCTGCTCACATGGCCTCTCATACCATTCATATGCTGACGTTACCCAGCTCCTTCTTTCGTTCCCGCCAAATGACCCCACGGTCTCAGCTCGGATGTCAGCATGCCTTGCCGATATCTCGGATGAAGGACATGGATGAAGGAATGACACTTTTCAGTTTAACTTGTCAAAGACTGAGCTCCTTGTCATCCCAGCCGGTCCCTCTATACAACAACAGATCAGTATCCAGCTTGACTCGGGTTTGCTTGCAAAACCTGCCAGAAACTTGGGTGTCTTGATTGATGACCAGCTAACTTTCAAAGGCCATGTGGCCTCTACTGCTCGGTCATGCCGATTCGTCCTGTACAACATCAGGAAGATCAGACTTTACCTGTCTGAGCATGCAACACAACTCCTAGTACAAGCACTGGTACTATCACGCCTTGACTATTGTAATTCCTTACTGGCAATGCTCCCAAAATGCTCGCTAAAACCTTTGCAGATGATACAGAATGCGGCGGCTTGCCTGGTATTCAACCAGCCCAAACGAGCGCATGTCACTCCGCTGTTCATATCCCTCCACTGGCTCCCAGTTGCTGCCCGCATCAAGTATAAGTCCTTGATGTCAGCATACAAAATTGTCACCAAAACCGCTCCGAGCTACCTGAACTCCCTCTTTCAGGTTTATGCTCTCTCCCGCTCACTACGCTCTGCCCAGGAACGACAAAACTCCTAAGTCTCTAGCTAGACTCTTTTCTTCTGTGGTTCCCAGGAGATGGAATGAGTTACCAAACTCCATTTGTTCTGCAGAGTCCCTTGCAATCTTTAGAAAAAGACTAAAGACCAAGCTCTTCACTGAACACCTTGTTCTTTAATAAGAAAAACCCAAAAAAAACAAAAAACAAAAAAAACCCTCTAACGACTTGGTGCACTTTTTGCACTGCTTCGCAGCATTGTCTTGTAGCACCTATGTCCAGTTGGGCCAGAAAGTTGCGTTAGGGCACTTACTCTTGTTGTTCTCTCCCGTCTAGAACCTTGCTTGTGTAATATGAAAATCTCATATGTACGTCACTTCGGATAAAAGCGTCTGCCAAATGACAAATTGTAATTGTAATTGTACACAACACACATCGCAGTTGATATTACATCAAAGCTCATGGCGCCTCTCAACTGAATGTAACTAGCTGCGTCGTGTTGGCTCTTTCCAAAAGACATTGAGAAACGATTATTTTTTTTTGCTGAAGAAATAGACAAACCAGTGAATTTAAGTTAGTTTGTGTTGACGGGCTCACAGTGATGAAGAAGGCTAATGTCCAGCATCATTACAGCTACAAACATGCCTAAAGTTGACCCTCTTTGTGGAGTTTGGATGCCCAACGAGCAGTTTTCACGGACCACATTCTGACAGAGAGTGTTATACAGGCAGGTTTTGTGGTGAGCAGCTAACAGCTAAGAGGCTGAAACTTCATTCAGAAGCTGAATTTGTGAAGGAGAGTCTTGCTGCTGTGGAGCTGCTAACGCTGGACAAAGAAGAACTTTCAAAGTGTCAGTTTGTCTGGTATAATTCACAGAGATGAAGGAAAACCTGCAATAAAGGAAAGCTTCTCAGCTCTGCTTTCAAATGTGAAATCATGTGAAGTGAAATTAAAGCTTTTTAAAAATGACTCATACAAAGACTCAGCTCATCTCAAGACTGACTGACCCACACCTGGAAATCCAGCTCTGAGTAGCATCATCATCATCATCATCATCATCATCACTGCCATCTGACATCAGACGCCTCACCAAAGGGAAGCAGCTCCACAGTTTGCAGAGGTCAGTGTGATAAGATTCAGTAATTTAGTATGACCAGGGGTGCTTCCACCCCCAGACCACTGTCTATCCTCAGTGTATGTGCACTGGGGGCTTCAAGTTTTCAAATCACACTTCAGATGCTGAATGTGAAAACAATCTTCTAGAGCTGAACACATACATCATTTTGCACAGTGAAGGTCCAACTCTTGAGTGGAATCGGCCTTTAAGTCAGAAAGTTATTCAAATTAAAGCTGCAGAACTCATTTTCTGGACAATACATTCATATTACTGCAACACTGACATTATAAAATAATCCAGATGAATCTACGCCTCTGAAATTGCCATGTTTCAAATGTATGCATACATCATGTGATGTTCTCTGACGCTTCCCCGCCATCCCTTTAAAACAGGTACTTTCCTTTAATCCCTAAAGAAGTCACATGATAGAAACAAAAGGGAGTGATAAAGCATGGTGATCATACGGTATAGGTGACAGTGTTCATTGCAATACAAATAGTGTAGAAAAGTGTAGAATAAAGCATATTAAGGTCTGTTATGCTGGATTGCCATGAATGGTGATATAGCAATGGCATGGATCTCTTGGTGTACCAGCATGGAAAATCAAATAGTGAAAATGTTGATCGCAATTTCCCAAAGCTAAACATTAAGTTCTCAAAGGCCGTGTTTTGTCCAACCAACAGTCCAGACCCAAAGATAGTCAGTTTGATATATAACTAGCTATAGCTAATGCTCATATTAACTGCTACAGCAGCAACATGTCATGTTTGGCCATTTTGATTAACAATGAATTGATTACCAAGAGAGTTGCCGATTCATTTCATGTCAATTGACTAATCAATTAATTGACTCGTTTCAGCTCCAGCTCCCTCACTAGTATTTGTACTCTGTGCTTATGTTTCCACAAGCGTCACACCAACAGTTCCCGAAACCGAGGATTTCAATCAATTTTGGTTAATAACGCTGTGGTCATGCAGCGACAAATACACTAATAATTACGGGAAATTATCATCTGTTGTTTAGTTCAGGCTTTTATAAGCAGGAAGTACTGGCTGGTATTTTGTTCTCTGTAAGCGCATGTTTTCTTCTGTGGTTTTGTTGGAGCCTTGGCTGTGGTTATGCTGGATGATAAGCTTTGCCATCAACATGGTGAAATGAACTCTGCTGAACTTTACTCCAGTGCCTTGCCTTGCTTGGCTGTATCTCCACCTATGTCTTGTCTCTGTGTAATCTGTTGTTGAGTGTGATGATACAAGGAGGATGCTTGAGGTGAATGTTGTCTCTGTTGCGCCTGCTTTTCTTCCCCTGGTGTTTTGGAAGCGTTTGCAGCAAAAGATGTAAAAAAGCAACATTTTCTGGTTTGGGCGTTTCATTGTTATTTCCTCTCTCAGACAAACCTAACAGCCTTATCATAATGAGCGCAGAGGTGAATCTTGGATGTATCAGCTGTGATGAACTTAAGAGCAAAATGGTTAACAAAGCAGAGGTTAGGGCTATAAGCGACCTCCTCAAAATCCAAAACTGAGAGCAAACTTGGTCCAGCAATCGACAGTTCGCAGAAGTCAAGTGTTTGTCACAGCTTTTTTTAAACATAATGGTCTGTTATGGTCAATATTTGCGTGATTTGAATCTCTGTCTTGAGAAGAACCTGAACTTTGTTTTATTTACTTTCAGTACTGAATTGACTTCAAAAAGAGCATCTTGAATTGCACAAATCAGGAACACAAAATGAAACTGTATGATCTGCACATTCAATTTGACATTCATTGGGAAGAGAAAACAACATAATCATCTCCTGCTATTCTTGAACAATCACAGATGAATCACAAAGTGCACCACCCAAATTTAAAAACAGACAGTAAAAGTAAAATGCACAGTTATCTCACACACACACACACACACACACACACACACACACACACACATATGCTTTATGTAGATCTTTGTGTTACATCACACAGACAAACAAGTTGTATTAGACTGCATCCACATACTGCTACTAACCCCAAACTTTTTTTGGTGCCTATCCTTAACCACACTGATGTGCCAAAAACATAGCACTTAACCATAACTACACCTTAGTTGTACTGTAAAACAAATTATTATAATGTAACAATAATGTGTGTTCCTTAAAGTTATACTACAGTGGATTTTCTAACAACAGCTGATTGTGTAATGCTACAAAGATTTCTTTATGTACATTTTTAATGGCTCCTACATGATGACCAACGCAGGCCCCAAAATGGATCCTTGAGGAACTCCCTTTGTAAAATCAGGATTGTCCCATCTGATCTCATTACGTGGCCTTCTAAATGAATTCTGGGAACTGCAGAAATGGTTGAGACAGTAAATGGCACACTGCAAGCATGTTAATTTGGTTTACTTGAGCACAACTGGCACATCTAAAAAATCTGTTCTCCCATGCAAGTAACAAAGAACAATGATGCCAACTGATGGAAGAGTTGCCTTTTAACAGAGTAAGAGACTCCAGTTTTTTTGTTTTTTTTTTTGCGAAAGTGAAAACAATGTCAAACGTTACGATAGAAACAAAAAATGTGACTTGAAACATTTTGATCATCTGACATTCTTCAACATCTCTAAACATTGCTCAATTCATTCTCTGAACACTTAAATGTGTTGACAGATCTAGCTTTCTGGACAAATGAAATGACACCAGATTTTCAGGAGCATAAATGTTGTTACAGTTTTCTCAAGAAAATCCCTACCAAAAGCAACAATATACATGGAAGTTATAGACCTCTCATAGTGCTGTGAAGCTGTGTTTTAAAGAGAGGGTGCCTCGTCAGCATGCTCACGTGTGGTGCAATTTCACATTCCTGCCAGTGGTTTCACACTATTCCACTGATCTACAGGTGGCTTTAACACACCGCTGCAGAGTGCCAGCAACGACAAGGACGAGGACCGCAAGCTGGAAAACATGGATGTAAACAGTGCTAGATTATGAATACATTCATCTTTACAGATATTTTATGAGGAGTGAATACACTCGACATCAGGATACACACCGTGCCTTATTGCAAACAACGCTGAATTTAAACAGAACTTTTGTGTGTTTACAAGAAATCATGACATCACTTTCCACCATCACTCATCACTCACAAGGAAATGAATGCAGACAAAAATGTGGCGCCCCTTCAACAAAATAAGGCTAATCAGTTGGCAGGCAACTGAAATAATGAGCGTACAGTTTGTCAATTTTCCTGAGATATTACAACTATGTGCTAAACTGCAACTTGAGGTAAACAAAAATCAGTCAGATTTCATTTTGAAGTGAAACTCATATGTTCTTGCACCTTAACATCTCAGTTCATAAAAGTAACACTGTACAATGGGATTAGATGTGAGGTCAATGTTCGGTTGCAAATATTAAATTTCAAAAAATGTGTCTTTCAGGCAAGTATACTGCATTCAGGAATCTAAATCTACACATGCTGTACATGAACATATTTTACATCTGGTTTTCATCAATATCTCTTTGAGCTCTGAGTCATTGTTGACTTTTTACATCCAACATGTGCTACTCCACCAACACTCAGTCTACAGGCAGGAGACTACTAGGCATACTAAATAAAGAAGTATTCTTCTTTCTTTCCTTAGCGGCAACAATCTCTGCTTTCCTGAGTAATTCACTAATATTACTAAGAAAAATATGTACAACACAGTTTAAGGGCTGACTTTTCCTCCTTAAAATTCTGAGTTATTCTGTTAATGTGCTTTTAAAAACATTCCCTGGTGTAAACTAATCTGGTCCAAAAGAGCTGAATTTCTGCTAGGTGCAGATCTAGATGCTGAGTAGCTGCTTGGAGTCCCTGTTGGCATGAGTAGGTCCACGTGTAAAAGGTTCTTCGTGTTGTGCCTCAGTTCTCTCATTCACTCAGGCCGCAGCACTCTCCTCTCTGTGAGTCTCTCACTGGTTGTGCCTATAGTTGAACTGAGTTGGATCTTGTTGCCATCAATAATATCCTTAGAGGAGCCTTCAGGTGACGTCCTCACTGCGCTGGAGAAGGACATGCTGACCTGTAGCTTCAGCAGCTTCAGAAGTTTCCTCTTGTAGCCTTTGCAGGCAAAGAAGTAGATAAAAGGATCCAAAGAGGAGTTGAGGTTCATCAGGCACACAGTGATGTGCAGCGACACCTGAAAGGCTGTGAGATCAGCACAATCGGGGCTTGACACCAGCTTGCGGATCATGTACTGCAGGAGGTCAATGTGATAGGGGCTGTAGCAGAGAACAAACACCAGGGCTACGCAGCAGATCACACCGATGGCCTTGCGGCTCCGTCCAGACTTTTCTGTCAAGTGGTTGTTCTTGGCTGTGAAGTGGAGTTTGGTGCACAAGATGGAGTAACACACGAGGATGGTCACCACAGGGATGACATAACCAAGGAAGACAGCACCAATCAGCACTGTGGCAATGTGGTCGACCTTCTCAAAGTTGGGGTATTCCATACAGGTGATGTAGCCATCAGGTTCCTTGTTGGTCATTTGCATGCTCAGCAGGGGGAGGGTTTGTGCTAGGACCAGCAGCCACACACCAACACAAATGTAGCGCACGTTACTGACCTTCCTAAGTCGGGCAAAGCGCAGAGGAAGGACCACGGCGATGAAACGGTCTACACTGAGGCAGGTCATGAAATTGACTCCTGCGTAGGTGTTGATATAGAAGATGAGGCCTGAGGTCTTGCACAGCGCCTCACCCAGAGGCCAGTGGAAACCCAGAGCATAGTAGGCAATCCTTAGAGGCAAAGACAGGGTGAAGAGGATGTCAGAAATGACCAGGTTGAGAGAGTACAAGGTGGTGGAGTTCATCTTCTTCAGATTGGGACGGATGACGTGGAGGGCAAGGCTGTTACCGAGCAGTCCCACAATGAACACAATGGAATAGAAAAGAGGCATGAGGACCCTGGCGTAGTCCCGGTGGGCGTACAAGGTGTCACAGACAGAATTCAATGAGTCATTGCTGGTGGATGAGGAGGTGGAGGTCACAGGCGCAGTGGTAGACTTCATCTTGATGTTTTAGGAACCAGTAACTACAAAAAGGAAAATAAAATGTGTTAATGATTTTCATTTCTATGCACATTTTCTTATTTTCTTTCTCATCTTCTCAAAAAATGTGATACAAAAAATGTGTATAATAAGGAAATAAAACCAAATCTGTCAGTTAACTCTAACCCTAACCCTAACCAAAGTCTTCAACCTAAAATTGAATGATTTACATTGTGGGGACTTGTGTTTTGTCCCCATAAGGAAGGTTAGTCCCCCAAAAAACACTGAAACAATGACTCTCTGTCTACATTGAAATGAGTCTATTGTCTGGGAGATCCCTGGCACAAGAGAACAAGCAGGGTTAGAAATATGACTCTTGCTTTCGAAAAGGAAGTAAAAGAAGTCACAGTATTTCTCACTATACCTGATGCCACTTACTGCCAGTTTCATAAAAAATGACCTGACAATGTCTGCTTGTATTAACAGAGGTGGTTTCTTTCACCCGTAATAAATTCTAAAACATGCCAAACATGATTTTGATGATTTCACCATATATCAAAAGCTCTCTTTAAGAATTAATGAATGTGCAAGGATAATATGAATTTATTTGTATTTGTTTTACCCTCACCTAATTAAAACTATTTGGGTTTTCACGCAGGTGAAGTCTCATCTGATTTATAATCTGTAGCTTACAGCCAGGTAGTGACAGACAACTTGTCCTGTCAAATACTGTAGAAGTTGTTTTTGTGGTGTGTAGTGCCACCTTGTGGGTCATTCTGAGCCCAGCGGAGAGCAACCTCTGCCTTCACTTGTATCAGTTTCAATAACCATGGCTTTGCATAATCAAGCCCCCACATTTCTTAAAGCAAAAGGTCAAATATTTAAAAAGGGAAAAGGTCTAGTTGAACATATGAAGCTTATTATTTGAGCACTAAAGCATCATTTAGATGATTCTGAGTACATTATTCAACTTGTTTACCCATGAAGATGACAAAACAGGAGTAAGGAAGGATACAGTAAGCATCCTCCCCAATTACAGCCCATTCAACCACTGATGTATGTATTGTGTTTGACTCACAGGACATAGCTGTTTTTTTCATGCCGTTAGCGACTAAAAGTGACATGAAGGAAGTCTGTGAACAATAACAGGTCTTTACTGTGATTCTGAATGCAGCTGCAGCACTTTCACACTTAAGGCGCAAAAAAAAATGTGGTGTTGAGAGACGACCGTACATATGAGGAAGTCAGCTTCCCCAGGGTGCTCTGCCTTAGAATGGCAGGCAGTTGGAAAGTCATATTGTTTGAGCTGAAATCATAACCCTCTCAAGCACATGGTGCAGTGGGGAAACATGTTTCCTGGCCCATTAACACAAGTCAAGGGGGATTTGCATCAAACATGTAGCAACACTACTTTCCAAATGCATTGTAAAATGATCAAAAATTAAGTTATATACATGACTGTAGCTATTTGAAAAGAAGTCTGTGTTTTATATCAAGAATATACTTTGTACTTTTCTGATAACACTCAAACTGTAGTAAAAGTTCCTTCTCACTGTGAGAGTCCTGGCTGTGATTGATTGCTCTCGTTCTGGTAGAAAGGGTACTTTTCACACTGAATTCCCCGAGAAGTCCCATGCTATTTCATCATCCAGCACTCATTGTGTTTAACTGTAGCAGGTGTGATGATTTGCCATTTGAAAGTGCCATTCTGTAGTTCAGATGCAAATTCAGCTTGTCGTTCGTTTTGCAAGAGTAAGTTTTCACGTGTAGTACATATCCGACTCTATATCACACATGTTTTCACAGCAGAAGTTCATCACAAGTTAAACAGCAAACTCAAACAGCTATGGGCACCATTCCACTTCGTTATCCCGCACGATATCCCATCTACCATTCACCCAGTTTGTAGAGGAAACTTACCGCACAGATGGAATAAGTTGATCTTGACTTGATTTAATGAAGCCGCATTGATCCAGAAGACATGACACCTCTTGTACAAAGTTTATCTTGAGTACACGGGTTGTGTCCTGACAGCACTACAGCCACACTGCCCTGAATGAGGACAGCATGACATACAGAAGTCAAGCTCCCAATCTGCTGCCAGTAACCATAGTGACAAAATATCCTGTTGCTCTCTCTCTCTCTCTCTCTTTGTCTCTCTCTGCCTGTGTCTGTGCGTGCCTCTTCCTTTTTGCTAAACCTTTCAAACGTTCTACCTCTCGGCACACACTTTTGAAACTCCTACGGATTGCTCCAATGTCACGTGACTCTGAACTGACGTATTGAAGATCTCATTTGGCCTTTTAGCTTGATAAATCTGCGGGGGTTGAGCCATCTGTGACATATTTTGGGAAGGGATAAGTTTCGTACTGCATGGCATGCCATGTGTGTACTCTAGGGAGGATGTGGCTTCAGCTGCACAGACGAGGCCATCCACAGTCATTTTTTATCACCCACTTAACTTTTTGTGACTGTATAAAAAGACTTGGTTTTTTCAACTGACCTTTATGACACAATAATTACATCTGATTATCCATTTCATTCGAATTCGGCCTCTTTTTTTAGTTTCAGATCAATTTCCCTTTAGAGTATGCAAATGAGTGACAGCAAAAATGAGGAAGTTCGCCTTTACTCCAAAAACACCTTTGTTTTGATGTTCGAGCTCAGAATGACTGTCAGAAAAGGGGAGTCACACAGGACTCATTTCAGTACAACCAATTTGTTTTGAAGGCCATAAAGTGATTTTCACTTACTGTCATGACTAAGTGTCACGGCTGTCATTGATGTATCAGTAGTTATTGCAGGTGTGATAAAATCTTTCTGCCCAGAATCACCAGTGACCTGTGTTGAGAGCACACTGATGCCGCAAAGCCAAAAGCCTCAGCAAACAAAGAAAGGCTCTGGTTTAAGGTGTAACAGTAGCAGCACACAGTAAAAGCACAGACATGCTTTGGTGTGAGAGATCAGAGAACATCTGAAATGTAAGATGTGGTCAGGTTTTGATATATTACTCGGAAAAAAAAAGAAAACAATGAAAATATGACTCAAGCAGTGACCAGGTGCACTTTCAAAATGAGATGATTTTTCAAAAAAATAAAAAATTCCTTAGGCTAAAGAAAAACAAAGATTGTATACCCACAAGTTGCTTAACTGCTCACGGTAATTGAATCAGTGGTTGCTAATCACACTCTGAACTTCGGAGTACTAACTGTTATCCTGCGGTTTTCACACCTTTCAATCACTCCCGCCCTTTTGGGTATTACCTTCTCTGCGACAGGATATGCAGTGTGGTGGCACATGCATGATGGTATGTATAAACATCTACCTACACATTTAGTTTTTTCAATCAGTCCACTAAAATTTGTCAGGGAAAGCCGTACTATGCTGCTAAACAGAGAAAAAAAATGAATAGTTTACTTACAGTAAACTAGTTTACTTATAGTTTAATTACAGTACATGTAGACAGTACAGTGAAAATGGTGCTTAATGGGGATTGTGCAGAATTGGGTTCGTAGTTACATGCTTTTGAATACACTTGAAATATATCTACAAGAACCATACTCAGTTTTTTTATTGACCACAACCTTTCTTTGTTCAAAACAAGTCCGGCGGTGAGGCAGAGGAAGCAGTTCAACTTCCTCATGGCTTGGCCTTGTGGATCTGACTCACTGGGCACCAGACGGCCAGATCACACCCAGCGCTGACAGACAGCAGACTGATATTCTGCCACGGCTATTCATAGAAGACAATGGGGCTGAATACCAAAGAAAAGTCACTTATTGTGTTTTTACACTCTGCTCTTGGGATCTTATGACAGTATGAAAGAAGGTATAAACCAAGGATTAAGGCCACAGTGATTAAAAAAAAGATAATTGTGCAGAAACTGAAGAGTGTGAGACGTTGGCAGATTTCTCAGAGCCTTTGATATTAATCAGTGTTTGGTACATCCTGTGTATAATGAAGGCAGCTAAGTTCAGTGAGAATTTCCTCTTGAGTTGTGCCTGTCGAAATATACAGTTATCTGCTGTGGATGACGTTGTGAGTTGCCTTCAGCTGAACTAGTGAAAATAACCTAACAATGACCAGTTCAGAGGTGCTATAGTCGAAGTGCTCTAGTACATCCCCACCATGCTGCTGTCAGCATTCTTCTGTGTATTTGCTGTATTCATGTATTTATCTTATATGGCTGTGATTTGTAGTACTTATCAATATTCCCAGTGGGACCATTGTGTGACCCTGCTGGCTGTGGTAAACAAACCTCTTCCGTGATTTTTCTCTGTGGTACCAAGATCAAAGTGAGTGGTTCTAAGTTTTACACCAAAACTTAACGATGCAGATGCATCCTCCTCCTTTGTGGCAATAAAAACATTGTCATGATAAACCCCTTTCAAGCTTGAGAACAGCACCAGCCTCTACATCTCTGCTACATTTCATGAATGCAGCTTATTGCTGACTTCATTCACAGCGTGCCATCGGTACCATATACGGTACAATTTGTGTTGACTACTGCCAATGGTGACTTAGAGTGTCAATAGTGTGATAGCAAGCCTCTCGGATGTTGCTCAGCACGTGGTTAAGATAAGATTGCAAAAGCTGTACAGGAAACTCATGCGGCTGTCTTCTTACTTGTTCTGAAAAAAGGAAAACGGTTGGGTAACAAAATTGTATCCATATTGCTAAACTTATGATATTTTAAAGCATTTGATTCTGTTCATAGTGCAGTTGCACACATCAACACATCTGTTTTTTGTTTTTTTTATCAAATTTTTATTGTTATTAAAGATGCAGATATACAATCAAAAATGAACAACAGCACTGAAAAAGCAATAACACAAAACACTATTCACAAGGACTTTTTAGCAGTGCGCCAACAAATGGTATAAAGAGCACACATATAGGGTCACTCTAAGTCACTATAATGTACATGCCAAGACAACTTGACACACTTACATATGTGTATGCATACATGAGACTGCACATCTTATTCACATGAGACTGCACATCTTACTTACAGCCTATCCTAAAACATACTCATACATGCTTACACAAACACAAGCAGTACATAGCCGCAGTAAGGAGCATAGAGTGATAACCAATAATGTAACTGGTTACAACATAAGCAGCTTGCTGCAACCCCTATGAATGAGCCAGTGTGTAACATTGAAAGATGTCTACAACAGTTAGCACAGTTAGCAAATTATAGAGCCCAAACAGGGAACCATGAATTAAGTCAAGAAGCCTTTGAGATTCTCTATTGTTTGGGTCCAAAGTCTTATAGTTTCCTCTTTTGTCCCATGGATACGTGCAGTTGACAACTCAAGATAAGCGACATCTAGAAAAGTGAGCACCCATTGCCGTCGAGTAAGTATGTGTGGAGGTTTCCACCTAGTTGCGACCATCTTTTTAGTGGTCATCAGCCCGGCCAAAAGCACTCGCTCACGAGCCATCTGTAAATGAAGCTGAGAGAGATTGTTTAAAATCAGTACAGATGGGGGCAGGGGGATAGGAATATGTAATAAATTGGACAGATTTTCTTTCACCATCTTCCAGAAATTGGCTATACCAGGGCATTCCCAAATTATACCATAAAAGGTACCAAGTGCACCTTTATGGCATAGTACAAGTTTACGTGGAGTCACATCAACACATCTTTAACATGTTTACCGTGCCCTTTTGCCATGCCCTTTTTATACAAAGTTCCTCAATTCAGTCCCCAAATGTTTAAAGGGCTGCACTGACTGAAGCTGTTCAACCAGAACGGTGGTGAAGACCTTTATACACCTTTAAAAGTTTAAGTCAACACCTTAACCTCATAGTTGCTCTTTCATGAGAAAGCCAGTGCAAACTGCTGCTGTGCGGCAACAGTTTGTTCAAACTGTATTTAGTTGGTTATAAAATCATATAACATTTCTAATAATGAGCCCAACAACCATTTCTGAGAGTAGAATCTGGAGTATTTTTAAAACACCACATGGTAAAAATATCCTCTTTTCCTCTATGTACAAGCACCTCTTCTCACAACAGAACTCCTCTGACATGAGCACTGGAGGTGTTGAGTTTCAGATTGCTTTCAGTGGGTTGAAGGAGAACTATAGAGGTCAAAGATTGGCATTTGACACACGTTCATAGTGTAATTAGACTTGTACTGTAACTTCAGTGAGTCACAGGATGGCAGCAATGTCTTTACTGCTCTACCCCAAACTGTAACTGAAAAAGATAATATACAGTGGATTACAGGTCCATACATTTTATTTCAGAGGGTAAATATGAAAAAAAAAATCTACTAAACATAATTGGAAATAATACTGCTTCTTATGATATGAATACCATAACAAAATACAGTGAAAGCTGTAGCTGTATTGGCTTCCTGAATGTAACAGCACCAAACGAAAAACACAAAAAAGGATCACTCCTCATACTTTTTTCAACTAAATATCAGTACTTTCTATTCTGATCCATTCTATGTGCCAAATATGTCAATATCTCCTTCTACATAACTGCTCTTAAATCCTGTGCACATAGCAACTAAGAGAAACCACAAAGACAGAGGATGAACCCACACAAATATGACCCTGGACCTCCTCCTAAGCAACCACTTTGTTTCTGCCCTACACCAACACCCCCATCACAGCCTGCACCTGTCCGCTACCTCTCCATTTGCATGAGAGAAGAGATAGAAACTACAACAATGGCAAAATTTCTAAAGCTTGTCCACCTACGCTACCGTTGAAACTGATGACTGCACTGTTGCTTTTGGTCTTTCTGCAGGGTTGTAATGGTGGCTTATAAAAATGAACAAGAGGGCGTATTATGAAAAACAAGAGTTGTCTTATATTGCGGTGGATTCAGTGAATAGTGATGTTACCTACCGCTGTTAATGCATGAAACTGTTACCCTCTGTCATTATCAACCTATCAACTTTCACACATTCAACAGCGGTTCTGAGCAGTGCCTCTGTGATGTGTTACACAGAAAACTGTACTCACAGAGGTCAAGGTTTACTTGTGGTAATTTATGAATAGTGCTACATTAATGCTGATAAACCTCAACCAGTCTGCTTCCTCTTTGAAACCAAACGACTTTTAGTGTGAACAAAGAGTCTAAAGTGCTCTGACTGACTTAACTGGTACTCTTTCTACTCACACACTTTAATCCTTCCCTACTGTAGATGGCATGTGCATATTGAAGAAACTGTTGTTTATTAAAAATTGCTTGCATTCAGCATAAAAAAAACTGTTGATGTTGATACTGGATAATTCTGTCATTGTGCTGAATATTTTCCATATCACTTATTAATGTAATGTGTAGACGAGTTGTAGTAAATGGCCTGAAACATGCCAAACATCAGTATGGTCCAGTATGGTAAAACTAAGGGACAACTTCCGTTTCAGCATATCTTAAAAATACCATCACCATCTCTCAATTTACATACACTTAAATACATTTAGAGAAATTAATGAAATAAATTAGAAATCCTGAAATTACCTTAATCTTCATATGAAACGTGGATATGGAAGATTTTAAATGCCAAAAAGTCGAACACAAAACACGTTGTTATTTGAGTTTGCTTTTTATGTACGCATTTACTGTGTCATAATCAAAAGAAAAACGTAATGCTAAATGAAAATCATTTGGCCTGAATGAATCATTTTTCACTGTGACACATTAAAATCAAATCAACAACCTTGAAAACAAAGTGAACAGGGTTGTTGTGTTTCAGTGTTCTCCAGCAGAGGGCAGCATACGCCTGCCGATCCTAAATGCAGAGTTCATTTTAAATAGTTTTCATGAGAGATGCAGGAGAGCTTTTCTCTTAAGGTGAAGACACATCACTGTTGCCAAAATGATGTGTCTTCACCGTGTCGGGGTCGTGGGTGAAGCTCATTGGCGCTAACACGAGCTGATGGCAGCCGTGACAAACACTGGGACGATATGCTTATCTCCCAGTTCGATACTATCATGATGCTTGGGTGCTGATTCAATGTGTATTGCGACTCTTAATTATTACAATTCTACAACTACTATGATTGCTTGCTTTTTTAACAGTAGCTCATGGAAAACCGTTGAGTCATAGACCTTTAGAGACTGTATATCATGAGTCATCTTTCCAAAAACAATCAACATTACATGTGAGTCACTGAGTTTTATTTCTGCAGCATCATAGCTATATATAAAAGTGTAAAGTAGTTTTTGAAATAGTCAGCAGCAAGGGGCTGTTCCTGCTCATCAAGCTAGTGCCATAGGAAAAAAAATAGATAAAATTAGATGTTAGGCCAAGCACGTACAGCACAAATGCACAAATTCAACCTGGAAACTGTCCTTTCAAAACCCTGGACTAAAAGTGTAAATAAAATGTGCAATAGTGAAAATACACGCTTTTTGAAGTAAAGTGCCACATTTAGCTGTTCCTGTACACCGTATGTGTGCTGCCCTCTCCTGAGATATAATGTCTCCACCTAGTGGTTGGTGTATCAGTGTATTTCAGATGCGGAGTAGCAGATTGAGTTAGAAATGTGAAGTCAGCAACTGTTAGTTCTTTCCCACAAAGCAAAGGAAATATGATATGTGAGAATATATGGCTGTAAGTATGAGCACACATGTCGTTTTATGTTAAGCATGTTGAGCAAAATGGATGGCACCTCTTGTGAAGATAATGTTATTGCGGTCACAATGCTAATTTCTTTTAATGATAACGCCCATAACGTGTCAGCATTGAGCTAATGGACTAAGTGCTAAAAATGTCAATATATATATATTTTTTTCCCCACCCCTACAATTGAATGCAGTACTGGGGGTAACTAGTTACATCTGATGCTGTTGTAGAATTAGTAATTAATTTTAATCCATTAAAGTTACTGAGAAAAAATGTGTAATTAAATTAAAATTGTGAACCAAAATGTGATTATGTATGTATTATGTTATGTGTTGTGTTCTTTTCAGTAAAAAACGTATACATATGTGGAATGTAACGTTCATTCTGTTGCTTTGCATCTTGTTGACATGCAGGAATGCCGTCTTTCAGCATATTTCCGGGCAACGTGGGTCAGCAAAGCTTCAGGACAAGCTCCAATCAAATCAGTGCACATTGATCTAGGTAAGAACACCTTTCAGTGCTGGAAATTCAACAATATTTTCTGTATGAAATCAGAAAAGGGCTCTAACATTAGAGAAAAATGTAAAAATTTTCTACCAGCGGTGAAAATGCTGCCAACATTGAAATGAAACATTTAAAAGCAAGTTAATGTAACCGCTATCAGTAGAATAAAATAATGTACCTCCTGCGCTACCAACTTATTTATACTGTATGTGTTCAAGACTCAACCGAGCTCTATATTTTGCTTGGTTTAAATATAAGCGTTTTGTACTTTGGAGTTTTATTTCCAAGTTTAAAAGATTTCCTAAAAAATAATCGAAAAGAAAAGCATCACATTGATTAAGTAATTAAAATACTTACATTACTGACTGTATTTCTAACAGGGTAACTGGAATCTGTAACCTGTTGCATTTCCAAAAGTAACTCTCCCAACACAGATTTACAATGAAGTTACAGTTGTGATAAACTGTGTGTTGTTTTATTAGATGAATTCATGAACTGATGCAAACACTTCTCAGTATTTGTTGACAGCTAGCCTAATTGATATTAGCCAGATAGTATTAGCTTACCAGCTGGGTTAGAAAAAAAGGAAGATCCTCTAAGCGTCTGTAGCCAAATATATCTCTTAAAACTATAGAAATGTCAAAAATTCATGTCACCATGAAAACAATTCGATCAGTTATTAGGGACAAATATTAATTATATTTTTCATTCAATTATCACACAGTAAATGCATGCATGCAAAAAAAAAAAAATCAAATACAGAAATAAACAAACAAACTTTATTTCTGCGTTTAAGGGGATTTTAAGGAAAACAGTTGAGAGGATTCAGCTCTGGGTCACTGCCAGCACCTCCAGCAGTCTGTGATAACTCCTCTTTGGGGGTCTTGAAGGGTAGCACAAAAGGCTAGAAGAGCTCTTTGGCAGGCAACACAAAGAACCACCACCAGCATGTCACTAAGAAAAATCAACTGCTACAGGATGACAGAATGAGAAGCAGCAAACTGACACTATCCAGGATGAGGAAATGGAAATGTTGCAATCCAACAAGCGTCTATGGGTGTGCATCGACACATAAAGTTGACTCATAACAAAGGTCAAGGCTAGGCAAGTTTTTTTTTCTATGCAAATACAACGTGCTTTACATGAAGGTTATGACTAAAAGAAAGTGAAATAACAGGAACAGTGATGAGGAGGAGGAGGGCAGATCAAATTAATGATAAGAACAATGAGAACAGTAAAAACAATAATAATAACCATTCACGACAAGCACTCACAAATTATTCAGTTCAACTAATTCAGCAAAGGACATAATGCACATTATTGACAGGCAACAGGTGAAAAAATGTTGTTGAAGGTGAAACAAGAATGAGATGTAGCCTATGGAGCCACAGCAGTGACTTTAAATGTCTTTTTTTTCCACTGTCACAGGTTTTCAGTCAGTTTGCCATTTTGGTGTAGACAAAAAGAAGGTGATTTAAATATCACCTGCATACTTTTTAAAATTACGTTATGCTCTTAATCCAAAATCAACATTTCCTGTGTCTATTTCAAATTAAAAGCCCTCCCGTGTTTCAGTGGACACAATCCTTTTGTGTAATCCCGTTGAGTGATATGAGTAATGCACAACAACCAATTGCTAGAAAAAAAACGAAGTGTACTGTTGAATTTATTGAATTAAAGTGACGGAAATGCACATTATATGACACGAACAAGGAGTTTATTCACCTGGCAGGCCAGCATAAGATCAGTGAGAGGTTAAGTTTAACCCACCTCAGTTATAAGTGAAAAAACAAGGCAAAGAGGACTTAACATACAGATTTATATGAACAGGGCAGACTAAGGAAAAAATAAAAATTTTGTCAAAATAGCAAAATCCAATCATTTTTTATGCCTATTTTATTTTTCAGTGGAACTTTTTCAGTACCATCAGTGGCTTCAGTGCCAATAGAACTTTTACAATATTTCCAAATGTGTTTCGATGCTTTTTCAGTTCACTTTTTTTCAAATGCCAAATTTTATTTTCAGTGCCAAGATTTAAGTTGACTGCCCTGCCTCCATACTATTGCCAGTAAACACTAAAAGCAACATTTCTATACTCTCAGTGCAGCAAGAATTTGGATGGGACAAGAGCATAGAGAAGAGACAACAGAGTAAAGTGTGCTGCATCATTAAAATAGAATGTTTCTGGTGTTATCTTTCATGTGCGCACCAAAGTTTGATCTATCTAAAGGAAACACATCAGGTTTGTGGGTGTTTGTCTGATTATACATGGCTTGGTCCCTCTGATAGCACTTGAGATAAGGGTTGTTCTTGTGCATTTTCCCAGACAGCTAGACTCATCATGTATCAAATGAATATTTTAAAATGTCAGTTTTTTCAATTGCCAATTCTTTCTCTCAATCAGGTTCATTTACTGATGGTTATTATCTGTGTATGACCTTGTGTGTGGTATGTCAAGGTATGCAGCCAATCAGAGATAGTAGCTTGAGAATAATGCTACAATAATCTTAATGAGCCTTAAACACGATGTTTCACTGGACTATTGCTAGACAAATTTGTTGGCCTTTGGCTATTGCGCAGATCCACTGTGTACCTTCAGTGACATCATCTTTTTAATGTTCATTGCCACTGTTTTTAAAATTCTTCACATTCTTTTGCATTTGCAGTTCAGATTGTTTTCAAGTCATGAATATGTGTGCAACTGTGTATTTGTCCATATATTCCTCATCTTGTGGGGACATGAATCTGTTTATACAGTCACATTGTGGAGACTCTGTGATCTAAATCATAAAATTTTCAGATGAAGACTGGGGTTAAGGTTAGGGTTGGGTTTAGGTCAGGGTAATTGTCAAGGCTAGGTCCAGAGGACACTGTAGCAGGAACTACCACTAGGGCAATTTTCAGTGTGTTGCCAGGTGTTTATATGTCTGTCTGTCTGTCTGTCTGTCTGTCTGTCTGTGGTCAGATTTTGTCAGTACAATAGAATCACAAGCATGCAAGAAGTAAGGAATGTCACCATGCTGATGGGCATGACTGCTGGTGAGATCCCACCACAAGATGATCTCTAGTTTTTGCATTATTTTCTACAAAAGCTGTGCATTTTTCCAGACAGCATGCTAATGGGGTGAAAGGCAGGTGCTTCAGTCCAAGTGCAAGTGCAGCTGAATGATGCAGCCACTTAGCCATAATACTATTGCTAATTGTGCGTGTGTGAATAACAACCATTGCTCCCTTTTATGGAAGTGTGCTGGCCTGTTTTGCATTAGGAAAAACTGCTGGAAAAAAATCAATTAAAATGATTTTTATAGACTAAAACTTATTGAGCTGGAGCTGACAAAGAATATGTAGAGTCACATCATCTATAGGATGACAATCTTACCACCTTTTTGATTTATTCTCACAATGTGATTTAAGACAGAACTTAATGCTGCTTTATTGTATTGAAATATTTTTATATTAACAATTTTTTAAATTCCCACATGCACTGAGAGAGGGGTCACTCACAGTGACAAACACAGCAGCAGCAAACAGGAGACACACTAAAATAACTGCTGAGCAGTGTGGAGCATTTAGCACCTAAATAGTCAGATATTTCCATCAGGAGTTGCTGGATAGTGAAACATAGCGAGGAGAAGAGTCCTCAGGTTGATAGATACATAACAATTTACAATATTAAGAGGCTACATTTTGCTAACATATTAGCCACCAGCCTTGTCTGTCATGTCAGTGCTGTGTTTAAGGCTCCTTGCACTGCACCCAAGTGGACAAAAATCGAATTAGGTTTGATGGCCCACCACAAGTAATGATTTATCCAACACCCCAAAATTTCCCCTCACAAGTGGAAAGTTGACTTTTAACATTTTCAGCCAGTCACATTGTTGTTTATCCTCTAAACCTAAACTTGGAGATCTCTTACCTCTTGTGGATCCTTTATGCCTCAGAACAACTCACTCTCCTCCAGCTACATGCCCTTTGCCTTCGATACCATCATTATCAAATCTCGCGACAAGAAACCACTTCCCTTTTGTCTCCAAAATAATTGAAAGAGCTGTGCAGCCCAACCTACTAAACAACAACACAGTCTCAAACTATCAGTCTCTCATCTGGGTACTTTAAAGTACTTTTAAATGTTTTCATTTGGCAACATTCACCTTGTTTAGGTCATTCTACATATTTATGCAGATGATTACCAGATTTATGTCTTTATCTTGCTGTCTTTTCTTAAGTTGAGCACTCTTGATATGATAAATACCTGATTTAAAAAAAGAAAAGACACATTGCCAGTGTTTGCCCATTTTTGACAATTCAGGGCTCAGTTCTGTCTAAGGTAACAGATATTATCGGTGCTGTGCTTAGATAAGACAATGCTGTTATTTTTAAGAGATTACACCAATGTATTACTTTACTTTCTCTTATTGGCTGAGTGAATAATCCGTATAATGTGGTGCATTTGCTTGTTAGTGTATTCTGTCTTGACAAATAAATCAGCTGCACAGTAATTCTGAAACATATCAATAATCATCCAAACCAAGTCAACACTTCTTGACTCAATTCGCGCACATTACATTCTATGCAAAATTACAGGGCAGCTTTTCCAAAAACTCAGGAAATGATAAAGGTTAAATTTAAATATGGCACTCTGCACTATAAACAGACAGTGTGCACCTGCTGAAATTTGTAACACACACACACACACACACACACACACACACACACACACACACACACACACACACACACACACACACACACACAGAGCAGCCACACCACAAGATACGGGACCCAGCAGGAATGAGGCCTCTGAGGGGGAGCAGGAAAGCTGTGTGAGGAAGTGGTGATCGTATTCATCTATGTACTCCCACACAGAACTCAGATGTGGGCGTGAAAGAGATATATGTGACATGTTCTCATTCTGACATACCCAAAGTTTTTGCATAATGGAAAATACATAGTACTGAGGAGAGCAGAGGAATAATGTTTTGATGGAAGGTGCAGATTTGCTCAACAATATGCTGCAGTGTCCAATAATAAACTAATTACATCAACTTACACACATGAAGCTTTTTGCCACATGACTTGACATGAGGCAAAAACACAAAGGAAGTGAAAGTACATCGTTGAAAAGAAAGGAAAAAGCTCAGCTTATGTATCTAGGATATTTCCTTCAGTCCGCACACATACACAATCAAACAATGAGCCGTGTACACAAATACTGTTAAACTGATAAAATAAATGAACAAGACTATATTACAGAACTGTTACTACATGGCACACATGACAAGAAAGGCAATAAGAAAAGCAATAATACACACCTTCACGCAAAAGGAAAAATAAAATAGATATGGGACAACACATTGTAGAGAGTTTTCTCTAACATCATTGTGCTCAACACTTTAACAAGGCGAAGAGATTTTTAAGTGACACTTAAGATATTGTGACAACTGTGCATATACATACATACACATACACATTTGTCACAATATGTCACGTGAAAGACTTGTAAGTCCTTTCCAAAGAGAGCATCAATGTGAGAGACAAAAATAGGCCTTTTCAAGCTGAACACAGAAAACTGGGTCTTTTCTGTGACTCTGGTTGTGGGCATATCTCCTGCAAGCTCAGCTGTGGTTTCTCTCAGGTGTTGCTGCTGCTGTTCTCAGCTGTCATTTTGGAGGAGGCACCAGAAGTGTACAGATAGTCCTTAAAGAGGCTCAACACCCGCTTCTTGTAGGTCTTAATGGCAAAGAAGTAGATGACAGGGTCCAAGCAGCAGTTGAAGTTCATTAGTGAAACAGTAACCTGCAGGAAGAGGATAGAGTGTGAAAAGGAAACTGATGAAGAATGTTTGAAGTTACATGAACAAACACAGTTCCTACCTGTAAGGACATCTTAAAGGCCCTCAGTTCCTCGCAGGTTGGCTCGTGATGTATCTTTCTGGACATAAACTGCATAACGTTGAGGTGGTATGGGCTGAAGCATGTGAGAAAAGTGAGGAGGATGAGGAGAATAATGGTGTTGGCCCTATGATTCCTCTTTGATCGACCCGTGACGGAGTTGTGCTTGGCTGCAGCTCGCAGCTTCAGGTTGATCTTGGCGTAGCAGCCCATGATGATGACAAGCGGACAGCAGAAGGAGATGGCACAGGCCAGGAGCAAGAGATAAGGGGTGTAGAGAGAGCCCTCAAAGTTGAAGTACTCCATGCAGGTGTGTCTTTCCTGGTCCTTATGCAGCATGCTGCGGAACAGAAGGGGAGCTGTCTGCAGGGATACCAGAGCCCAGACCAGGCAGCAGACCCTGCGAACCACCCTCACACTCCGCAAACACTGCAGCCGGTGTGGATGCACCATGGCCAGGTATCGGTCCAGACTGATACAAGTCATGAAGCCAATACCTGTTGGAAATATAGTGAATATGTAAAACACTTTATGGACAGAACAGAATACAGAACAGAATGGCAAAACAAATTACTTCACAGATCACAACTAAAGGTAGAGATCAAGAATTTATTCTAAATGGTACTTTTCAAAATTTGACAAAAGCATTAATATTACCTGCGTAGGTATTTGCAAAGAAGAGAAGCGTGGTCAGTCTGCAGAGAAGGTCGCCAAAGGGCCAGTCAAAGTGGCGGATGTAGTAAGTAATTCTCCCAGGCAGCGCCAGAGTGAACAGGGCATCAGATAGAGCAAGGTTGACCAGATAGATGGAGGTGGAGTTGAACTTCTGCTTCCTCTGGCAGATTACATAGAGAACCAAGCTGTTGCCGCACGCGCTGATGATGAAAACCACAGAGTAGAAAATTGGGAAGAGGACCACTGCAGCTCTCTGGTAGACAAACACATCACAGCTGCTCTGGTTCGCAGAGTTTTCAGCTGAGTCCAGGGTAATATTTTCAACAACCACCCCAGCTGTCATGTTGAGGAGAGGATCACTGTAAATGATGAAGCATTAGAAATGAGTTAGTGTGCATAAGGAAAAGAACAGGAGACCACTGAACTATAGAAACAGGTCGTCATAGTATAGAGTACTCACAGCAAGAGATGGGCTTCCCAAGTTCATTCACTGTTAATCCTCCTGAGTCAGGTGGTTGTGGTTGTAAATTGAGCTACAATACTTTAAATACCCCTGGAGATGTTGAATGCAGTGTTCAAATCCCACCTCTCCTTTTTGACATCATATGTCTGTCAAGCTTTGTCATACTGTGACCCCAGTAGGTAGCTGACACACTGCGCACAGTGTCACAGTGTGCTGTTTTATAGCTTTTCACTGACAACATTGAAACAAATTTATCAGATTTATCGTCCCCTCTATTTTAATATATTATCGTATGTTAACTAAATACATCTACTACAAACCAGTATGATGTGTGTATGGATTTAATGTCTATCTTGTGCTATTTTATTGTTTTTATAATTTAACTTACATATATCACATCTTCATTAATATTTCAGTCTGAAAGGTTCCTGTACAAATGAAGTTATTGACACATTTCCATGTACAGTATACAGACTCTGTGAGCTGATGAGTTGTGCTTCTGGTGGTGTGCAGACACCCTCTGAGAGATGTCAGCCAAACATCCAGAGATTTGTGCTGCCATCAGTCCAGGGACAAGACAGAAGTAGTTGAGTACAGACCTCACAGTTCACGATCTGGAGCACAGCAGTGCTGCAGAGGTCTTGTTTGTGTGTGAGAGGGAAAGAGAAATAGAGAGGCACTGAAAGAGAGATATGCAAATACTGATTGTGCACATATGCACACATATAAGATGATATCCAACTTGCCTGTGAAGACGTTAAATGCATGGATTGTAATGCTTTGAACAAAGGCACCTGGAGCAGTGGCTACAGTTTAATAAAAACATGCATGCATGTTTTTGCTCATGCTTGCAGGGAGTACAATGTGTTTTTGAGAAAGGTCAGATGAAGTGATAGAGTTTGAGGTTTTATAAGACGTTCCTGCCTCTGAGGTTTCTCAGGTCTTTACTCTATGTGGCTGAGGTGAAGGCAGGCAGGCAGGCCTGAAGTGGAGCTGATGGAAGATATAGGAGGAAGCTGTAGCACTGCTGGTGCCTGTGCAGAGCTGTCACGATCCTGTGATGTGTGGATGAATCACTCACAGTTTGTCACAGCTACGTACATCTCAACCGCCAACCCCCCAAAAGATTAAAAACATGTGAACAATCTAAACTGGAAAAAAAGAACAAGACATGATGTTAGATTCTGAGAATAGTTATAGTTGTAGAAATGTGGCACCGCAACTCTGCTCAAGCAAAGGAAGATGCAGCTGCAGTTTGCAAATTCAGACAAAGGAACCCTGGCTGATATTTTATAGAAAAGATCATTTTGCTCAGAAGAATAGCGTAATATCCACTAAAGCTTTATTATTAACCCTTAAAACCTCAATCAAAAAACTCTCCAGCAGCGTTCTAAATCATATCAAAGTACAGTACAGCGGCCAAGCTAACAGTAGAAGTAAACCGGCTCCAGTATCTCATCTTGCTCGCCCACCGAAGCTTTCCAGGTTGCTGTAATTGAAATGGATGGCTGCTGGATAGGCAAAAGGTCACTAATTGTCACCAGTCAAATGCGGTTATAATACAGCTCACTTAGGTCACAATGAGAGCTCCATGTAGACAATGTCACCTGCAGGTGAGGAGCCTGCTGCACTTCAGTCCTACGTTTCATGCTCCATTAATTTTGGGCGCAGAGTTAAACATCTCGACGCCACCATCTGAACCGCGTGCTGGAAAAGGAGAGGACAGTCGTTTGCTGAGTGCTCGCTAGGTGGCCTGAGGGTCTCTCGGTGTTAAATGCTGCAAAAGGACATGAAAAGAAGGAGGTGATCACTTATGCTCACGCATTTTCACTTCCCAAAATAAGCAATGGAAACCCATTTTGACTACGAATGTCATGAAAGTGACTTTTACATCCGTGCGTACTCTAAACCTGCTCTGGACGATGATTTTAAAGTAATGCCAAAAGCTTGAAACTGCAACAATGCCTGCCTTCTTTTTTGGAGTAACTCTGCACTCAAATACCTAAACACAAAACCCAAATGTAATCCAGTTGAAAGGACTGCTTCCAATATACTGCATTTTATTTAACAGTATTCTGTTTTATATGTCACACTGGCACCATGAAAGTAGCGCACATGGTCGTGTGTAGTGTGTTTGCAGCTTTCTGGGTTGATGGGTGTGTGACATGAAAGGTCTTAGGAAATTGAAAGTGACGACCCAGCATGGAGCATGCATGGGAGTCACTTCTCAGAAATGTGACCTTTTTCTGGTTGTTAAGTCAGGGGTGGGCTAAAAAAAACGGGGGGAGAAGGGGGAACAAACTGATTTGAAGAGAATTATACAATAGTCAATGGTGCAACTGCAGCCCATAAAAGAACACCCCAGAAGGCATATCGTTTTAAAGGCACCCTCATGGTGGAGGGGGACCAGCGGTGTGTTGGTGAGGCAAACTGGGAATGACTTCTGGTGTCCACAACATGTGTGGTACAGCCAGCGTGGTTCCACAAACGGTGCCTAACCAAATTTGGGATGTTTTTCGCTGCCAAAATGAATTGTGTATGAAACTTCCCCCACACAGTTTAAATTTAAATCCGGTTTATCAAACCAACTTCGCTGTGCCGCTGTTGACCCGTTCAACAGACAAATAAAAGCAATGCTGTCGCGTGATGGACAGTGACTTTTTAGTAATGGTGATTTTTACACATATTCGTGCAAAAAATACAGTGTATGTGTGTGGACAGGTGCAATGCAACTGCTATAAAACATAACACCACTAGAGGGAGTGCAATCATTAGGAATCAGAAACAGAAAATAATACAGCGGCAGCCTCAGTGAGGAACAAAATGAATTTGTTCAAACACTTTTGACAAAAGATTTACATGTTTTCCATATTTCTAAATTGATACTGTTATTATACAAATTCACAGCTGTAGCATTGATATTGCGTGCTTGTGTGCATGCGTGTATTTCCATCTGTGCGTGTGTGTGTGTGTGTGTGTGTGTGTGTGTGTGTGCATAAGTAGACTACTGGACATACCGCAGGGGACTCCTGCATTGTCAGGGGGCCTCATGTGGCTCGTGTCTGTTCTCATCATCACCATCTCCCCACCCCGCATCAGCCGCCACCCGCCCCTCCCAGGCCCTGTCCCTTGCTCCAGCACGCTCGCGTGAAGACTTTCCGTTCACACTTTGCTTCATGCTTGTCACCTTTGCCACTGATGAGCTCTTTGTTGTTTTTTTCAGCTAACACTTTTAAACCCTTCACTTCAATAAGACGACCACACTGCTCCAGTCGACATGGCTTGTTTGGTGCGAGTCTGAAGTGAGCGCAACAAGATCATCAAAAAGGAAAGGGTTCTTGTACAACTTACACAAAATAAATTAAACAGAATGTGATCATTTCCTAATCCTTTTAGATGTATACTCAATTAAAAACAGTACAAAGACAATATATTTGATGTTGTACCTCATCAGCTTCTTTGATTTTTGTTAATATATTCTTATTCTGAATTTGATGTAGCAACACGTTTCAAACAAGTTGGCACAGGAGCAACTAAAGACTGGGAAAGATGAGGAATGCTCCAAAAACACCTGTTTGGAACATTCCACAGGTAAACAGGTTGATTGGTAACAGGTGATGGTATCATGATCACCACTTTGTGAACACATGATTGTATAAATTGTGTTACTACATGGGCTCAGGAACACATTTCATATGCAAATGATTTACACAGCGTCCCTACCGTTGCCCTGACTGAGGCTGTGTGAGTGTGAAGGAGCATCATTGTTGGCCGTCTCAGGTGTGTATGGACAGCATCTTAAAGAAAGAATCTCTTTCCTTCATAGTGAGTCTTTCTTAATCTAACATGTCACAGTGTTGACACTGGTGAAGCCGGTTGTGAAAAGCACTCACCAGCTCATTGTGACTGGTGTCCTTTTGAACTGCTCATGACTTCACACCCATGAACATACTGTGACTTCCACGATTCTCCCACATTGAGGAGAGTCTCATGGTACATAAACCCATCAGTTTAATGGGCTCACCACAAACACACACACACACACACACACACACACACACACACACACACACACACACACACACACACACGCATTACTCATAAGAGCGCCCACAGATGGTAAGGTCTGATTGGTCCATACACATTGAGGGATTCAGTGTTTTCTTGATTGCTAAGACTTGAAAAAGCATTGACTTCAATTACTTTTAGTGGTCTGATCACTGGCGCCAGAGGCATCATTTTTGGTACCTCAGAAGTTGCTCCTGGGTTTTGGCCATTTTATCATCAAAAGCATGGTGACAGCAAAAGCTTTGTTGTAGCTTCAGACAAAACAAAACCAACCAACCAAACAAACAAACAAACAAAAAACACTACAACCAGCAAAAAAAAGCACAATGAAACACGTCAACATTTGAAGGCCGAAAACTGAACAGAAAGCCTTTTAGGTTACACTTCTGCTAGAAACCAAGACATGGAACTGTTGGCATGTAAAAACCAGGGGAAAGCGTAGAGCAAAATCAGCACTGACACATCATTTCTTCAAGTCCTCAATGCTGGTTTTACTAATCTCGTCACTTCATTTTTAAATACATTAACTCACTTTGCTTTCTCAGGGGTTTCAGAGTTTTCTTCAACAAGACAAAATGTTCAATGTTTCATGATGAACATGTCCTTTGAAGCCAAATTAGAATCCTGCACGCACAAACAAATGACAAAATGCTGAACTGACACAGACAAACAGTCCTAGTCGTCATCATACTGACACCAAAACCATATTGCAGACACGTGAGTGTAGTTTGATGGACTTAATCAGTTGTAAACTACTTTGTTATTAGCGTGATACATCATTGATCCTCATGCCAATTAACCCACTCCCCTCCATAGGTGAATCAGAGGTCAGCTACAGTCCAGCACCCCTGGGGCTGGTGGGGATTGAAAGTGACTTGGTCAGGAACTTGTAAGCAGCACGGATACTTTGCCGATACAGGATCTGAAACCAGTCAACAGGAGGTCTAACAAAATTGTCCTTTTGGTGCAATGTGGCTTTGGGTGTATACTCCTGCTGAAATTCTTTCCAAAACGCAGCTGAGCAGCACCATCTTCAGGATCTGCAGCCAAACAATCCTTCCAGCTCTGTGCTCTGACATGTGGCCTCTGGTGTTCTCTGCTGCTGGTTTTTATTCTAGTTTTTTTGCTGTCTTAATACCAGGTCTTTAATGACCTGGGTTTCAGTTGTCCTTCTCTGCTGTCTCTAATATGATTTGGTTTTCAAGGTAATGTGTAAATCTTTAACATATGATGCAGTAATGTTTAACTGATTGATAATTGGTTTTAATGAAGCCTTAAACCAGGCTTAAAGTGCAGCAAATTCTTAACACAAAGCTTCATAGAGGCAGTATGCATAGATCAAAACTCGTGAACATAAGGTCTGCTCACTGTTCCTCGTCACTGATGTTAGCCCAACATATACATAATACACTTAAACAAAGCTTGTATTCATCTGTGGCCACTGACTCGGGCTGCGTTTGAAGATGTGGCCTTGTTCTGTGGTCCGTGTCGTGGCAGGTTTTCAGGTCATCTGAGGCGATGTGCATATTTTGGATGTCATCTCGGCTGTTGTATTATTGTTTTATTCACAGGGCATGGACTAATTATTTCAACAGCTCTCTTCATTGGGGAGCAGACTGACAGTTGCCGTCATTGAAGTGATCAGACTGTTTCTCGGACTCGGCTGAGGCTATTTGATGTATATTAACAATAATTGGTGCCACCGCCACAATGATGTTTAGTAAACCTTTGTGCTATTTTCCAGGAGGATGCCCATGAGGAATTTTCTAGTAGCTGCTCGGTCTGCAGAGACGCCTTCAGAGTCAGGACAGATGGGAGGACTGCTGTCCTCTGCAGATCAGAGACACCACGACCTTATCATCATTATCACATACAGGACGTACAGTCTTTGTCGTTGTCTTGTTGTCTCTTCTGATCAACAGAAAGCCTCATATCTGCCACATACACTCCAGTTCCATTACTGTAACATTTCATCAACTGAATCATATCGAGCATGTCAAAAACAATGTGGCATTTGTTAAATGTAATAATAAATCTGAGATACCTATGAGGTGTCATTTGAGTGAGAAATTACCTATCATGTAATTAGTAAGAAAGTCATGCTCATTAATGAATTAGATCTGATGACTATGTGGATCATAAAAAGATTATAAATTAAGGAAAAATGTGTGTTATATGTAAGAAATAACAAGATTTGTTTGCAGTCACATGCAAACAAATGCCAGTAAATACAAGTAAAGTGCATCAAACAATATGGTATTATTTAGTTAATTTCAAAGTTACTGTTGATTAAAATTGCTGTTGCTCTTTACTCATTCAGACTTTTTTTTTTTTTACTGCTTGTCAACTAACGCAGTTTTCTTGCCATGCCTTGTCACTCAGGGTGGATGACAAGACATGAGTCAAAGTGTGTGTGTGTTGTTGTTGTTGTCGTCGTCGTTTGATTTTATTTTTTTATTTTGAAGTTATTTTGTTAGGTTCCTGTTAGGTAATCTGGCAACCAGGGCTGGTGCAGCGAGGTGGAGATGTCTCGAGTTCCAGCATCTAGCAGCGACTCCAGCAGGTTTTGAGTCTGCCAGATTCTACAAGTGAATGAGAGGCAGATGTGCGGTGACAGCACTATGCTCATTAGGCCGAATCAGTGTCACACTGTGACAACTGGCCAACTTGAGGCTTCTCTCGTCACTCAATGCTTAATCCATTCAGCCAAGACCAGCTCGGACTCTCCCAGACCTCATTTCAAACCATTAACTGTTCTGGCATCTCTCTTTTGCCGAAAACAGAACCTTTAAGGTTAGTTTAGGTGTTTGCTACTCTGATAAATCATTCCTGGAACACCATGTCCAGCCCAAACATTGCTCTAAATCTACTGTCCTCCACACCTAACTCTGATCCCACTGGTATCCCAGCCTCTGACCACTGGTCTACCCTGCTGCACAATCCCAGCTGTGTGGCCAGCTCCGGTCCCTCAGGGCCTCCATCCCTGGGCTGAAGTTGTGATATCTATTTCAGAGCACTACAGACCAGACAACCGCTACTGTGGCTCCAGAGAATTCCCTGTCCAGTGATTACTGATGGTAGCACTCCGCTCATATGCTTTAGCATCTCCTGTGTCCAAACTGCTTAGCATCTGATGGGTCGCTCTAAGCCATTAAGGCCAGTTTGCAATTATAGATGTGTGGCTGCTGGACACAGAAACAGATGTGCTTTGATCTATTTATGGAAGGGTGGGGGTAGGGAGTCATAGCAGTTTACTTCTATGCGTGGGTCAGCTCACGCACCTCTGACACCCCCCGTCTTTCAGTTCACTGGACATGCACTTGTGTTTTTCAATCAGCAAAAAGTTTAGTGATGAATGGGCATTAAGAGAGAGCAGCGATAGCAGCAGCTGTGTGTGTGTTGTGTGAATGTGTATCGGCACACATACATCATCAAGCATGTGCGAATGTACAGCGTGTGTGTTTTATGCCTTTAATCGGTGTGTGCCAACCACAACCAAGCATGTGCGGAGGTGAGAGCTTGCTGAATGGAAATTCGGACAATCCTGCTGCACTAAATAAAAGGGAACCAATTCAAGCCCCATCTGTTAAAGCACCAAAATTCACCAAGGGGCAGAATAGTTAGTGTTGCGGTACATTTTTAACGCCTTGTCTCCTTTTTCCCCTCAGCTTGAAGTGCTTTGGGTGGTGAAAAATGGAAAACAAATGTTCTGTTGACAGCTTTCTTATGCCCAGGGTGTGTGAGTATTTATATCATAAAGGTGCCAACACATCTTGGTTTTACAGGCTGACCATTGCTGGGGGGAGAAAAGAAGGAGACAAAGGGGGGTTATCCTGTAGCTCATTCTGGTAATTACTAGATCAGTGATGAATAGGCCTTGATAAGCCTGTGACAAATTAGCTTACAACTAAGTCTGCTGTGGTGTGAAATTCTTATTCATTTTGAAAGAATATAGCTTTCTAATCATAGTAGGACATCTGTAAATGGAGCCTGCTGATTGCATGTTGGGTGCTGGTGTGACTACAGTACATTTTGGGGGCCGGACTGCATTAAGATCGAGGACACTGGCTGAATGTGCTCCTGTACTAGCTCAGGGCAGAGCAATAAGAGGAGTCGGCCCAGTTTTAAGCAGAGCATGCCTCAGTAATATTCAGTTCCACAGTCATTTTTCCTCCCTGTCACTTGTCTTATTGTCACCACTTTGCTTGTATTAAAAATTCACGGGTCACTTGTATGGCATTTAGTGCTTGTCTCCAGCGTACTGCACGCCTGTGCTAACTAGTCAATTGTGACCACTTTTCACAGCAGCAGCAACGCCTTGGGCAAACTGTGATTTCATAATGTTTATGGTGTCAGTGGCAAGCCTGATGGGAAAATGGTAATAACTCCACTACCAATATGAATAATGAATGAACTCATATCATTTCATAAATCAGATGGGATGTACAACATATGGAAATAAGCAGGCATATTCTTGCCACTGGGTTTCACTGTTAAATAAAAGCACCATGTTTTAAACTGCTTTTACTGCCATAATGCTGTATATTGTATGATATAGCCCGCAGCATGCTATGGGAACACTGTCACCTGTACCATCACAGAGATGCATTCAACAGAGTGCACAGAGGGAGTCCAGCATTGACATTGTGCTGTAAGCAGGTCCGTCCTGAGGTGAACCATGTGTACACAGCTTTAGGTCCTCTCTGATGTAGGTGTTTCTCGGTTCGCCAGTGTCGTGTTGCGAGGCCACCATCCCACTGTGTTTGTTCCGTGTCAGAGTGCTGAGAGGAGTACATTCATTCACAAGCTCACATCCAGCACACGCTAGACCACTAGTAACACCGTACTAAAAGTCATGGACCTTGAGAATTAAAAACTTGTCATTTATGCATGTTTAGAGCTCCTGAAATCTTTGAGAGTGGCATCTCTTTAAAGCTTACCAAAGTAAACATGTTTATTTATTGTAAAATTATGATATAACAATCACTGAACAACAAAAGCTCAATTTCTCAGCAAAATAACGGGTGCCCAGGAAGTTAATATTCTGAGGTCTGGCTGGACCTGCTCATTAATTCAGTTAAATGAAGTGAGAGAGGGGGAATCAGAGTGAACCGAACGGGAAAAAAGCCCTTAAAACCATTTCCTGTCATTTGGGTAACGTGCAGAAAAGTCAGAGGCTCAGTATTTGTATTTCCCTCTCTTGTTCTCTGCCTTTTTTCTTCATGTGAATGCGTGCTCATCTTATTTTTCTCACCCTGGTTGTCCCCAGCATTTTTCTTTCCTTTGTAGCATTGCTCCTACGCCGTCTTTCTCTGCTTCTCTCATGATTGCTGGGTCAGTAAGTTGGCGGTGGATTGGGTCAGGGGGCGCAGTCTGGTTTTGTACACCAGCTTTGGGTTGTGAAGGCTAATGCCTCCTGACACGCTCAGCTCCATCAGTCCTGGCCGCATCATTCTAGTAATGCAGAAGTCATCAGGGCCTGGGATTGCGTGAGGGCTTTCATCTGGAAACCCAAACAACCTTAACCTCATTGAATTCCTGTTGAAGAATGCAAAAATTAATGAATGGATTAAGCTGTTACTTTGTCTCATTGGATTACACGATATTGTTTGGGATTGATGTGTTTTTGGACAAGTATCTCTAAATGTTCCCACATAGTGGTCCGGTATTGCAAGAGGAGATAAGGTATACTCAAAAATTTTGCTCATATTAAAGTCCTTAAGCTGAACTACTGAAAGTGAAGAGGGGATGTTGAATTTATGCTCAGAGGCCAAAGTTTAATTTGGATTGTGTGGCCTTTTTAGCTGGTGTGCTGGTCTTTTCCAACCATACTCCACTTCCTTTACAGGCACTCAACTGAATTGTTGCTTAACCTGCGCAGTGACCCTGCCACATGCTATCTGCATCCTTCTATCCCAGATCCACCACTACACTATTCCCCTTGTGGGCAAGGGTTTTGCTATGCGTCAACCAGAGCCACAGACTCGCGAAGGGAAATCCATAAACTGTGTTAGGGCAGAGAAAAAAAGTCAGCACCAGTGCTTACTCATCTGTTAAAAACGGAGTGATCTGCAAAGTTTGTATGAGAGGGTTTTTGACGGTGCCCTGCTGCTTTGTCAGTGCAGCACATGCTGCAGGCACTGGCATCCCCTATTGCCTTCCAGGTCATTGGCCAGGCTCAGCAGGAGGTGGGCTTCTAGCCCCATGACACGTCCCTGATTCACAGCTGGATCCGTAACAAGGTATCATAGCAAATGAGTCGGTAAAACATCACTGGTTTGAAGAGCGTGAAAAATTGTCATGATATCATTTGTAATTCCTGTTCTGGACTGCCGTTGGTAGGAGAAAGAGAGAGTGAGAGAGAGATCTGGTTATGAAGGGTTTTATTCCTCTTCGCCATCTCCACCAGTCTCAGCCCCCTCGCCTCCCCACCACCCCACATCCTGACCCCCAAACCGACGCCTGAGGGGAGAGATCCGAGCTAATGTAAGGAGGCAATAATTAAACATCTCGTGATTCTCAGCCAAGTGGCTTATAGGTGTTGCACTCTTAACATGAGAGCTTTATGACACATTGTCCTGTTCTTGAATGTGGTTTTTGCTCCTCATTACACATGACTCATGAGTGGTCGTGATGTGTCAGATTGGAACTGTCCTGGTGTGTTGTGGTGATAGTGGTGACGTTTGGGGAGGTTGTACAGGGTAAGTGAGGAGCAAGTCAGATGGCCTCAGAATATCAGAGCTGCTGAGCATGTAAGTCACTACATGTTTTTTTTTTTCTTAGCAATTTTTACAAAACAAGTACTAAAATGTACTGTACAAAAAAATTAGTAACAATCTTTAGCAATTAAAAAAATACACTTTTGAAAGATTATTTTTTAAATAAAATAACTGTCACTTAATAGAAACCATTCATTCATTGTGTCATCATCATTGACCAAAATCTCTATTTGTATACTGTATTTTAGTCATACTTGAAATTGAAAAAAATTATGAATGACATTTTTTGCCTTAATATTCAAGCAGAAGGTGCTGTCATAAAACATTATATAAAGTACACTATGTATTATGCAATAAAATTACACACATAAGCCCTTATGATCTTTAACCTTTCTGTGTTTAGAGTACAGTTAGCTGTGAGGCTGTGTGCAGGTTTGATGGATGCAAAGAATGGACAAACATCAGCTCCCTCTAAAACCACAATGGAGACCTTGGATCTAAATGTCATGGTTTCATAACGGATACACTGACATTTGTGTGATGGGATTTAGCCATGGGTTAATATAGCCATTGCTGGCACAGTGCATTGATGTCCATCTCACTCGGCCTGTGAAGTCTATCTCACCATTTTTTTCTTTTTGGTGGCCTCACAGAAGTTTCTTTCAAAGGGATGAATTGGATTCGATGCCGGTTAAAGCCAATTATTTTATCAGAAAAAAAAAAAAGCTGTTTGATATGTAGGTTTGTTTTATATGATGTTAATGTGCCTCAGGAGCAGTTCAGATCATTCTTTTTTGGTGAGTGTTGGGCTGGGGTTGGGGGCTGTTTGGGAAGGCAGGCGATCAGCATTAAAATCAGAGCCATGTAAATCTAATCAATTATACAGTTTTTCAGATAAAATGTTGGTAAATCAAAACACATTTTCCAAAAGTCACAGTATAATGAGAAATTTAAATTGGAAACAGAAACCATTTGTTTATTATAAATGCCAGGGTGAGGTGGTGACTTGCCATCCATAAATTTCGTTATCCTTTCATATTCCTTTTATCTATGACTACAGCTTTGGCACTCATTCAAGATTTTAATGAACCCAGACTTCTGAGGCATCAAGGCCTAGTGATGCATTGTCCATTTGGATCAGGGTGTACAGAGGGGGGACAAAGGGAAAAAGCTTTTGCCTTTGACGTAATATTTTATATTCTATTGCCTTAGAGGGGGGTCATTAGGTGATTGCAACATTTAACAGCATAACAGACTGACAAGAATAAACACATATCCAGCATATATCTGGAATTAACAACCAGACTGATGATCTGTGTGTATGTGTGAGTGTGTGCGTGTGTGCATGTGGCAAGGGGTGACTTGAATCAAAAAATAATTTTCTGTGCTTTATGAGGATACAGAGAACCCCCCTGCTCTGGCGCGACCTGGTGTCGGCTGCTTTCTTGGGCTCAGAGGTTCCTAGGGGAGACCAGAATGGAAGTTGAGCATCTTGCTGTGATCCAAAGAAAGTGTGCCAAATGCTATCAAAACTGGATTAGTAGACAACAATTGTGTTCGATGAACGGAAGGGGGAGGGAAAGAAGTAGTTTCCAAGTAACCCATGGATGGAATTTTCCTACTCCACTGCATTTTTATCCCATGTAGGAATGGATGCGCACATATGCCCCCTCTGTTTAGGGATAAAATCTATATAAAATAATCCAAGTTTCCTTATCTGGTCATGGATGTACCGGAGAAGCGGCAAGCACACTGAGATGTATTTCGGATTTAGAGAAGAAAAACCAATGACCTATTTATATGTATAGGTCATTTGTGAGCTATAGGAGGATAGCTCATGTTTCTATTATTTGTATTGAAATAGGTTTTTCATGTGCGATCAGCCTTTGGAAAAGGAGGGAAAGACATGCACCACAAATATCACATATCCAACAAAAGTCACCCGGAGAATAAATAATGGCAAATAGTCACATTATATAAGCGGTTGGCAACATTTTTGACTTGTGACCCATAAAAGTTAAACAGTATCTACAAGCAACCCTTTCTTACAGGTCCCATTTGTCTATGAGTTGCGAGCAATTCACAGACTGATGTTTCCTGTTCAGACTGTTTAAATTCAATAGTTTTGAGAAGCCACTTACCAGTAATTCAACATGGGCAGCAAAACTGGAGAAATATGTCAGAAAAATAAAAATAGTAGTATTTGTGTGGGAGAAATATCCAGATTTATGTAAGATGACCCCAAGTTGGGAACCTCAGTTATTAATATTTCACTGGTGTGTAGGTCATGAATGTGTATGTGTGTGTATTTTATATAAACCTTTTCTTTTGTTAGGATCTGTGATGTCAAGGCAGGAAATTTCCCCCTGAAACAAGACCAAGAAATGGTCATCATGGACTTACCTCTTTTCCTCTGTTTCTTCTCAAGGTGTGACACCAAACACATCGGCTCGACAACCTTCATAAAGTGAAGTATGTCTGGCAGCACATACAAATTTAACTACACCCACAACCCAATGGCTGACATTTGGAGCAAATCCCCTGCTGACTTAATCATGGCAAATATTGCGTGTCATTTGTGCACTACACTTGGACCTGGCTGATGGTAGTGGTAGTAATTCACCACTGCTGTGCGAGAGACCACCTGGGGTGACGTGCCTTGTGCTCAAATCTCCCTCCTCTCTTATTCCTCCCCTGTTGCAAGCTTCAGTCTGTCTCTGTCCATTCTGTCTCAGAGCAGAAGGACACCAGAGTTATTGTAGACAGAGACCATCTGTGAGGCCAAGAATTCTAGGATGTGGCAGCCACACTGATTTCCATCCTCACTGTTTACGAACTGCAACTTTCATTTTAACTAATTGCTATTCATTCTTTTGAATTGTTCTGGAAAACAGATTCTATATTATCAGGACTGTTCGGGTAAATTTTCGTCTCTCCTTTCGCCACTGCGACACCCTCCCACTTCTTGCTCCCTGTTTACCTTCCCATGTGCTAGCAGCCCGCCAGAGCCCGCCCCTCTCCGTGCTGTAGCCAATAACATAGCTCGGCTTGCGCGAGGGAACCGCTTCTGTAGCCAATTGCTGCTTAATCTTGTAGCGCGTCATTGGGGGAAATATGGCGGCGCACATTACCAGAGCTGTGACACGACTTGTCCCACAGTAAGTCAGTTTATGGGTTTTATTCCTGCCTGTCCTAACCGTGCCGTGTCTCTTGCATGAAAACACAGACACTGAAAATGTAACGGCGCTAATTTTGGCGTATAACGTTAAGTCCCCCCCAATTCACGGTGGCAGCTGTCACTTGTTTTGAGGGCTGAGGAGAAGTAACGTTACAGCAGTTGGCAGCAGTGTTCCCAACATTATATTCGCTTGTTATGTGAGCTAAAATGACGAAGCACAGGCTTGCTTGTAGCTACTTGTTTGTCTTGAATGAGTTCAGAAAAGCTGGACGTGCACAGAGCTTTAACACAGCTGTGTCTTGTGGTCCACTGCTTTGAAGGAGGAGAACATGCTTCACGCTATGGATGCCAAAAACATGCAGAAGGCAGGTAGTTGTAAGAGCAAAATAAAAGCCAGACTGCTGAGAAATGTGCCAGTGTAAGAGTTTGGTGGTGATGGTGTTACTGTGTTGCTGTTGCCATCTTTTCCACTTAACTATATTGTTGCACAGCTGGACTTAGTAGCTTTTCTACTTTTGTGTAGTGTGATGTTGAGGCTGGTGTGTTTTGTGTTTCCATCTTGCCTTCAGTGTATTTTTTATTGTGAAGGACCATGATAAAAAAAAAAGTTTCAAACCTTCTTTTAATATCATGTCATGTTGCATTTTTCTATTCAAGTGTCTAGACTTATAACAATAAATGTGTTTACAGCCTGGTACAAAAATGGTTTTGGTCTCTTTAGCTAATTTCCCCTTTCACTGCAACTGCATGCAGGGTGAATTTGAAAGTTATGCATAATTATGAGCATGGCTGCTATGAATGACAGCTAACTGCTAGGTTTCAGTAACCAGGCTTCATTCAGCCTGCCTCTGCTCCACCCGTGCTCCACGTCTTAGATTGCTTTTGGAATAGCCAGAGGTTTGGCAGAGTCAGGCACTGCCAAGATGACAATGGCCGAACGATCCATGCTGTGCAGCTAAGTTATGGCTAGCACGCTAACCTTAGTTTAGCTGAGGTTACAGTTAGACTAGTTGGCCATCCCTGCCTTGCGTTGCTATTGGCAAAGAGAAAGGAATCATTAGTTATACACCTGTCATTTGTATAGTTACATTAGCTATCGGTTAAATCAGCACCATTTGTCATAGTACGTGTGGTAGTATCATGAATTACGTTAGTTGTTAGGTGAAGTAATTTGACAAACCAGCCTACAAACCTATTGACTTAGATAGTATTTTACCAGCGACAATGTTAGTGAACAAGCAAGCTAAGGTTAGGCAGCTAGCTGTAACTTAGCTACACTGGATGGATCTGACATTGGCTGATTTGGAACGTTAGCTTATGAGGTGTGTTGTAAATGGCAAGCTAGCCAATTTACCAGCTGGATCAGCCCTGGTTTTTCACTGAAGACAGTATTTTGCTACGTTAGCTAGCTAAAAATTTGTACTCATTAGCAAGAAATTAGCCAATTAGCCAACTCAAACAATAACATTGAAATATATTTTACATGCTTTGCAGTAATGTCAGCTTTGGCTTTGGACTTTGTGTTAGACTCTGTGTTGTGGTGAATGACGGTACGCCCTGTGCGTCTGTACAGAGCATCCTCGGCTGTAGTGCCGGTTCCCTGGAAACCTTACTGTGATGACAAGCCTTCACAAATCAGTATCTGACTGCATGATTATGACATTAAAGAAATAAGCAACACCTTTTACTGATCACCAAGATTTTCATCAGTTTGTAGTGCTTTAAACTACTACAGCCACCCAGTGCAACCACAGGCTTCCTACTCTGGCCACCTTCACAGCCCTCATTGAAACTGAGTGACTTGCTCAACAGGTCAGTTGTTGTCCCTCTAATTCACTCTCCACATCTACAAATTTCCAGCCATCTGAACTGGAAACATTGTGTGAGATCTTTCCTATCAACAGTTTCTAATGTTTAGGTAACTGCAATGCTCAAGCACATGTTTTAGCTTCTATATCAATTGATTTGACAACCCATAATGGAATTATGACAATGAAGGACATTAGTGTTGCTTACATGTATGACTTTGAGCCAAAGCCAGGATTTAACCAGTTCAAGAATTGAGCCAAACATAGGCCAGTTACCTGGGTTAAATCTGTAACTTAAAGCAATTTTAGAGAGTACAACTGTTAGTTTGGTCATGTAATTCCACTTTATAGATATTAAAATCTGCATGTCTGTATTTTATGATTGTGTGAATCAGTTAAAGGTCCAGTGTATAGGATCTAGGGGGATTATTGGCGGAAACGGAATATAATATTCCTAATTATGTTTTCATTTGTGTATAATCACCTGAAAATTGTGTTTTTGTTACGGTAGAATTAGTGTTTTATATCTACAGAGGAAGTGGGTCCTCTTCCACGGAGTCTGCCATGTTGCACCACCATGTTTCTACAGGAGCTCAGAATGTAGGTTCTCCTACATGCATGTAGGGGAGGGTGAGGGTGAGGTGCATTCAATTGGTTGCAACCTGTAACCTCACCTGTAGAGGCCACTAGATCCTACACACTGTGGACCTTTAATTATTTCAAAATTTCACAGTACTTCATCACATTATGCAAATAATAGAACAAGACTAAGACTCTAAAGCCATTCTAGAAGCGCTGTGAGGCTGCACTGAGGCACAGTAGTGCTTTGAGCAAAAGGCGAACTTTAGTGTGCCTATCTGTTCATAATATGTTAACACGCAAACATCTTAGTTTAGTGTGTTTGCATGCTAACATTAGCAAATTAGCAAATTGGACTTGTGTGAATGTCTTTAGTTTGACCATGAACCATGAAATAATGGACAAAAATATGACCTCATTGTGGCACTAGAATAAAAGGTTATTTCAGTTCATCCATGCATCGCGCATGGCTAAAAGTGACAATATTGATGTAAAACATCACACACAATGGCCAAATACTGATATGTGAAGGGGTAGTTAATATAATTGGTATGGCATTTAATTTTTCTTGCATTATAAATAGTCAAATGCAGGATTCACTGTTTTGCAGCTTGATTGAATTTTTGTATGTCCCACTTTATGGAAATGCAGGAATAAATCACAGGAGTACTCTATTCAGAACACCAAGAAATACACTTACATGTATATTAGTCTTGTGTGCATTTCTGCAAGATTACATCATGAGACTTAGTGACAGATGGTCAGCAGTCAAAGTTGCCCGGTGCTCTTCAACCTTTTGTAAATTGTCACACAAATCTCATCGGAGGTATAATGAGAAACTTCAAACAGTTTGAATGTCAGTTACAAAGAACTTAAGTGGGTTTAATATTCTAGTAATGTGTCTGTGCTGGTCAACTGCATTGTGACATGTGGCTCTAATTCAAGGCACATGCATTTCCAGAGGCACAAAGCTGATGATCCTGCCAAATTAGAGGGTGAAGTTACTGTCACGCCAGTCTGTGTGTGTGCGTCTTTGTGGATGCGTGTGTGCCTTTGTCTGTTCGTGCTTGTGGTGATAGCTTGAACAGATGAGAAATAGGATATTTCCTCATTCTCAATAATCCCTGTTTAACTTATCATCTCATATTTGTGTTTGTAGTATTTTAATGTTTTTTGAAGTACCTTTTCTGGATATTTTGCAAAGGTTTTTCTGATATGTGACGTGTAGACAGCATAAGCACATAAAAAGCCTATTCCCGTAATGGGATTCATATTGAATTTTGCCCAGCGTTTCTGGGAAGCAGTACCTACATGGTTAAATGCAGCCCTCTCAGATGGCTGGAACCAGGAGAGGAATGTGTGTGCTTGTTTTATGGACAGCCTAGAGCCCTCGCCCTGGCATTGGCGGCAGACTGCTCTTTGTCACAAACACCCTCGTGTCAAAGATGCAACAGCATCCTGGAGGAAGCATTGACTGCCGCTATGAAGTCGACAAGTGATGAAAGTAGCCTAGAGGTTGTCAATTAAGAGAGCCAAAGCCTGGACCTTATAAGTTAATGGGCAGTTTCCCCTCTCAGGGCCTGCTAGAGCTTTATAGCACAGCTTATAAAAACCCCAAGTGTAATGCACCCCTATAACGTTTTCAATTAAGAGAAGGGGCATAAAGCAGCGCAGACACTTGGCAGTCATGCTAGAATGTTTATAAAGTGGCATTTGGCATAAATTGGGAGGGGAATTTTCAATTGCCCCAGTTGTTTTAAAGCAGCAGCTACTGTGCAGAATTTTATTTTGATGACACTCCATGCTGACTGGAAGCATTACAGACTTCCTGGTGTCTTCCCATTACCAGTTCCTTTAGCTTGGTCATATGGACGCACAGTCTGAAGTTTAAAAGCCCTGTCTTCTCAGTTGTAAAAGACATTAGAAACAAGACAAGACGGAATTTTAATATACACTTGTGATATTATACTCGTGTAATATTAGCATTAAGTGTCATTATAAAGGCATTAGTCATTTCACAGTAAATTGGCTAATTTGCATTTAAAACTGTCCTATAATACAAGAGGATTTTACATGTAATGCAATTAAAGAAAATGCGATCAAACAGAGCAAATTGTTATTTGTAGATATAATTAGCACATATACATCACAAATGCATTGTTTGTAATGCTATTAGAAAGGAGCACTTCTCATTACTCAGAGAAAATCCCTTCAGTCATCTGGTGTCTTCTGTGGTGGAGCTAGCTTTGGCTTCCGGTAGAAAAATAAATGAGTGTTGAATAAACACCGGTGTGTTGACACCTCATTTCCTCATTGATTGGTAGTGGAAGCTGAGCTTGAGGTGTGTGGCCATAATCCAATCAAGCAAGAAAACAACCATGGGGACTGTGTAACCAAATTCTTGAGCTCGGGAGGGCGAGCAGGTTGGCCAATGCCTTTCTTCAACTATTTAATGGTTTATTTAATCTTTTTAGCGGACACTTTTTTGGCCATTGCCTCACTGAACCAACGTTTTTTTTGTCCATGAAAAATATGTGAACCACTTTCAAAGGCCCGTCTTCCTCTTTTCCCCTTATATTATGTATGACACGTTTTATTTGTTAGTCAAGCTTGATAAAACTACACTAAATCTGTACTACAATTTCACTGCTTGGATGTTTTCACCAGTGCCTACGGGGGCTTTTTTTTCCCTTTTTGCACTTTTTGAGCCAATGAATCAATAAATCGCTCTATTACCTGTTGTTGACCCAGCTAGTCTTGCCTTTGAAATTTGTTACAGAGCATTAAGTAACACATGTTGCTGTGTGAAAACAAAGCTCTGGCGGCTGGCGTGGTGACCAGCTGAGTAAACGTGGATGAGGGAGCAGTGTGGGATGGCAGAGAATAGAGGCCTACACTTGTCCCAGGGCGGACCAAGGTGGATCCATGCGGCCAACAGATGGATATGTTACTCTGTATCCCCACAGAAAAAAGGAAAAACCCAACCAAAACAAGTGTCTTTGCTCTAGCACTGAAGCCTTTGATCAACAGCACATCTTTGGCTTCAGAGAATGACTTCTTTGGACCCCAGAGCGCACATGAAATTGCATCTGTATAAACATGACCAGGGAGGAATGTGTGAACAATGCAACAAAAGAATTTTGTTCTAGACGTGGGGTGGACTTGGCTAACGGGTGGTTTATGTGGTTAAGAGTTTGAGCGTGGTGGTCGGATTGAATGAGAAGCTGGGGAAATAGTCTCTGTTTATAATGATAACACAAGTGGGAAACTTGTGTTTTTGCTTTTTACTGATGTGACCCAATACAAGTGTCGTGATGAAATGATCCCTGTCAAGACTTAGTGCGGGGTGTCAGAGATTTCAGTGTATCGTTTTAGCCAACTAATGAGGCTTTTGTTCTAATCTTTGATGAATTTGTAGTTTAATCAAATACCTATCTACTCTATTTGCTTTCTTCATGTTGTGGTCGTAGGTTTCTGCATCGTAGTCACCCAAGCTACTTAGATTATATAAATTATGTAAACTGTATATTATATACAGACCTCCTTAGAGAGACCACCCAACCGCCTCTTGTTTGCCATGACAAGTTATAGCCTCTGTTGATCTATTTATTGAACTGTATTAAAGCATTTACTGTAGGTATGACTAACAATTTCTTATAAAGAGTGTATTGGGCTGGTACAGTTTAGCCCATGTAGCATTAATTGGGTAGCAGTCAGAGTTGTGTGTGGGCAGGATATTGCTTCCAGATTTGGAGTCAGCCCCACTGTCAAAAGGCCAAAGGGGTTGTTTTGGCTATTAAATAGATAACAGATTTGGGTTCAATTTACACCTCAGAAGCTTGTACAAGTACACTGACTTAGACCCTTTTCACCAGTTATTCAGGGAAACTTGTCCTGTCCCTTTTCCTCTGCCACGGCCGTGTTTTGGTCTTCTCACGGCACTGAGGTTGGCTCATTGCCATGGTGATGGTCGGCTAGTTCCAGCGCGATGAGGTGTAATTTACCCAGCATTTCCTGTCTGATACACAGCACCCTAATGAGTAAGAGACCTGCTTTTATAGCGGAGTGTTTGTTAACCAGGCACAGCAGGGGGGTTGTGTGTGTGTGTGTGTGTTTGTGTGTGTGTATATGTATATATATGTGTCTTTGTGTGTGTGCGTGTGTGTACCATTCAGCTCCATTGTGTTTGTTAAAGCATATGTGCACCTATAGGTGGGACTATCTGTAATAGCACATGGGTCCACGCTGAGGCTACATGGCTGCAGTTCTCGGGCGAACCCCTCGGTGTCAGCATTGACAGTGTGCTTCGTGATGAGGACTCTGAGAGTAGCCTGTGATGTTTGTTCTTGTACCAAGTTCCATCTCACAAATTTCCCTCATTAAGAAGTCCAACACTATCGCTGAGTGACTATCTGGGGAACTTCATTTGGAATATCAAACAGTGCGTCTGCATGATAAAGCCAGAAAAAGCCTTCTATCTTCTTCTTCTATCTTGTATGATGTAGTAGTAGGGTGGTGTTGTTACTGTGAATTAAAATTAACTTAACATATTTGATTATTCAAATAATTGATAAGTCTTTTGACTGAAAATAAAAGAGTCACTTTGATAATTGTTTCAGGCTTTTTTTTTTTTAGGCAAACTACCAAATATTTACTGCATAGACATGCTTAGTTGTGTTTGGATCTGTCAATTTTACACACTTAATGATCAAAGGGTGTGTTAGTATTCATGAGTTGCAGCCCTTATTGGTTGAATCTTCAGTGTTCGTTGTAATTATATAATTACTGCTGTCACAAATAGGGTTTTGGGTTGATGTACACTACATGCTGCTGATGCATGAAGTTGATTTAGTGGTCCAATGTACATGCAATATTCAAGATGCCTAAGCAGCTGGGCTCTTGTAACACAAATAATAAGGCTAGATTTCCCATGGTGAGAGGAGAAGTGTGTTGATAACCGCATGGCTGCAATACCACGGTCATGTGACGCCTGCCACGGGGTTGAGCTCATTATCACTGCGGATTTTAAAGTTTTATTTAAAAAAAAAAACATTTTTTTTGCTGATGAAAGTTAGGCGATATGTTGCTTTTTGACTGCAGTAAGCAAAAATCCATACTGTCCCAGCCCTAAGTGAGAGGGGTGTCAAGGGCTCTAATGACTCTGTGTGTGTGTGGGAGTGTGTGAGAGAGAGAGAAACAGAGATAGAATGATTATTTTTTTATATTCCCGGGCCGGACTTATGGACAAATCTTGTATTTCAGTACACAATAGCAGTGTGCTATATTTTGTGTTTTTCTTAGTAATTTCACTGTAATATTCCTATAGTTTTCCAGCGTAATGGATCCTGTGCATGTCGTTATATCTCTCCTCTGACTCCACTGTTTTGCGCAGCTTCTGCACAGTCAGAAAACTTCTCACTGACAAGTTCGCATTGAACAGTTGTGTGATCATTAAAAGACGAAACCCTCCACTGAACGCAGGACAACTGCGATGTGACTGTCTCTGTGAATTCATGGAAAATAAGAGCAGTCCTATGTCTGATGTATCTGGGCACGCAGACAAGAGTTTATTGTTTGTCTTGGTATTTTGCCATATTTGGAACAATCTTCTAACTTCTCATCACATCACTGGCACAAGTTGCAGACAGGCAGCCTACTGTTAGCACTGTACTTCATTAGAACCAGGTTTCAGTGGTACCACACACGTTCAAACAGCAGGGCCTTCTCCCGAGCATCAAAGGAGATTTTATACAAAGGGTTGTCTCTGTGTCTGTCTACCCATCAGTGTCTGCTAATGATGCATGCTGCACACGTTTTTAACATTGACACCCTCTGCTCCCCATCACTCATTCATGCTCTCAATCTTTGCTTCCATTCCTCTCCTTCTCTCTCTTTTTCTCTGTCTCTCTCTCTCCCTCTGCCATTCGTGGTGTTTGTTTGGCTGCTGGGATTTGTTTGTTTATTGTTTCCAGATGGCAGACGCAGACTTCATTTGTGTGGCTTTCAAGTTCCCAGAGAGCTTTTTACTGCCTTGGCTCAAGCGCTTATCCTGTTTCCTCTAGCCGGGCTTTATGATGGGCCCTTTATACGTAGCAACTGGAAACAACTGTCACTACCGGTCTGCGTCGGGGAAAGCAGGAGAAAGCCCAGAGAAAGTGTCTCTCTTTCTGTGCACTCTCCATCTGAACATCTTCATTAGCGACAGAGCAGTTGATCCACAGATGAGGACAATGTTTCTTTTACAGTTCAGGGTGAACTGTACCAGCTTCATACAGTGAGACAGAATACGCTGGCTTGTGTTCACTACTCCAAACCTGAACTGCATCACGAGCGTTTGCAAAGAGAAACCGGATACAATGTGCAGAACTTCATTTTTTGTTGACATGACAGTTGGGCAGCGTGCTCACAGTAGTGGTGAAGCTGGTAGTGTTATTTTTTTTCAGGACCTTGCTGAGTCTAGTCTGGGCATCATTAAGCGCTGTGACATCACTTATTTACAGGAACCCAGGAGGGCGACTTGCCCAGTAAATGTGGGGGAGGACCAGTGCATGTCTTTACTCATCGGATGCGGTTTTAAGACGGAGCAGTAATCAAAGCTCTCAGCTATATAAAACCCACCCCTTCTCCTTAAGGAGGCCTTTTCTCCTGGCTGCTGCTGAATGAGTGATTACCCTGGCATTCCAACCTGCCTAATCCCATTTTTAGCAGTGATTTAACACAGAGAAGCAGTGGCTAAGGCACCGCATTGACTGACCTACCCCCAAAAATTCATTGGAATCAAATAGGGCTGCAGCAGTATTAAATTTTCACAGTACGATTGTCGTCTCGGTATACGGTATTACACAATTATTATTATCAGTCACAGTGAACCTTAAAGGAATCAAAACAGAAGGTTTTTTTGGTTGAATAAATGCTTTATTATAATTCCATTATATATAATGTAATGACAGACATGAAACTTGATACAAACTTACTTAAATATTGTTAATAACACTAATAGGGTAGAATTCAGTATCATAGATAAGCAAATGTACATGTATGATAACCATCAATTTTCATCCCACTGTAACCCTATGAGCAGAGGACAACCTGTTTGGCTTCATATTTCTGTAGCATATTAACAAATAAGTTGACAGATAGACACTTTTCCTCATGTGACAATTCCAGAAAGCCAGCTGTGTCACCGTCCCGTTCTTCATGCATTGACAGCAGTAGCCCGTCAGATGACGTCAGCTCAGATCACAGGATGATTATCTGATTGTGTAGGATCTGTCAGGGTCCATGGTGTGTGCAATGATAACGATGCCATATATGTTGGGCATGGCGGCACAGTCATCACGCTAACCCGCTCCTGACCCAGCACAAGGGGATCCGAGCTGAAGTGTGAGGGGATCCGACTTTAATGTTCACGTAATCAGTGGTGTTTGTGTTTTACCACCACTGAGCCCCTGGCTGGCCGGCTAATCTCATCAGGGTTTGGGCTCTGGTGCCGGGGTGAGGGAGAGGACAGCCTAGCATGACCCATATCTCCGTGCCAGGACGGGCTACAACACTCGGGCGCTACAGTGCAGTTCCATCAGAGTTTACTACGAGGCCCTTTGCCAGGGTGTTTACTACTGAACTGTCTGGCACAACAAGATAATGCCTGTGCTAATGCCCTCTAAGGACACAGCCACTCTCACTAAGGAGGGTCTGCTCTTTTTCATCATGCCAGACTCTTTGCAACTACATAATAACGTCGTGAAGTAATAATGGGGTATAGGCTGGGTTTACTTTGTGACAGGTTCATAGCATTACTAGGTTTTAATAGTCTGTCTCCCTGTTGCATGTGCTTTGGGGTGGACAAAGTAAATAATGTCAGGAGACAATGGAGAGTGTGAGATAGAAGCGGGAGGTTGCTCGAGGACAAATTTGATAAAATATTATGATTTTCTTATGTTTCCTTCAGAAAATAGTGCGCTCGGTTGCTTAACTCTACACATCCCCTTAGGAAGGCTCACCTCACGTTGTATCTCTTCTCTTTTTCAGCAGTCTGTAAAAGCTTCTGCCTCACTTCTTTCTGTGCAGTCAGTTGCACAACAGCTTTTACCATTTTTACGCCTTTACTCATGTTGAGTTAATGGAAAGACTGTGTGTGCAGTCACATCATTTGCATACCCTTTAAACAGTCCAGTCCAGGGCAACACCATCACTTACTGTTTCAGAAATGGTCATAGAGTTGGATCAACATGACGGCGTGAACCGAGACTGAACATTACACACTATTATTATAATGCTTATTATTATTGTTCCCTGTGAGTAAGTGAACTTACTGTTTGCAGGTTATGTAAAAGGCTCATTTGTGGTTCTCCATCTGAAATTACACACATTGTTGTTTTAGTAAACTGACACCCATGCACTCACTCTGCTTCACCTATGGGAGGTCAGAAACCTGCTCAGTCCTCTCCCTCAACCCACCATCCAACCCCTTTGCACACACTCACACACTCACAGAGGAAACAAATCAGCAGCCGGTTGTTTGATGGTCTAATTTAAACCAGTGGATATTTTTGAGCCATTTCAATCCCCTGTACGTGTGCATGTGCGTCAGGACACAGGGGTATAATAAAGGAAGTTCCTTGATGCGAGGGATGGATAGTTTTCCTATTTTGCTGTTAAGATGTATTCTAAATGTTTAGTTTTCCATTTTGCAACAAGGCTAGTCATTGATATGGATGCCAGGAATGGCCGCTACCGCCCTTTTGTGAGTACCTCTTGATCCGCAGTTCACATTCACTGATGTTTCATCTGCCTCGCTGAGCTCCAAGCAAAGCACACAGTCGGTATCTATTCACACCAAAACTCAGATCCAGCACAGCCATGAAAACATGAAGGAAAATGTGACCTCTCGTCTATGGCTTCTCACAATTCACCTGATGATAAGACGTACATTCTCTGTCAGAGTCAGACATTGCTATCACTGGATTTTGTGCCATGTAATATTTGTGTTCAGTTGGTCGTGAGGAGAACTGCTTATTAAACCATCAGATCTGGTTTTTGCACAAGCTTGATTGGCCTTTCATTTGCAAGAATAATTAATGCAGGATACTCAGACATCCATCTGGGAACACATGTTCAGATCAAACAAACCATTTAAAAGAGTTAAAATTCTCGCCTAGGCCTAATTATCACCCAATAGCTGATGTAGCAACAAACAAGTAATTATCTCTTTTGCTTCTATTAGCCCAGCCCATGAACGGAGACACCTCTGTGTATAGTAATAAAGGGTTCGTGTTGATGAAAATCGACCTGGGATGCAAAATGCCCGGAACTTCATCCTATATGCACCAGGTGTGTGTGCCTGTGTGTGTGCTTGTGCAGATGCCCGTGTGATAAAACATGAGAAATTCTTAGTAAAATGTTTATAAAAATAGTTTTTCAAAGCAAGGTAACTGTATCCTTCACTGTAAATTCAATCAGCTATTCATCAGACATATATGAAATTTTTCGGACTGCCTCCTCACGGCTGCTTCATTTGCTTAGCTAGCAGCCTGCTACCTAAGCTTATTAAATCAATAGATTAAAAACATGCCTCGCTGTGATGTTAAAGACTAGAATACAGACGCGCACACATACACACACAAACACAAGCAGCATGATAAGTTGGCTTATCTTTGATGTATCCCGATTGACAAAGAGACTCCCTCCTATCAAAGGATTACAAATAAACTCCAGTGAAAAGACTGATGCACAAAAGGTGGCCTATGTTCTTTCTGTTTGTTTGTTTGAAATAAAGTCTGTTATGAATTAGCAGTTTGTGTTTCTGCTTTTGATCTAAATGTACCACGCGACGCTTTGTCCTCTTTTAGGGGAATTTGTTCAAAGATGTCCTCCCGGTTTAAGCTCGCATCATGAGAGCAGCGTTTGCTATTGGGGCCGTGTTCACCGTGAAAAGTGGACTGGGCGCTACGCTGAATCAGACGGCGGTATGGGCCAGACCACAAGCAAATTGCCATGCCTTTTAGTCCCATCTTCGATGATGCGGTACTTCCTCAGGCTTTTGTCTTCGGTTTGGGGCACAGCTGTCAGACTAGGTGCTATCCACGCTCCCCTCCCAAAAACCTCAGGCCACGCGCCGCTGCACCCCAAACACTAAATAGGAGCATTAGACACACCATGTTAAGGGCTGCTGGTGTTTGAGCTGTGGCTGTGGGTGCGTGTCTTGTCCCATGGCCACAGACATGCGCATTATAACAAACACACACCCGCAGCTGCACACCACACTGCAAAAGTTATCCTCTGCTCCGTACCCATCTGTAAGACAATAGATTTATTCTTTTGTGTTAAATGTCCCATTGTCCTATCGCTGACTTCTGTTTTGTCTGTTGCTGGTTGACCCCACTCTCTGCTTTTTGCCCCCCCCCACCCTAACCCCCCCACCCCACCCCCACACACACACACGCGCACACACACACCCAGTCACAGATCTGCACCGTGAAAATACCCACAAGGCCTATCTACCCATATGTAGTGTTGCAGAGTTTGATTATGCGCCACCGGCATCACACCTCAGCAGGGTATATCCAAACATGAAAATTAATTCACAGCTAAATGCTGCTATATGCAGTCCGAGAGGGAGAGGAGAGGAAAAATCAAACACAGGTTTACACTAGTGAACAGCCCCAGAATTAAGAAAGAGAGCCTTAAGGCAGGCAGAGAGGGCAGTGTTCATTAATGTGCAAAGCAAATGGAACAGTTACTTCCCCCCTGCCCCTCCAGACACACACACACACACACACACACACGGAGATGCAATGGTCATTTCAATAGAAGGAAGGGCCCTTTGATTGTGGGGAATTTCAATTGGCATATGAAAGATTGACCTAAATAAAATAGATGTAAAATATTCCTGGAGCTGCTTAAAAATCAAGTTAATGGAAAAAGAAGAATAAAATCAGCATAATTAGCTGTAATTGTAAACAGAGCTTGAACACTCACAGGAGAGCCACATTGATTAGGCTGAAATGAGAAAGTTTGGGTCAAGCTGCTCACTGTGTTTACGAAGCAAACTTGTTCCCTTGAAGCTTGAGGATGTTCTTCACCAACTTACCTCAACACTCAGATTTTCAGATTTCTCTCTAAGTTTTTAATCCTTGAAATCCCTAGAGGTGAAAAGCACCATTTTCTCCGTTTGATATGTTTTATCTAGATGAAGGTATTCATAACATTGTAGCTGCAGATATAGTGTCCTTTTAGACTGCCTGTTATGAACTTTAGCATGAAAGTACTTGGGCATGACTTTGTCTCAGAGTAATGCAAATGGAATTGCCCCCCGATGGTTTGGAATGCACCCAGCTGGCCTTTAAAAGGTGATAATTGGAAAATACAGGCTGAAGCCACAGTCAAAGTGGGGACCTTGTGTTAGACTGAGTTAGCCATAGCAAGGATGGAGGAAGAAAACATGGAGAGGAAAAATCAAATCCATAAATTGCATTCCAGTTTTTAAGTTTTCTTTTTGTATTTTGATTCCATTGTGTGCAAAATGCAAACAGAGCCAGGTCTTCATCACGTCCATTTGGAGGTTCTGACGAATGCCACTTTTTGCCCAGCTGTCATGATATGAGTCACAGCAAAGCAGGTTTTAATTGCAGTATGAAGATGCCGGCTCATAGCGGTTAGGTGTGTTAGCGTTGATAAAAATGGTGGACGCAAACTGTATTTTATTATGCATGTCTGTAAAAGGGGTGCAAATGGAATAAGAAATAGTTTGCAATCCAAACGAGAATACTGAATATTAACTCCTTAAGTCAGTTGCAAATTGATCTTACACATTCCAGCTTTTCACTTTATGTCAAGCTCAGGTTTATTTATGAGTCTTGAGAGCATCATGTCCATGCTGCATGCTGGCTGACATATTATGGTGCTGTTAAAAAAAAAAAAAAGCTTCTTTTAGAACTCATTTATTCGAATATAATGTCCACTATTTGGTGTGAGCAGGTCTACAAATTTTCATGCTGGTTGGCTTAATAGAACCTATATTATTTCTTTAAGATTTCAGCTCTGGTTGACTTGGTGGCTCCTGGGGTTCCTGGTAGTAGTGCCCAGTATGTTCTTTAATAAGTTCAAATTCCCCATGTATTGACCACTGGGGGCAGCAAACACACACTAAACAGCCACTCTTTCAAAAATACAACAGAAGAAGTGGGACTCACAGCAAACCTTAACAACCTGTGGGCTGAGTGCAGCCATTGTGTCATTTACAGTCAACAGTGTCATCTGACACGGTAACACTGAACCTCTGATCAGACTTATCATTATGTAATTAGGCTACATTACATAATTCGTGTATACACCATCTTTTGTCTTCAGTTTCCTGTAAATCTCTTGTGTGTGGGTTTGCATGTCGAGCACAGGAAAGGCAGTAACAAAGCGAGCGCTGTAGAGAGACAGTCACAGAACGCTCATACACTGAATTGCTGTCGCTGAAAAACAGCTGGTCATCAGGTTTAATATGATGAAAATCTCACAGATTCTAAACTTCATCACATCATAGCAGCCGGTGGGAAGATGATGTCTGACTCGGTGCTCTGACTGTAAAATTCTCTGTAGACTTTATTGAGGGAGCTACTGAGAGAAAGCTAAAACGCACGTCCCTACGAATTCATAAAATCTGACACAGCATTCCTTTACTTCTCGGGAAGGAAGTGTAGTGGGGAGGCCAGGAGGCCTGAACAGGAGCTCTTCCTTTTACAAGGCAACATTCAAAGCATTTTTTCACTCCTTTCCTTGTGTTAGCCTAACCTAGTGTAAGCCTGTGCATCCGGTCTCCATTACTGTTTTCTCTTCGGAGAGAATGTGACAGTGATAAGGCTCTTTTGAAGTCCAGCTTTACTACAGGACCTCTAGGGAGGGACGAAGCCGGCAGCCAGCTGCTAAACTGGAGAGAAGTCTCAGCCGGTTATCTTTACATTTCTGAGCTTCAAGTTTGACTTAAGGTCCACATTTCTAGTCTGTGTTGTGGATATATTTACCACACGATTCAGAATCTCTCCCTCTGTTTGCAGTCCTAAGCATTCTTATTTGTGATATGACCACATATTTGTGTGGACTGCTAAAAAACTTTCTTGGAAACGTTCTGATCATTAGGCGACACTCCAGTCAAAACAGTCTGCTGCATGTCAGCTGTCATGCCCCGTGTCAGTCAGCAGACATTTCCACCAACAATATGCCAACACCCATTCTGCACTCTGTTCAGGAAACCTTTTTACTAACTCCAAGTGGAATCTTCTTAATGACTTCCTGTACCTGATGCCTACTACTGCTATTTGTATTCCAACAGTAGACCGGTTTCACTGTACTCCTGACTTCTGACCTTGACATTGCATCTCTGTTGTGTTCAGGAATCACCATTGAGAATAATGTCAATGCTCAGCTCAGTATGGCAGAGTGAACCCCCATTCAACCTTCAGTAGCTAATCCAGGGGGCTAATTTATGTGTTTACTGTCATTTTGGATTTAGACACACGTGTTTGAAATGTGGAAAATGTAAGTTTATGTGCAAAGCCTTAAGAGGCTCGTGCAACATGTCTTGTCTGCTTCATGTTGTTCGATTTCATAGAGAAGAGCAGAATGTATGGCTATGAATAATAATTTATGGTAACTATAGGTTTGTTATTGTAGTTCCATAATAGCCAATAATCCTGTAGTTGTCTTCACTCTCTTATATCAAAACCACAAAGCACCACATTCATGTTTTTTTTAACTATCTGTATCAGGATGAAGTGAGCTTTTCAAATGCAAATATGTCTTACTGGGAAAAAGATTAAAAACACATTTTATGTACCTTTACCTCCTTCACACATACAGCCTGGGAAAAACCTGCATTTGACAAGGTGAATAAATCTGCAGTGACTTCACATGATGGACAGCACACACATGGCTACGAACACAACACACAGGTGGACACTGGCAGTCAGTTGTAGCTCTTTCAGTCATAAATCACATTCTCTCTCAATCACAAATATGTTTAGTTCTATTTAAATGATGCTTTTTACAAGAATAAATAAAGTAAAATCCAATAAAGTTAGACTTTTTTCTGCCCCTTCTGCCAGAGTTTGTCAAAAGCCATATTACAGTGACCATTTTTAATGATGTCCCCTTGAATTTGTGTGACCCATAGTACAAACACCATCCTATCGTGGAGGAGGGCCTTCAGGCATCGCAGGTTATTATGGTAAAGTGGATTTTACTCCCATGCAGCTTTAGCATCTGTACTAACTCACCAAGCTAGTCACAATACATTGGATGCCTTAACTCGTGATTTTCATCTGGTTCTGGAATGTGTTGGAGCCAAACACGTTGAAAATATGACAATGACTTTCCACGATCCTCCCAGTAAGGGAAGGAAGGGGCACTGGTTATTGCCCACCCCCACCCATACCACACCCTTAATGGAGAAATAGGCCAAGGTAGGGTCCCGCTCTTTCCGTCTCACTTTCCACTTTGTGGTTGGGTCGGTGTTTGTGTTTCTGAATGTTTCATCTGCCGTGATTAGGTTTGCTTGCATCAGCTGTTATAGGCAGTGTAACGCCCCCAGTTGACCGTTAGACTAACATTAGTCAACCTTTGTCTCTTTCCTAAGCTGTCACTCTCTAGTGCATGGAAAGGACTCTCATTGTCTGTAGTGTGGAAAACAGAAGTGGAGCCATTTTATTTTTTGTAGCTGTGTACTTCAAGCTCGATTATTGGTTTACATAAAAGGAGATGGCATATGAGAGAGCATGTACAAATGCCAGTTGGCATATTCAGGAATTGCTTAATAATGAATGAGTCCTGTTCTGTCCGGACATAGTTTGCTTGCCTGTTAAAAAGAAGCTATTGATGAAACACTAGATGTGAGTCAGTCTGTATGACAGCAGCACCTGTGCAAAATTCAAATACAGCTCAGTATCCCTGGATTAAATACGACCCTTTTAAAGCTAAAGATAACACGTTTGTTGATGGGGAATTTATAAGGGACTTGTTGGATATAATTAATGGTAAATTGTTGCTGTAGTTTGTGGTATTGCTGTACTGAATTACATTTTAACCCAAATCTAATGTTTTGTGGGCAAAATAACAGGATTGTTCTATGTTAACATGCTGTAACAACTAATGCTCTACTCACATGATCAAGCATGTTGACGTTTACGGCTAAGAGGACTACAGGACACTGCAAATCCCTACCATAGTGTTATTATTGATTAGTATCGGTGACTATTGTACAAATACAGTACTGAATGGCTGTTGTATTTAACTCTGTTACATTGTACAAGTGTTGCCTTTGCTTCGTGCCCCCCTGGTGATAACAGCTCGGCCGGTTGGTTGGATTTCTGCTGCAGCAGGTCAGAGCAACACCTCACTCGTCCCCTTGGACACATCCAAGCTCCTCAGGTTGTCATGTGGAGGCTCTTTCACACTGTGAAGTCTCAGGGCAGTTTGTCTGAAATTTTGCATTGATTCGACATTTTGGCAATTTCTTAAAAGTTGACACAAAGTAGTGGCTGACAAAGATGTGTGTTTCCTCCCCAAAACCTTAGATCTATGGTCCAACAAATCATCTTTTTGATCTTACAACAAGATTTTATATCAACTGTTTGGACGCTGAGAAAAAAAGCCTTGACACATGTTAATTTAATATAACTTACAGTATCAAACAGCTCTGGCCCTGTAGAACGCCAGAACACCATGAAACGAGGCAGTGTTTGTGGGTCTCTTGCACTTTCATGGGGCTCAGTGACTCATCAGTGGCTGTGTTGCGGTGAAAGCCGCTACATGAATTCTCTCCATGTGGTGCACAACACCCGCAGCACACAGAGCTCTGACAGTCTGACAATCCCAGCTTCCTATTTGCATCACAGCTTTTGCGACAGGAAATGTGTTGTTGATTTAATGATGTGGTTGTGTGCAGGCCTGATGTTTTGCTGTGTTTTTTTTTCCCAACGTATTTGACTGAACGGAGCCATAAAGATGTGAGGATTAAACTTAGATAACTTTACATGAGTTCATCATTTTACTGTCGTTTGGCCATTTTGTGGCATTGACCAACATTGTATATGCGTGTACAAGACCCATTAAGAGAGGATAAGGAATGCAGAATGCGTGGGCATACGTCAATCATGTAAGGTCCCATGGACTGACTGGAAGGGCTTTCAGCTTACAATCCTTTTTATGTGGGGTGTGGGGAGGGGCCGTGGGCTTCTATGGGGGGTTGTGGCCTATATAATACTTCCATGGTTTTGGCAGTCAGATTTTCAAGAAACTTCCTGGTGTGTCAGGATCAATCGGGCCTAAGCCAGTCTTAATTAAAGGCTCGGGGCTGGGCAGAAGTTGAGGGCAAAAGGCATCCCTGTTGGTTAAAAGAATGAAGCGTCTGTCATTACAACACTATAGGGAGCATCAGCTTTATTACTTAAAATTCATCTGCAAAAAGTGGTCCCATTCAGCGGCGGCACACAAAATGGTTCAAGTGTATCTTTGTGGTGATTTCAGTGCAGGGAAAAACAAGCAGTACTGTGGTAGTAATTAAAAAAGTCACCTCATATCTTGAACGAATGAATTGGAAGTGATTTCTAAAGTAGTTTGTTGTAACTTTATTAGCCCACGTAGATATTTTTCTGACATCTTGTTGCTCAGTAAGGTTGACAGTTAGAGCAGCGTGTCTTTGCATTCAGGAGCACTTCTACTCACATATTGTGAAGAGGAACTCGACCACAAAAGAAGAGTAATGCTCACTCCTTTGTGAGAAACATCCCTTCAGCTCTACTCACAATATGTTTTAAGTATACTTCAGTTCTGTAAAGATCTTTTGAGTTACAAAAGAAAAGGCTTTTTGCAGTAGACCATCATGAAGCTTTTAATTATTCATCGTCACTTCCCCTCACTGTGTTACGTGGAGTCAATTTTACAGTAAATGGGTGAGTTTTCAGTGCTCTCGGCACGTGAAGCAGTTGTTTCCCAAGTTTTGAACAGATGCAGTTGTAAAGCAGATGCAGTTATCCTTTTCGACCACTTGGGGGCACAGGCAACTTACAGGGAAGAGACGAGGAGCTGTGAGCTGGTGGTGTGAATGTTTTGTGTGTGTGTGTGTGTCTGTGAGTGTTAGGGGTGGGGGTGTGGGGGGGGGGCTTCATTAATTAAATGGAATATGATCCAAAAGACTCTCCTCACTCATGACACATAATGTCCCACAAGAGAAGAAGTAAGACAAATGCCACAGATGTCCATTTTTCTCTGTCCTGTTCTTCTCTGGTTGTCGTTTCCCTCCAAATCCAAACGTCAGACAGACAGCGCCTTAGTATGTTTTGGTCTCCTGAGTGGATCTTTCCAGTACACCCATCTGTCAGACTTTTTTCCGAGGTCCGAGGAGGGGTACGGGGGCGTGTTTGTGTCTGGGCCCGGGTGGGTGGATGGGTGGGGGCAAGAGATCAGACGCAGTACATATCACATCGTAGGCCAAATATCCTAATAGTCTGATGTACCATCTGATCTACTGTCCCAGTCATATCCATATCCAGGACTCATCCAGGCACACCCCAGTCCAGATTGTCCCATCTAATGCAAGTTAAAAGACCGTTTTTTAGCTTGCCCATGCAACCATGCCTGTCCATTCCTTGCTTTCTCTCTCTCTCTTTCTTCACCTCGCACTCAGCCAATGCATCTGCTTTAGCCTTTTATCAGCCCCCATTTATCTCATCCACCTTCTCTTTCCATTAATTTCTCTTTTGCTCCAGAGGACCCTTGACACCTGTAGAGTCAAGCAGGCGCAGCCTCCTCTGTTTCAACTCTAACGTTGAATTGATTTATGTGCAAGTGAAAGCATCCTCAAATTGGGCAAATGCTTTTAATTACATTCTGTTTAGATGCTCTCCCATGCCGGTCAGCTTTGAGGGTGCATCAGCAGTTGTTTTACATTTTTAGATAATTAACTTTGACATCCTGCAGCAGCATCATCTTTTATGTTAATGTGCGGCTGTACAGTTCGCGAGCGGTGAGAAGTGTTCTCACCTGCAGAACTAATACTGTTAATGCATTCATATCATGGAGGGTTATGTAACTGTGCTAGCTGAGATGGAAAGTGCAGCCACCTTGCCAGTCTTAATGCATTCAGGCTCCACAGTGTCAGATGGCCCCAGTGATCCAGGGGGCTCAAGATGGCAATGCTGTTTTACAGTCCGGATATGTGTGTGTGTGTGTGTGTGTGTGTGTGTGTGTGTGTGTGTGCGTGTGCGCGCTCTGCAGTGTTTGTTAGATTAGGCATGGACTTGTGTATCCATATGGTTCGGTGGTGACACGTTTAAATCGTTCTGGCCTTGTTCCAAATGTAATAGACAAAGTTTTGTGTGTTTGTGTGTCCTCACACTGAGCCCTGCCCAACCTTGTGTGTTTTTGATGTAGGGTTTATATCCAAGTGGCTTATTTAGGTCATGTGACTTATGTGTGGTCACGTGACTATGTGGACAGAGTCTATATCAAGTAGCCAGAATAGGCAGGGGGATGGATCAGTTCTCCTTGACAGAGCGTCAAGGGAAGATGGTCCCAGTGCATGCTGGACTCCTTGCTCTGCTGTTGGTTGAGAGGCTGCTTAAAAGTAAACACCAATCAATCCTCCCTGGCTCCCCGTCTCACTTCCTCTCTTTCTCCCTCTGCTGCCATTACAGACAGACCCAATGACGTGAGTTGTGAAGAAAGCTCCCCACCTCTCCTCTGCCTCTTTTCTACCGTGCACTGCAAACCAGACACCGAAAACCGCCCCTCAGAGAACAAGTGTCAGCCTCAGAATAGAGCGTGCAGTCAGCTCCCCCGCTTCCCCCCTCTGGATAACATGTTAGGGAGTGCTAATGTTGATGGAGGTGACAATTAACGATACAGCGATCACAGTGATGGCACTTGTACCAGTGCCTCACTGCCTCACAGCCTCACTAAAGAGATAAGAGACTGATCTGAGCATGACTGGGAGTGGGCAAATGACAGATAAGCACATAAAGGGACAGTTACTTTTGGTGAACATAGTGCAAGCCAGATGTAACCAGATGTTCTGCAAGCTTGCCATGCTGCATAATTGACTTGCTAATATCAACAGCCTATTTATAGTTCATGTTAAGACCTCATCATTGTGTATGTATGGTGATGATTACACATCTAATCTTGACATGACAGGAATGTTATGTTAAATGCTGACTCCCTTTTACATTTTTATGCAATTTCAATCAAGTATATTTAAAAGTTGAGCACACGTGTGCACCCTTTCACTGCCTCTGCTGCTGACTTCTCTGCCAGGCACCCGTGGCTGACTCTGAAAAACAGGGGAAATGTTTTGGAGATACAACCTGAGATATTGACCACCTCTCAGCCCCCACTGTCAGGTTGTGAAACGGCCCGAAGATATTTGCATGAAATAAATGAGAATCTCTCTCACGTCCAGCCCTGCCACGGCCAAAGGTTTACTGTCGCAGATGCATGCTCCATCTGGCCCTGCTCTCCTCATCTCCAGTCTTTAACCGTTCAGATACACCATCGTGTTTGTGCTTGACTACAGATGAAACTACAATCCTTTAGCTTTAGCATTTTGTGTGAAGCCAAACATATTGTCACATTCATTTGGATGGTGTATGTAGTTGTAGCATACAAAAGTTAAAGAAGTGTGAGCTGTCACAACATCTCCAAAGTGAGCCATACCTCTTTGTTTGTCCTGCTTTGGATTTCGGGGAATACGGGGTTTAAGGGGGGTCAAGTGGTCCTCTATCCTTAGTAAACATGGACATGGTGACAGCCACTGGGACAACAAACCTCCACGAGAACCAGGCTGTCCTGCCAACATTCTCCCCGCCTCTCTGCTACCAGCACGACCCCCCTCACCCCTCAGCCCAGGGCTGTGATCCTGCATAGCCAGCATAATGAAGCCATATAAGCCTGTTATTTGCTGCTTTATGGCTTGTTTTATGAAGGTGAGCTGACAAGCAGCTCCCAGAATGGTTCCTGTCACTTTAACAGACAGCATTACCAAGAGAAAAGGAGCGTTGAGGATGGAGGGCAGGGCAGGCTGGAGAATGGGCCGGGGCCTTTATGTTAGCCCTGCCAGGGCTTTGATGGGTAGAGGTCTGGCTGCAGGCTATCGCTGGTACATTTTACGTCTTCCGCCTTTTGTCACAGGGACATTATTGACGTTTGACCTATGTTCTTATTCCCACCTCCTCTTCACTAATCAATTACTGCATCGATCCATTAATCAGACAGGGTGATGGCTAGTGAAAGGGCCCGTGGGTATGTGTGAAGAATTGTGGGATAGGCCTCAGGCTATCGCGGAGGAGGGCCTTCACCTGTGGAGTGCACTGTTTAGCATTTGGCTCACAACAAGTAGTCCTAGCCCTTCCTTTAAAGTCATCCAGGTTCTTTATTCACAAGAAAAGGCAGTTTTCTCCACATGCGATCCATGCAGTTTGTAGGTGTATTTGTGTGTGAAATGATTTATTAACGTAAGCACAATTACGCTGATTTATCGAGTTGCTGTCTTCTCACACAAATTCCCTCTCTTTGCTGCATGGAACATCATGGATGGATTTTAAATTAAGCACACATAGCTGTGTGTGTGTGTGTGTGTTTGCTTCCCCCATATTCAAAAATATAGTTATTTCCTACAATGGGAAATACTGACAAAATACCCAGTTGTTCCCAGCCTAGAAGCCAACGGGGTGAAAATCGGCAGGAAGTGTTCCTATTAACGAAGCGTTATTTAGAGTGACTTCTGAAACGTTGGCTCAAATATCAGCAGTCTTTGCACTGTGTCCCTAAAAACAAGGATGCTTTTTGAATGAGAGCAAACATGTTTTTGTCCGTTTGACTGTTTCCATGGAGGTTAGGCAGTAGCATAATTGTGTTTAGGACACAAACAGAAACAGATCAGATACACAGACAGCCAACAGATCAAAACGGAAGCTGCGGGAGCGGAACCCACCATGCTTTGATTAGGTTTGGTTTGGTTTCAGTTTGGTGTGCGCAGACTAAAGCCATCACCCCAGTCCGTCTCTGCCCTTGCCAAGTTGTTTGCCAAAACAGGGAAAGATTTGGAAAAGAAAGTTTGGAAGAGAAAAGCTGTGGGCTGTTATAGTCCACCCCCCTCAGACTGGCCAGGGCCAGCCGACAGTCACCCAGCTCTTGTGGATTTAGTGAATTGAGAAGACACTTCTTGTGTGGATTTTTCAATTCTTCAACATGTCATTTGGCCGGGAGTGCTATTGTCCCCTGCCCCTTTTCTCCCTGCTCCTTCTGCCGAGACGAGTCGTGTCATCCCCTCGTGATCAGCACTTTTGTTGCCTTTGTTTTTGGCCCTACCTCAGAAGTCCATCTTGTCTTTTATGTCCCTGCCTTTCATGCATAAGGGAACAGTTGTGGCCTGTTGTGGGGCTGTTCCACTGCATTTCCACCAGTGGGGTTTCCTTTCATTCTCTTCAAAGTACTACAATGGGGCTCTGAAGGCCTGAATGGCCAATGCAGAGTGCACAATCCTAGAGAGCCCGCTCATTTTGTTTTGCCAGAGTCAATAAAAATGCTAAGTTAAAAGCTAACCCCCTTATGCCCTCCTCGAATGGAGCGACTTGCTTGACCTTTTTAAGCTCCCCTCTCAATTAACTTTTAATGATAAATTCATTGATTTTTTTTTTTTTACTGCCATCTAAAGTGTATTATTCTATTCACATTTATTGTTGCAGTTTATCATTCATTTGCTCCAATTAGTTTAGCCTTAGACTGTATATACACCTGCACTTGAATGGATTTAAGGGTTAGACAGAGATAGCTGGACAGACAGTTGCCACCAAAACCAGCTTGTAACTCTTAGAAATAATAGCTCTGATGTCCTTTACATTCTGACTTTTCCCTGTCCTGAGACCTAGATAAAGACATCTCCATTCTTCTAAGAAGGAGTGGGATTTAACTAGTTTTATGTTGAGGGATGAGAAAAGAAAAGAAAAAAGTCTGCCGTCGTCTCTGGGCATTACGGCAGAGGCCTTGCATAAAAGCATTGTGTGCCGATTTGTGAGCTGGGAGAAAGCCGGGGACTTTGAGAAGGATTACAGGTAGGCAGACATTGGCTGCTGAAGATAACCGCCATGACTTCATCCTCATTGTGTAGATTAAGGCATAAAACCCAAAGTAATGAGACCGGAAAGGGGGAGAAGACAAGGATGGGAGGAGGAGTTAGGGGTATTGTTGATTGTGAGGGACATTGTCACTGGAATTAGCTTTTTAAAGCGAGAAGAGGAAGACGTTCGTCCGGTGATGATATAATCTGAGGAAGTGAGATTAAAAACACGCATGTAGTCTCTGGACCAAACATGAGATGCTAAGTTTTGTTAAATGGCTGAAGAGTTAGATGGAGTCATGATCTCTTCTGCATGCAGGGGCATGGTGTTGCATTTTTATGATGGCAGTGGAACGCATGAACAGCATGTGTCGTCTCTGAGGGTAACAAGGTGTTGCTTTCTGAACTGAAAGAACAAATTGAATGTCTGGTGTTGGTTCTGAAAATCAATTTTTCTTTGGGAACACAGTACAGTCAATTCAGTCATCATCAACAAAATGTTAGGTGCACTATGCTTTTGTGTCAGAGACCAACCCCCAATAAACTCTGCAGCCCCCAGCTGATCTGGAGGGGGACGGGTTGCTCATCCTGAGCTCCAACTTGCTGGAGGGCAAGCAAAGAAAGCAGGGGGGCAGAAAACAGAAAAAGTAGAAGAAAAGTGTTTGATTCTCTCCTTTCCCCTGTCCTTGGTGTCTCTGGTTAATTTTTTAGCATTTCTCTGCCGTCCAATTGTGTCTTCAGACCTGAGGCAGTGTGAAAAAAAAAAAACCCCAAACACATACAGCGTCCTGCTGGGCGGAGGACCGTGTGTGGGGAATGCTTCGGTTCTCTTTTTCATTCTAAAAAACAAAAAAGTGTCAGACAGGCAGGTGGACACGAAGCTAGGTAAATATTGATGACTTTTTGACCATTTCATTTCCCACCCGCATACAGATTTCTGCAGACGGAGAGCCTGTTTATGCTTCAGGAACATCGATTTCCTCCCTACTCTTTATTCATCTTTATTTTCACCAAATTTAATCTGGAATCTTAAGTACCACAGACCTCAAAATGTAGTTTGCATATTAAGAAGTAGCTGATTATCGTGGAGTAGAAACACAGATCTTTAATTTTGTGCATTTTAGACACAGCTTCTGCCTGCACCACCATGCTGGAGATAATTGTGGAAATCTACATATTGAGAGGGAGGCTGTCGTCAGGGTCTGTTTTGGAGTGGGCCTCTTGTTATCTGCTATAATTCATGTGGTAGGATGAATATTACCACCTGAATTAGGCTATTATGGTGCCAGGTGGAGGCCAGTAGAGTTACAGGAAATGGTGATCATCACTTCATGATAATGAAGCAATTACTACAGGCTACTCATAATACAATATTGACTGCCAGACTGCAATCAACAGTGGCTAGATATTATGTCATAGATAATATGCCAAGTTGAATATTTATTAAGATCTAATATACTCCTCCTTCGGACAGTTGGGGGTACGCTGCAGCTGAAGAGGCCTAGTCTGTGGCATTTAGTTAGTCAGTAATGTTATTGATTGTCACGCTCATACAAGTGCCCAGCCCATCTGCTGTACCATGACTCACATAAGGCTCTGTGCTCTGCAGTTTGTACAGAGTATCATAAGCATTCCACTGTAATCTGTTTTGGGAAAAAAAAAAAGAGGAATCAGACAAAATGAAGATTTCATCTGACTAATGGACGTCCATGCAAAGTGTACAAAAAGTCCTCTAAATTAAACGGCTTAATACCTTGTTTGTAACTGCCCTCCATATCAGCAGAGGTTTCCTCCTGATCTGATGCTCTGGGGCTCTGTGTACATCAGCCATACAGTTGTCTGGGAGTGGTGACGATGCATAGACCGAGGACATGTAGTTCAAAGTGGATTTATTCTAGTTATAGACGTGCGGCGAGTGTCAGATCATCAGAGTCTGTTCTGCTAGGTTTGAAGATCAGTTGATGTGAACTGCTTTGTCCAAGACGCTCTCTGGTGTTGGAGGAGGACAGGCAAAAATCTGCATTAAAAGTGCTGCTCAGCCAGCCTGGAGAAATGCTGTGTACTGTAGAGAGAAGTAAGCCTGGAAGTTTATAAAAACAATGGGGTTTTTTTGCCTATTGACGATAATTACTTGTTAGACAGCAGGTCCAAATATGACATACTGTGTACTGTTGGGCCTGCAAAACTAATGTACGTGCCTCAGGACGGCTCATGTCTAGTCTAACACAGAGCTCACCGCCCTCTTACCACATTCCACCCCCCATCCTCCCCTCATCCTCCCCCTTTAGTGCCACTGGGCCTAGGTCTGCTGCTGCCTCTCTGCTAATGAGGACCAGTCCCATCCAGCACCATATAAACCCACTAACACACACTTACCTCTGATCTCAGACCAGTAAACATAGTCACTGTGGCCAGGTCCCACCACTTTACAGCTGCTAATTTAGCCACACAGCCCTGTGTTATCATAACCTTTCATGTAAAAAAAAGAACGGAAAAGAGGGCAGAGGAAAAGAAATTGGTAACGTAGGTGCATATGGCACTTTGGGGACTGTTAAATATATAAAACACAAGTATTCAGTGATCTAATAATGGGAAAATGGCCACCAGATGTGGGGTGGTGTAAATAAAAATATCCAGATTGTGTGTAGTAAATGGAAGTGATGTGTGTATTTGATGACCTAGATCCCCAGCTCTGCTCTAATCCGTCTGTGATATTTATGTCCGCCTGACACTTGTAGTGACACATGTTTAATATTAGCCACCACTTCTGACATTTTATCGATTATTTGTCAAACCCTAATGCTAAAACAGCACCGGATTAAACAGTTTAAAAGGACGTCCATTAAAATGAATTAAACTAAAATGCTTAAGATGTTTTTTTTTTTAAGCTTGGTGATTGTCAAAGCAGATTGTGAGAGAAAATTAGGTGCACAGGTGATGGAAAATATTCATATCAGTCTTATGTGCATGTATCGATTGATTTGCTAGCTTTTTCAGCCACGTTTACAGCCTTGACATCATTGTGGATCCATGGTGACAAACTAGTCCCTGCGTAGCAATGCCTTGCAAAAACAGATAGGAATTGTGGGCTCTGTGCAGAAAGACAGTGCTGATATGTGGAGCAGTAGTGCATCACTAAGGCAAGACCCCTTTGGTGAGAGGATGGCATGAAGTTTGTTCAAAGTCTCAGCCTTCATTATCCACGTAATCACAAAGCCTACAGTCTGATGGAACAGGTTTTTCTTAGTAAGCGCCGTTTCTTTTAGAAACGTCACCTCAATACATGAAAACACACACCACAATGTATCATTATATCAATGTATTTTTAATTGTTTTAAACAATTAGTCAATCCGCAACTATTATGATAATGAAATGATAGTTTTCAAAGAGACAGGACAGATATTCTGTGGTTGCAGCATCTCAGATGTGACAGCTGGCTGCTGTTCTTTGTCACACATGATGGTGCATTGAAAATATTTGGGTTGTGGACTGAAGTCTTCAAAGAAGACATTTGAAGACGTCCCTTTGGACGTTTTTGCTAGCTGCAGCCCTACTGTACATAAAGTGTGCACCTCGCTCCTGCATCCTGTTGGCCTGCACACATCTCATCTTTTCAGACATTGCTTCATTTTGTGAGATGAACAGAGCGTGTTTTACGAGCCCCTTGCAGTTAAACCTTCTTTATCCCTCAGTTACCAGTGTCTTGTCTCTAGCCAACATCAAGGCCCCTCCACTGCCTTTCCTGTTCGCAGTTTGCTTCTTTATAATGAAACCAAACCTATTCTTAAATTACAGCCACCATCTTTTTGCACTTCCCTTATATCATTATATATTTGCCTTTTAAGTGGGTGCTTACTACGACTTTCAAACATTTCCCCCTAAGCAGTGAGCACACAATAGCCTGATTTCATTTAGATCTCACCTGCCCCCTCTTGCCCCCTACCACTCAGCACTCCCACCTCTGTCCCTCATACCCACTATTTTCCTGTCTGATTTTTTCTGTTTGCTGTTTTCCGTCAGTGTGGGCCCTGTGGCCTTTTGTCCCTGAAACAACTGTGAACTCTACCAATTTTCACTCGTCCACAATTTGCATGGTGGTGTGCCACAGTCCTCCCCCGCACCTTTGCCATATTTTCTCCCCAAACCTTTTGTGAATCCTGTCCAAATACCTCCCCATATACCTGCGAGTGCTAAGATACTTGAAGCAACCTAAATTGGTTTTAAGTGGCTGCTACAACCGCGACGTCTCAGTGCAGATTAGGCCTGATTGGGACTGGAGGGCATGTGGAAGCGTAGTTGACAGGATTAAGTGGCTATAGAAGTGACTTTAGGTCCTTTAGAGAGCAAACGACAAGGAAAGCGAATAATTCAGCCCCCTCTTTCAACAGAGGAAATACCCCTCCCCTTCTCTTGTCTTCCCTAGGCAAAGAAGAACACTATCTACAAATATGATCCCTCGAAGGGCTTCTGATACCCGGCGAGCCTCAGTGGAGGGAGAAGTTGCTTCTTGCTGTAATTAGATATATCTGATCCGAACCTCCATTGCGGGATGCGATGATGTGCACGCCAATAACTGGTCAGCTGGTATTTCACAGTGTGGCAAACCAAGTAAATGATTCAGATTTCTGGGTTGTAAGGCTGGAGAACATGAATGACTTGGTGCACATTTTCGCTTCCGTTTTGCTGCAGCAGGCAGTCGTTCAGTCAGCCCCGCTTAAAAAATTAAATGCTTCTAAAAATAAAACCGCCACCAAAAACCATTTTGTTGCATGTTTTTCTAAACTTGTAAGAAGCATCCTCTGCAGAGCGAAGGCTGCAGAGCATTTAAGAGAAACACCCAGAATGAATAAGTAATGTACACGCTGTCAAGACGTAACTGATACTGTGAAGCTTCACTCACAGAGAGGTTGTTTTCAACATAGCTGAATAAAATACATAAATTTTGTTTTATTTTTGTGTAGTACTCATCCATGAGTGTTTCACTTTATTTCATGTCTGAGCTTATTCAACTCAGAAAACTAAAATTCAGTAAAACAGCACTGAAAATAAAACAAGTTTTGAAGTATGTTACAGATTAGTATTCCTAATTTATCAGTTTTCAGTAAAAATTGCAGTCTTGTGTTTGACATTGCAAATCACAGTAGCAGAATCAGCCCTCAATTTTGCACCTATAATATTCACAGTGCTGCTGAATGTGGCTTTTTAAACCATTAGCTGCAATAACACAGCTACACTGTCTTCCCCAAACTTTTCCATGACTCAGCTCCCACCACTACTGACACCCCAGCTCATTCACTTTCTGCCTCGCCTAGATATTGTGGCAACATTAGCATATGAGTGGCTCAGTGTTTGGGTGAGTTTGTTCTCAACAAAGGGAGCCAAAGCACAGGTCAACGTCTCTCATCCACTTCAATGGACAGCTGAAGGGCAAACAGAACTCCCAAAATGAAACGTTTCCAAACTTTTTGCTCTAGTCTGGAGGAAGAGGCCTCCTTCTGGATATTCATGTATATTATACACGGTAGACATTATGAAGATGAATGCAGCAGCAACCTTTAATTATTCATTGCCCTTAGCCCCGTATTGATGCCGTGTGTGCTCATCATGAGTAATGTATGCGCTGAAGACATGCATTTGTGGATTCACGGTGGTACTTCTGTCTGAGCTTTGTGTATGTTTATGAAGTGTACACAAAGGCACGGATACGTCTGTGTGCTGCCCTGTGCTTATGTATGTATATATTTGTGTTGACAGGGAGAGTGGTTGGCTCCTGCCCGCAGCCTGGCAGTTGTGTACCGAAGCATGGCGTCATCACCATCACTCTGCAGGCCCCTCGCTGCGCTACATACCCCGCAGGGCGGTTCTCTACTGCCCTGGCAATGATGAGCGAAAATTGAGGAAACTAGCCTCGCTGGATGTCGACTGCGCCGTCTTGGACTGTGAGGATGGTGTAGCCCTCAGCAAAAAGGTACATAAATACACAGATGCACGTGTTATAAATGATATGCAGCTGCGTATGAGCGGGTCAGGCGAGGAGCACACACACACACACACACACAGACACACAAACACACAGTCGCACAGCTGTGTGATCCTGGATGATTTTTTTAATTCCATCTCCCTCCTTCAGACAGGTGCTGGGTCTTAATCACTGAAAGGAAAACTACCTAAGGGAGATGTTTAAAACAAGCACATTTCACCCTATTATGATAGCATAAAGGCAGTGGTGCCCCCCTATCAGAGTCCTTTAAAACAAGGTGACCATGTCCCACTGGGTGAGCAGCGGGAAAGCGCCAGATGCAGCAGGTTAAAAGCATTCTCCTCCCGCCCACACGACCTCCCCATTGGCCCTGCTGAACTGCCCATGAAATTGTGATTGGAGAGTGGGATAAAGAAGGGGCCCGGGTAAAAAGTTAACTAACAAAGGTTTTAAGTCATGATAATAAAGATGATTGATATGGCTGGAGGCTGTTCCTGTAGCAGACAAAGACAATAAGATGATGGTGACCGTGTGACTGACAGGCTAAAACTGTGACCCTGCGATGGAGTTGGTGGATGTCAAATCTTCTGTCTTTATTATGTGTTAGAGGGGAAATGTAGAGAGGAATGCAGCACTGAATCAGCCATTCAGGCTTGAGGAGAACGCAGACTCTGGACTCTTGAGCTGTCAGCATGTGACAGGTCCATGTCTCTATCCTGTTTCAACAAAAGTGCCCTGCTCCAACCCACTTACTTCTTCACCAACCCACTCATTTCACATAAAATAATAGAGATTATTCCCGACTTTGTGTGAGTTGCAGGAAACAATTGGGAACTTTGAATGTGATGTGGCTCATTTTTTTCTATCATGTCTTTCATTTTCAAAGGCCTTTTCTCTGTTCTATTAGCTGGTGGGTTGAACCTGTAGAGGATCGCATCAGGCTCCTGCGTATCGTGTTAGAAATAAAGAGGAAAATGACGTTAGCTGCAGTGCAATTTCACTCACTTAACATGCGGAATTGTGGTCCTCAGCAGGCTCACCCATAAGTAGCACTCAGAGTAGTGCACATGAAAACACCAACAATAAGTTCTGGAAATTACTATTGCAGCTAAATGTTTCCTTGCCAAATACTTCCATTACTTCAGTTCTTTCTCTGATCAGGATACAGCAGCACTACATGGTGCAGACGTTGCATCAGGACAGATTTCGTCCATTCTTGACACCATAGGTCCATGTGAGCTTTAAAGAGTCTGACACAGCTTGTAAAAAATCCTGTATTATGTGTTTGCTCGGTCATACTGTGTAATATAGAAATTAGTTATTTACTCAATAACAAAATGCACCTTTCCTACTGGCGCCCTTTCTTCACTTCCCACACTCTCAGCTTCTTTCTCCACTGTGACAATTGGAAATCCATGGTATGTGTGTGTGTGTGTGCGTGTGTGTGTGTGTGTGTAGGCTAGCAGGAATACTTATAAGAAATAGGTGTTGAAAAACTCCATTTCCCAAAATGTCTTGTGTTTGTCATCTTTATTACCTACACAACAGGATATTTCCTAAAGATTTACAGGTGCTTAACAACCAGACTGACTTCTGTCCATCTTTACTGAAAGGCCACACTGAGGAAATATTATGTGTTTGGGGTCATTAGCATGTTTTTTTTTCCAGGGTGTTCTGGTCAAGAAAAGCAAAATACGGAGTGAGGGAATGGGAATTTAATGAAATATCACCCGATTTAGTCATTGTCAAGTAAATTAAACATCAGAAATTTAACATCTGAGGAAAGAAATTGTAGCGTCACACGTTTCACGCTTTAAGTTTATTTATTTATATTTAATTCTTTTTTGTCTTTGTGTATTTAGTGAGACAATGCTTAACAAGAGACAACATAATACAACTGGTGATTTGCCAAGGTTGACAGGAGGAGGGAGACATGCATTCAGTACCTACAAACAAGACGGTTAAGACTGAATATGAATCAAAAGTGACGCGACCAAGACACAGTCATTCTTAAGATGTGGGCTGTGTGTATTAGAAAGGGTGCAGGGACAGTGTGCTAAGTTTATTTTTGTAAATGTGACGTGATGTGATGTCATGTAAATGCTGCTGTGTAGGTCACTCACGTTTTTTCCCTGCCCAAAAGGTGAATGACCTACGCAGCAGCACTGCACCTGAACGCATCCTCAGTAGACACAGGTGGAGCACTGGCACTGTTGCTGCTGTGGTGCTAGTGTGCTGCTCACTACGTCAGTGTAGTTTATTAGAATTGTTATATTATTATTTTTCTATATTATCACTCCAGGGTGTTTCAGTACACTGCGATGGTCCGTCCGTCCCTGAAACTGTTTAAACAGTCTGTTTGGATTGATTGCACTTTGATTTTTTTGATGACATCCGGCTCAAGTTGCTTTTGAGTTTTGATGCACACAAACTGAACGTGTAGAACTTAAATGGGAGGTCTTCATGCAAATCAGATGCACGTGTTGCATCTGCTTGTGTCAGAAGTGACACAGAAGTGAAACACTGCACTGACTGTAAGTTATGGTTGACGTTCTTAACATCCCCATAGAAATATTCCCCCTAACCTGCCTTCTACGTTGTCAGATTAAAATATGTTCTGAGACCAACTGAGTCATAAATAAATGAGAGGTTCTGCCTTTACACTTTGAGTGTGTGTTTGCACCACAGTGTATGCTGTAGCTTCCATTATATTCACCATGACGACCGCATTGTGCGTTTGCCAAAAGATGCCAGGCTTCCACAATGGTCTTGTAATGCATGTCTATTTTTTTTCGTAGCGAGAGAGAATGGGAGCGAAGCGGAGAGTGAGCTTTCTAAATGCCATCCTGAAGCGCTGTTTTGCCGACAGCAACAATGGGTTAGGTGATATGCGAGGTTAGTTACTGGGTGCGCGTTGATAGGCCTTAAATGGGGGCTACTGCCCACAACCACCCTCCTATTATGTGTTCATTAATGTATTCTTTTCATTATCTCTCACCTTCACCTTAAAACAGGCAACGATATTCATGACAAAAAGGTACGGCATGAAGGTCAGTCCGCCCCCTCCCCTTGAAAATTCAAATCCAGGAGTGCCCGCTTTAATTGCCTGCCGCTTTGACTCCAAAAATGTCTGCGCTCCGTCTTGGCACTAATGCTGGCTGCTTAAGAGGCAGGGAGATGAGAAAAAGGGAGTAAAGGGTATGAGCCACCCAGAGCTCGCTAACTGTCACCACAGACCCAGAGGGGAGAGAAGGAGGAGGAGAGAGGGGAGGGAAGACAAGGCTGACTGCTCTAACACTTTTACACATATCATCATATCTGTATGATCAGTGGGGTGGAGGAAGAGGGAGGGCAGGTTGAAACCCCGGAGCGGAACTGACGGCTACACCTGTCCTCTCTCCTCCCCTCTCCCTCTCTGTCTTGTTCTTTCATTGTCCCCCTCTCTTGCCCATCTCCCCTCGCCAGGGTCCTCAGGGTTAGGATTGTTTATCTCTCTCTCTCATGTTCCCTCTCTGTCTCTCGGTGCCCTATGGTCCAGTATTCCTCCTGGTGTTTCTCTCTGTCTCTCTCCCTCTCTTTTCCCCACATGGGTCCCTCCATCCTCCCTGACTCCCCCCTGCCTCCCTGCCGTAGAGATTCTCTCCTAATCCCTGGAAGTTTGGAACTAATGAACTAACTGCTGAGCCGCTGCCACGGAGCTTGGTCCCAAACTATACTGTACTTCACACTCGATTTCCTCTCCAGATGGCATGGTGGCGCGGCCGACACGACGGGGAGCACCTCTCGCACACCAGCACGCGCCTGCAAACGCACACGAGTACACAAGACATGCAGAACACAAACATGCACACACAGGCAAGTGTGCGCATGCAGACACATACAGACATTCACGCACAAATGCGCGCACATGCATGCACGAGAACACACACACACACACACACACCTTGTAACAGTCTGCAGCCCAGTGTACGTCAGTCGAGCATGACAGAGGTCCAGTGTCCTGCATTCACTATCAGCACATTACAGAAGCAGGACTGCTTGTTAGTGCTTAAAATGGGTTCATTCACTGTTTGTTTGTCTGAAGGTTTACAAAGCATCTCAAATCATTTCTGCTGATACTGATCAGCCACCTCAGTAGCTTTTATTGAACCCATGTGGAAACCAGAAACTCCTGCATTTTACAGTTAGACTACTGGATGTGATTACAACCACCAGACATACTTGAATTACCATGTTTCATTGATGCTATGTTTGTTTGTTTGTTTTTTTTCATTTGCAGAGATTGCAGATGGTATTTTTACCGTTCTTTTCCATTAATAAACAGCTGCATAACTACCACAAGCAAGACACAGACACAAGACACAGAAGCTACTGAAAGTACTAACAATTATTAATTAGCAATTGTCTTCCATGTGGTACATAAAGGGGCATCATAAGACCATAGAACACCATATAATACAATCATGCTGCACAGGATTGTATTAGTTGATTAGTTGTATTAGTTCAATGTACTGGCATAGGAAAAAAAGATATACAGCTCAATGAGGAAAAAAGACAAAAAGCAAAATACTGTAGTAGTGCAAAAATATCATATAATCAATATATACAATGACATTTACAATGTTCAGGTATTTGTGTTTGCAGTGGCAGTGAGTGATGAATGTACATGTTAAAAACTGCATTGCTGGATGATAAATGGCCAGTCAGTGGATGTTTTGGTGTCAGAGGGTCAGTGTAAGACGGGTTAACTGTTAAAATATTAACTTCTAAAAGGCAGAGCTTACAGGTGCAGGTGTCTTGTACCCTGTGTAGACTGTCAACAGTAACAATTTCTTTATGCAAGAAAAGGTCTGAATTGCATCTCGTCTATTGAGCGGACCATTTGACACAGTGAAGTTACAACAGTGAAGGTTGTGAGTGATTAAAATCTCATTTAATTGTCAATAGTACTATTTCCAGTCCTTTTACTTAAAGGTGTTGAGGTGGAGGTCTTTAATTACTGACTGACAGACTGATGGTTACTCTCATATGTGGCAAATTTCATAAAGTAAAGTGTTTTACCTTTATGCCATGCACTTCCGCTCCGTGGCCGCTGGTCTGGAGACAGACCTCTGTGGCTGCAGTGAGAGCAGCTGAAGGAAAATAGATGGTGCACATTAGAGATGATGACTAATACGGTCTGTTCCATTTTTCAGGTTGTAACGCAGTCAATATATGAGCTATGGTCTATGCATGAACTGTGTGTGACACCAGTGATTTTCAACTTAACATAAATTATGCAGCCAACTGTCAGCTAATACATGACCTCAGTCCAGTGCTCACTGTGTTATTCCAGAGGACACGGAAAGATCTGCGCTCCGTCTAAGTGGATTCAAATGACTAAACCCTTGACAGAAAGAGCTCCTGGGAAATAATGTTCGCCAGTTGAATAATGAATACTGAACATTTGTATTTAGTGTGTATTTACATCCGTGTATATACATGATCTTGTGTGCGTCTGCTTGTGTACTCGTGCGCTCAACACCTCAGAGGACCCGAGAGACTTGAGAGAAACTCCCAGTCAGGCTGCCAAGACTCACAAACGGGATGTGAGCCGCTCAGCCAGAAAATGGACCCTGTCCCAGCCAGATCTGAAAGACCTTCATTCCAAACCTTACTGTCCGTCACAGCGCGCGCGTGTGTGTGTGTTAAGTGTCATGTGTCAGGTATCGATTGGAGTCCTTTGGGAGGGTGTGATAGGCGAGCGAGCGGTCGGGGCGCAGAGGAGGGTGATGACAGCGCTGCGATTAGCATTGGTTGCTCAGGGGTGGAGAGGGCTTGAATGAAAGTTTCAAAAAAAAATGTTCTCATGTGTCTTTTTAGATATCGATATACCTCGTAGGTTACATTCGAGCTTTCTCAGGCCTTTTTGATTGTCTTTTGAAACACACGGCTCCAGATATCGTGGGATAAAGGCGAGGATTGAGGCCGAGCGAGGGAATCGGAAAATGCTGAGACACGGAGAACAGAGGAGCCCTCTCTCCCCCTCTCATTATCCTGTTACACTCTTGTGTTTTCACTGGCAGAGCCGCCGCCCGCACCGCTCTGTGCTACGTGGGCTGCGCAACGCAACACTTGGAGAGTGACCCCAGAAGGAGGAGTGATGATGGAGAAGGCGATGAGGAGAGGAAAACATGAAAGAATGGGAGGAGGGGGAGGATGAGGAGGAGGAGGAGGAAAGGAGTGGAGCAGATGTTGGCACATGAGGGGGAAAATAATTCTATACTGCTTTTATTTTGCAAGAATTTACTTCATTTTAATTTTCTGTTTAAATGGCAGAAAAAGAAATCAGACCCCAGTTAGCTATCTGAAACCACGTCACATTATCTTTTACTACTGCTGCTAAGACAAATGATAATATGGATGGAAGAGAAGAGGGAAGTTACATTTGTTTATATGAGATCACATTAAATCAGTGTAACATATAAATAATAGAAAGTGAGATACCCTTGAGGTTAATACGTTATTCCAAGTAAGAAATGTAAATATAGACAATGTAAAAAAAAAGGCAATAAAACCAGCATTGGACGCCTCATCTAGAATTTTTATTTAGAAGAAGTGGCACATGAAGCATTGGTGTGAAGTCATGTGTGCAGGCCTCCAGTCAAAGACGAGCACAGACTGGTTCTCAGTCGCTCCAGCACGCCGTCCTTGGCCATTTGTTGTCATCATGCAATTAGTTGCATTTTTCACGTGGCCTCAAGACACATGTTTGCACTTTATTTGTTGTGTTTTCGCACCCTCTTCACCTTATTAGCACCTGGGTCGCATGAACCGATTGTGACACCAAGTTGAGAACAAATCCACCCTCACAAGGATCTGCCAAGACTTTGCTCTCATCGCACAGCTTCAGGTTCATTTGTGACAACAGACTGCGTTTTTGACGTGAAGAAAACTGCTGTGCGCATTTCAAATGGACACTTCATTAACATTTCACCAAATTTAAACTGAATCATTTGTGCATTTCTGTAAAACACTCTGAATCTAGCCCACAGTGTTTGAAGCCACATTGCCTAGCTTTACCTTACGGTCTGGAGAAAATACTAACCCGATAATCTGTTTTAAGGATGATAATGATACTGTTTTAATGCCAGTTTAAGATGCTCTCACCATAAATCAAAAAATGTCTGACAGTATATATGTGAAATGTAACTGCGGTTGATCTACTGTATAACCTGTGACCAGCTTTAAGATAAATGTGGATGGAAGTTGATCATATTTATTGACCTGATTCTGTCAGGTTGTGCTGACTCAGAACAGCAGAGAGCACCTGGTGAGAGGCCGTACGTAGAGCCTCCATAGAAGTCCTGAAATGATCAGCAGAAACCTGAATCATGGCTGAACCTGAACAGGAGAATACTTCACCCCAACCATAGGTCATTATAGATTTTTATTATTGTTGTTTTTGGTATTTATTTCCTTCACTCTGCACCCTCTGGCACGCATTCACAAGCCACGGGTCGCACTTGCACCCAGTGCCGCATCAGACAACTTCATGCCAAACCATTTTGTTCTGAGCTGTTATTGCTCTGCTTAGACTTAGGAGTAGCTGACAGGCATCATGAGTTAAAGATGAGCTCCGGGCTTCAAAGCCGAGTATTAAAGCCAAATGCAGCTCACTTACATACCTTAATAATAATATCACAGTTTTAAATTCGACCATTAATTTAAAAGAACGCTAATAGAGACACATCAAGTTAAGCTTAATTAGTCCTGTGTTAGTTGCAGTGAGTAGTCCGGACAGACTTTATTGGTGTAGACGGCTGTACTGGGAGTTGCAAATGAGACATAAATCATTAGGAAACAAACTGATGCATATTCACTAATGAACGACGCTCAGTAAATAATTTTAATTATGCAGAGAATAGATTATATATCTTGTAAAGGCACTGAATGATGAGCCCTCACTGTTTTTTCCCTACAAAATGGATACATAGCTTTGGGAATTCATTTCCCAAAAAACATTGCAATGCAGCTTGTAATGAACTGTAACCAAAGAGCTGTAATGAGATCTTTTCATGGCTAATTAAAGCGAATAAATAGTGTGTAATAACTAGCTGTTTTTCCACCTCAGGCTGTCAGTTTTGACCAACAATGACAAGCAGGATTTGCGATTTACGAATTCCTCCTCCTCTATCCTGCTAGTTATGTCTTGTTGTCTACCCTGACAGGCTAACGGATAACACGGCGTGCCTCCAACTGACAGAGTGAAGGCCCCAATCTCCTTCTGCTACGTCTCAGTTATCAACGTAGCCTGAATTAGTCAGTCATCTCACTACGGCTTTCTGGAGTGCGGTGTGTCACTTGTCAAAACCCATCCGCGATGACTTGAAACCCGCTCACACACACGCACACACACACACACCCTGACAAAGACAGACGAACAAATGCGTACGCAGTCACACTTCAGGCAGGCAGCCTTCACCTGAGATAGTCTACAGCTCATTTTAAATGGCATCGCGAGTTGCACAGCGGGATGCAAAACGCCAGCTCTCAAAAGGTAGAAAAAAAAAAACATGGAAAAACAACTCCGCTCATTGTGACTCATGATTTCTCTCTCTTTTCACACAAAACCACATGTGTACACTTTCCCTCCGCTGTTTGAAGGCGCAGTGTCAGTGATGTACGTACATGCAAGATGTTTTTGCAGGATGCAGACAAACATTATTTTTTTTGAGAATGTAAATGTTTGAAATCTTTGTAAATGAACCTAATTTATGTCTTTTATGTATTTTCTCAGGCTCTTGATATACCCACAATTATTTTACAGGAAAAATTGATTGTACGCTCTCCCCACGTCTTTTCTTATACACGTTTCATATCATTCACAGCTCTTGATTTGTCCTCGTTTCTACCCAGATAATAGAGTAACTACCGCTGCACTGAGATCTAATTCAAATTGAATGAAGGCACAGAGAGTGAGTCTACACCCAGAGTCTATCCGATGCTTGACGTTGCTTGTTTCAAGCTGCATGACGGCGGGGCTGGACATCCGTGATCCCATGCTGGACAGGAAGATGGTCCCGCTGTGGACTGTACACACATCAGTTTGGACGCTCCAACCTGACGTGGGCTACAAGGCAGTGGCCATGCTGTGTCAGGTATACACAGCACTCTGTAGGATCCTGAGCGCCCAGGCTCAGGCTGTGTGTTAAGGAGCTGACCTCACTCTCTGGAAGGTCAGCCTCTCTGTACTTGAAAAGCTTCTCGTGTGCATGTGTGCGTTCGACGGCCCTGCCCGCCTGGCCGACTGCTCGCCCGCCCGCCTGCCTCGTGTGTCAGCTTCTAATGATGAGGATGATGGAGGGAATCAAAGAGGAGATGGGGCTGACGTCGGGGCGAGCTCTCCGTGGGACACCAGGTGATTGGGGAGGGAGCTTTGAAGCAACTTGTTGGATGGCTGTCCATTAATGTAAAATATCTCCTTTTCAAAGGGCTTTATTCAAGCTCGGAGTAGCGGAGCCCATAGGGGTCAAGGTGTCTGGCAGAATAATATCTCTCTCGGTTTAGAGGGAAATAGAGATAAAAGAAAGGTTGGCGCACAGTGACCTGGCCATCTCCTTAGCCATTCCTGGCGTCATGGTTTCAGAAACACCGTCGCAAAAGGAGAAAAGTGCAGGAGACAATCTTTGCGATGAGCGGCCTCTGGTTACATTAAAAGAATTTTATACATGCAAGCTGCTAGTATATCAGGCTCGGGTTGGAGCTCCAGTCTATTTGATCTGTGAATGTTATAAACCATGCTTTTTGATCATTTCTTGACAGCTATTTATTTAGTTTGGTCAGGGATCAGCGTGACTCCCGGCATAAGAGGCAACCAGCGATTCTCGCAGATCAGTTTTCCCCCGTCACCGTGAACTGGGCTGGGACAGACTGAATTTTATCCACCAAGTAGCAGGTTTATGAAGAGTGAATTATGGCTGCGTAAATCGCTCCATCCGTTTTAAGTTACCACGATACAGTTACGGGCCTATCTTGGCTCATGAGAGCAGCGGTTAGAGAGAGTAACAGAGAGGTTCGAGCAAAACTTGAGTAAGAGGCAAAGATCACAGTGCGCTCGTCATACGGTGTGACAGTCCCTCTTGTCTCGTTCAATGAGGCGAAAGGCAGACACAGATGACACACAGCAGTCCAGCCCGCCCATGACCCCTATTAAATCCCAGCAAATCTTTGATATGTACTTTGATACCATATTTTATTGATACTGGAGGGGTGTTGGTAATATCAAGTACAGTTCTGCATTCCAGGAGATCAGAGCGAGGGCTGTTTTGTCTCAGAGGCTGTCCCGTGACCCTCGAGGGGTCCCCATAAGCTTTCATACAACTGAACCGAGGCTGACTCTGGTCCACTTTAGTTTTTACAAGAGAGTGTGATGTATGGGCTCTCCATGTTATATCTGTCTACTGTTTCTCTTTCATGCGCACACCCACTTTGAGTCATCTGTCTACTAATGATCAGCCCTATTTAGATTTTTTTTTTTTTTTGCAGCGAATTCAAGGCATCAAACATGAAGTTCCATGATGCCACATTTGCCACTGTCCATCGGTGCTGTCCATCGATTCCCCACATTTCATCTCATGACTAAGCATCCCCAAACTGGAAAAAAATCCCAATTTGAGCATCTCTACAACACACACACACACACACACACACACACACACACACACACACACACTCACTCACACACACAAGCACTCAAAAGCTCCAGCCTCTGATCTGACCTGACAACTCCAAAGCTACTGTTTCCTCATGCTGCTTAACTCAGACCACATTTCTCCCAGAGAGCCTCTCTGCTCGCACTCGCCGGACCTCTCTCCCCATTCCAACCCTTTTCTCTCCCTCCTCGAAGCCCGGCATCTGGTTTGAATATAGCGGCGTGTGCTACTGTGTTACTGATAGAAGTTGGGACTGTGGGCTTCTCTTTGATTTTTTTTCTTTTTTTTTTTCCCCCATCCTCCTCATCTCTCTTCCTGCTCCACTCGTACAATGCCTGCATTGAGAGAACAAAGTTGGGCGTGCGGCCTGTTTTGTTGATTTGTGGCGTACTGTATAAAGATGGACTGCGGCGGAGTGAGAGTGACGATGTGCTGTGTTATTGTCTGTCTGTTTTTAATATGCTAATGTTTCCTCTTGATATTGTTTATTCCAAACCGATGTGCGCTTCATCAATCTCCCCCTTTGATCAAACATTATTTGCAGCTGTAATGTGATGTTTATTTTTATGAGCATGCTTAATAGTCAATATCATTTATGTGGCGACATTTCCTTGAAGGAAATTGGACTTTTACTGCATTTTTCAACAATTTATCCAGTTGTTTTTGGGTGGATGTTGAATAGAGCTAGAACAAATCCCCAGCTCTCAGTCGTCAGCTGTTTTTTTTTTTTCTTGTGTATTCTTGGTTACTCCTCCCTCACAGTAGCTATGCTTGCTTTTAAAATGTTCCCTTATGAATTTCACCAAATGCCCCACATGAAATAATCATGATTTGTGTGTTTGATGCTCCTGTGCTGCAGACGGAGGCCAGAGAGACCATTCCCAGGATGTTAGCAGAACTGGACTTGGGCCGGACGGAGAAGTGTGTGAGGGTGAACTCTGTGTCCAGTGGCTTAGCTGAGGCTGACCTGCAGGTCATCCTGCAGGCTGAGGTCCTCCCTCCTGCCATCATGTTGCCCAAAGTGGAGGACACGCAGGAGGTGCAGTGGGTAAGTTACAAAGAGAGCTGAATGGAGTATCTGAGAGCCAGTTGCAATACATGCAAAAACTAAATAAGACTAAAAATACCCATGACATTTCTCCCTTTCACCTCTGGGTGTCTTTTAAAAAACACAGTGGTGCTCTTCCACAAAGTCATGAAGTAAGAGGAAACCACGGGAATCTTCAAAGCAATCATAACAAACTTTTCCATTTCCCAGTAAAAGTGGGAATCGATCCCTGTGGCAGGACTCGGGGACAGACAGAGTGTTTTTCTTGGCTGCTGCTCAAGAAACGGATGACATTTCTTCGGATTAGCTTCAGAAGCCCGATAGCTTTCTGTAACAACACAACGGTGCCTTCTGCCAGCGCTGAACTTACTGGAGGCTGCCTTGAACGGTGTCATGTTGTGGCTAAGAATTAATTTAATCAAAGTCTCTGCACTCAGCCAGACAGATACAGTGGAGGAAAATATGCAGCAAACCTGCAGTACATTCCCTTAATCATGCACACCTTGGAAGATTCTTTACATTCACAATATGTTTCAAACTTCTCAGTTTCTGAGGCTCCAGTGGATGAGAAAGATGACAGACTGATATCTGGAAGTACAAAGTCAAAAGCAAGTGAGACAGCAAATCCAGTCGCTTTTGACTCGGTGCTTAAAGATCTCCTGCCTCCTCTCTGACTAAACGTCTGCACAGATGTGTCACAAACTGATTTGACGTCAGATCTGACATCTGACAGTGGAAACTTTTGCAGTGTTACGATGGTGAAGACTGAGAATTGCACATGAAATAAATCCATTTGAAGTGATTACCTTTTGATATTGTTCTCAGTTTTTCTTCTCATGAGTTCACTGGTTGCAATCTGTCCATCCTGGCTGGGCCTGTGCTCGAGTTAAGAGGTGTTTGTCTGGGCTCGGCCATCCCTCTGGATTTCAATAAAGGGGCGCTGTACGGATGTCAGGTCCCGAAAGGTCAGGAGACAGTGACATCATTAATGCAGGCCTTTTCCGATCAGCTCCATATGGTTCACTTACCAGGAGGAAGTAGGTTACTGTCTGCCTCCTTCACCGTTTGTGTCTGAATACAGTTCAAAGGTGCTTTATTGATGTTCAACTACTTTTTTTTTTTTTAATCTGTCACCACCTGAGCTGTGTCTGTTTATCCTTTCTTCCCTCTCTGTGTCCACACTTTCACATGGGCAAGCAGTGTACCTAAGCATTTTTTTTAAGTGGCTGATTTACTGTTTTTCTCAGCTTTCAACCTACAAATGTTTAGAAAGAGCAGAAATTAAGATTAGTTTGGACGAGAGAGAGAGAGAGAGAGAGAGAGAGAGCGAGAGAGAGAGAGAGAGAGAGAGAGTTAATCAGTAGTGAAAGGTGGGTGTCTGGTCTGGCTTTTTCCTCACTGTTACTATGTGCACAAAAACACATACACACACCTATATATGTATATATAGGTGTGTGTATGTGCATACATATATATATATATATATATAATATATGAAATACACACACACACACACACACACACACACACACACACACACACTCATCCATGGTCTTGGGGCAGGAGCAGGAAGTTTTTAACTAGTGGTTTTAATTAGAGCACATCTATTTCCTGCTGCCTTTTCTTTCTTCCAACTATAATTGCTGACAGGTGTTCACTAATTCTCTCCGTCAGCTCAGCCGTTTCTCCCTCTGCTACTTTTCCTCACTTTACAAAGAAAAGTCCATTTTCTTTGGCATTCATTTCTTTTTTAAAAAACCACTCACTGTAGTTATTATTATTTTTACGATGATGCTGAAAATGCTTATGTATTTTTTTTCTTCTTCTGGCTGAATACTACAGCGTTGTTGCTTAAAACCCTTCGAGTGTGCTGGAAATGTCTTTGCTCTTTCGATTCGCAGTGTGTTTGTCGTCAGCGTGTTTGTGCACGGGCAGGTGCATGTGTGCTCCTGAAGCAGACTCCAGTCTGTAGCTCTGGACGGGAACTCGATTCCTTCGTGTGTGCGCTCATCTTTGTCCCTCCAACTTTTCCTCTGCGTCTTCTTCGCGCATGTCTCCGTGTTGTAAGCATGCGTCTGATTTTCTCCACTCTTGTAAGGCTGCGCAGTAAATCCCTCACTTGTTTATTTTTCTCCCTTTTTATTGATATTAGCACAGGAACCTCCAGACTGATTTGTCGCTAAAAGATGGACTTGCTTGTTTCCCTTTGTGTGGAAATCTTTAGCTCTGCCTTTCTCCTCTCCCCCAGCCCTTGTGTGACTGACAGGCCTTATTGGGCTATAACAGGCGTAACTCCCTCCTTTGTCTGAGGACAATTCTCACACAGATTCGGAGCCGTGTGCATTCTTTGCCCACCACACTATTTGGTGTGCACTGGGACCGAAAGAATCGCACCCTGTCCCGCTCCTCCTCCTCTACTCCTCCTCCTGTCCCCTCCCCTCATCCCTTTCTCCGCTTCCCCTCTGTGAAATGAACACTTCAGCAGGCCGGAAACATTTAATCTGGCCCCCTTTTGAAGAAAATTAATTGAAACTTGTCCCACTATAGCCTTCTTTCTCCAGCTCCATCTCTCCCTCCTTCTCTTTTCATGATTGGGTGGCAAAACTGTCAGAGGGCTTGTTTGTAGCATGGCTTTGAATGGCAGGAAGAGGTGTTATTTCTTCCTTTTTCTTTTCTTTTCTTTTTTCCCCAATTCAGTAGTGAATAACATCTTAAAGTGTCCCAGTTTTGAGAGCCATTGACAGCTAATGGTTGCTGTACGTGCCAGAGGAACAATGAGCGAGCATTAAAGCGCCTCTTCTGCAGTGTAAATCAGGCCCTCAAAGTGTATAATAGCTGAAGAGGAGAATACAGCCGAAGGACAGAAACATGAAATCAGAGAGGCTTGGAGGCTCTTTATCCAGTGGTGCCGCATTGAGCTGTCATTTGTTTTCCTCCAGCAGAATCCAAACAGCCTGCGCGGCTCACCGCAGCCTTGTTAGGGTTTGCATGGCGCAGTGTCACGGTGGTAATCTCTGTGTGTAATATCAGCTAGGTTTCCCCACAACAGGCCATATCTATCTAGTTTCCTCTGTCACAGAAATAGGTTTATCTACACCCTCTTTTCACACTCCCTCTCGCCCCCCCCCCCCCATCCTCGCCTCCCCTTCCTGTGTTTGCGAAGGAGGGGGGGATATTATGCTAAGCCCCCAGCGTTAGTTTTTATGTTGCCATAGCAGCCTTGCTCCCACAGGGTTGTGACCTCAGATGATTACAGTACAAAGCCTATTGGGTCTTGAAAACCTCTTTGAAGATGAAAAGTCTTTGATGGTTTGTATTTATGCAAATCTCTCAGATATGATTTATCCAACTGAGATTGAATGGGGAGATGATTAAAATTGCCCCTATTTTTGAAATCCTTCAATGGAGGCCCACTCTTTCAGTTTTGAGAACAAGAGTGGTGAGTGCGAGCGCGGGGGTTATTTTGCTCTTCATTTAGAAAAATGGCAGTGCTGTACCTGAGGTTATTTATATCCGTCTTTTTCCTGGTGTGTCAAAGAGGGAGCGAGAAAGAGAAGAGGAAGGGGGGACATGGAGTTAGACATTTCTACTCTGAGCTTTTGCACCCTCTCCCTCTCTCTCTTTTTTTTTTGACTGGCTTTGAAAGGAAATATCTGACGGAGGGGGCTTTTGTGTGTTTCCAGATGATAGATTTTGGAATTTGGGCTACCCCACTGGCAGTCCAGGGCTAGCTGTGAACTGGTCTGTTGGAAAAAATTGAAATGCTTTGGTCTTCAAAGAATTAAACTTGGTTTTAAAGCCCTACTTAGGTGAGCTTGCATATTAGCAGGAGTCGTGCAGAATAAAGGCCTCAGCAAAGTGTCATATCACACTCTGATTGTTGCTCCAGTCTCCCTGTTCCCTGCCATGGAGGGGGGACGCAAAACAGAATAATGTAGGAGTAAAACACACTCAAAGACATCCAAAATCTTGTTTCTTCTCCCCTTTTTAGGTATTTTGTTTCTTCTTTGGTGCGCCGTGTGTATGCATGTGCCCGTGCGTGCGTGTGCACATTTACATGCGTGCGCCCTCTCAGGGGAGCACATGCTGTAGTGGTGCAGAGCCTGTGAAAGAAGGTAGAGCAGAAGACTTCAGACGAAGGGGGAACCCTGGTGATAATGTAAAATATTTCATTTCACCCGCTTTTGTTGCCGCTCTCCTGTGCTCGCTCTCTCCGTTATTTGAACCCTCATAGATGTGTTTCTGAATAAGGACCGAAATGGGAACAGTGCAGGTAATAAAGGTGTCAAGATTTGTATCAAAAGTGAGTTTTTGCACGTTAAGATTTCTTTTCTCTCCCGTCTGTCTTTCTGTCTGTCTGTCTGTCTGTCTTACCCCACAGTGGATTTTGAAAGATGTCATATCATTTATGTATTTTTTTTTTTTTTTTTTTTTTTACTGCTGAACATTTTTTTTTCCTTCCAGTTTCAAATTCACTCACTGTGTGTAGCTCACTGTGAGCTTCCTGTTTTTCTCATTCATATAACTGAAAAAGTCCAGTGAGCCACACATTCTACAGAAATACACCTTTAATGGTCTGTGCATATTAGAAACAATATCTCAGAATGGATTCAAGCTGGTCATACATCTGAAAAGAATTTTGATAACAGCAAACGCAGACAACAATATATGTATAATGAGCGTGACGACTATGTTTGTACAAAGTCGGGAGAACAAATTCATTTGCTGTGATTGTTTTGGAGGTTTATTGTTTTCTATCTGCAGAAGCAGTGGGTGTTGTTAATGAGTCGTGCATGAAATTGTTCCCGTGTGTTTAGTTTGTTGACAGGTTTCAGCACAACTTGAAAGGACGGCCGCTGACAGAACCCATTCGCCTGGTCACCTTTGTGGAAACCGCTGTGGGCCTGCTCAGTTTTAAGGTAAATTACAAACAAAGCCCCCAAAAAACTGCCTGCGTAAGACATTTTGCTGTTTGTCCATACTTCACTTTAGATTAAAGACTGTGTCAGCGAGCCGAGCGCTCCACGTGTCCAAAATGAAAGGGATTCAAAGCTTTTGGACAGTCTCTCAAAATGAGCCTTTTGAGGCTTTGGGGTTTTTTTTTTTTGTTTTTTTTTTTTTGTTTCCTTTCTCTGTGTCTGTCTGTGTGCCTCCCTCTCCATCCCTCTCCAGACACACTGACATTTTTTAATTAGAACTGTTTAAATATCATCATAGTGGAAAAGTTCTTAATGAAATTTTGGCAAGCATCAAAGCAGCTCCTGTTATAGTGCAGCGTGACCTTCAGCAGCGCGGGGAAAAGGGCATGGTTTGGGCCATTTGGGGAGAAACAAGCTGTCCTTCCTTCTTTTGATTTGTCTTTTACTTCTCCACTCTAATTCTGTGTGTGTGTGTGTGTGTGTGTGTGTGTGTGTGTGTGTGTTTGTATGTGTGTGTGTTTTGATGGCAGGGGGTGTCTCTGTGTGCTTTCTTGAGAACACCCTGTGTCTTTGCCCAGACTGAACCCCAGGTTACAAGCACACAGACACACGCACACACACACACACACACACACACACACACACACACACACACAAAAAAAAAAAAACACAGCTAGTGGTGAAATTAATTTGGAGGCCAACAAAAGCAGGAGACACATTCTTATTGTTTGCTCTTCACCACTTTCCACATATATTGTTTTTTTTTTTTCCTCATTCGATAAGAACTGTAGCCAGAAGTCTTATCTGAGCAACAAGGTTTATTGTTGTCGATATTTTTTGGTGCAGGTACCAATAAAGTACCTGAGTCATATTCAGTACCTCTCTTTATGAACAGAAAATTTGCTGTGAAACCTTTTTTTTTTTTTCACTGAACAAAATATACTGACTTCTCTCTGCAGCAGTGAACTTACGAAGCAGAGCAGTGTGTGTGTGAGTGTGTAACAAGCAAAAATAACATTTAAATTAAGAAATGCGTGGTCATAGAATAAATAAACCCAGTTAATTCTGACCCGCCATTCAATGCCTGCTTTCAGTGCTCGACAGGATTCAAAACTGTGCTGCTTCAGCCCAGAAATGTTTCAAACGGTGCTCAAAAAGTGTTGAGGTTTCATGCTCACCGCGACTTGGCTAACTGTGCCGGGCTGGCCGAGAGCGAAGAGGCAGCTGTCGCACCGCTGGCTGGGCTGGTTTGCTTGTATTTATGTACAGTATGTGTGTCTGCAGGTGGCTTATTTAGTGGGCTAGCACGTTCACGTCAGTCATTATGGAAAGAAAGCAGGAGTTAAGTTGGGATTTTGATAGACTTGTTTTTTGCCTGCAAAGGAAACTCAGAAATCTGGATTATTTCAACTGCTGCACATTCCTGGAGCGTAATTAGATTTACTCAGTAGTGCTTCTGCCAATATGTCCAACATTTCTCTCCCTCTTTGCACCTGTGTCGCTTTAGCCAGCGTGTATTATATATACTCTCTCCAGGCGGTGTGTGAGGAAATCCGCCGACTTGCTCCCAAGGCTGGTCTCCACCATGACGGCGTGGTGTTTGGCTCCGATGACTTCTGTGCCAGCATAGGTAGCTATTACCCCATCCGCTTGACTTTCTCACTCGTTGTTGGCCACAAAAGTGCTATTCTGCCTTTCCTTCCTGGATATGTTACAGAGGACAGAAGAAGTTGTCTGTAAAAGCATGGTTATGGCTAAGTGGTTGCAAATAGAGCATTTTTACATGTGAGTAAGAGATGATTTGTGATATGTGAGTGATTTTATACCACATACAAAAATAGTGAATGAGATGCGGGTGAAGATGCATTTCTCTTACCAAGTGCATTAGTTTCTATATCAACAGTGTGTTATTACATGCAGCCTTTGGCCAGTTACCACAAGTAACAGATGAGGATGTTTTTAAATCTGTTTTTAAGGTTTAAAACAGATGGAAAGGAAACACAAACAGCAGCGTTTGAACTGCTGATTCACTCCGTTTTTGATATGTCCTGACATTTGAATTTAATGGAGCCACATAGAAAGTGGTATGTTATTGTTATTATGACGTACAGTAAAATGGATTTATCAGTCAAATGCCACATTTGACTGTGTAGTTTGATATGAAACACTCCACCACAAAAGAAGAGTGATATATTGACAGAGGGTATTGTATCAGTGTAGCGGCCGTCCTGTCTTCTGTCACTCTTTCATTCATGTGTTCATCACCCTCACCATCCCACCTCTTATTTCCTTACCTATCCGCCCGCCTCCCTTTGAGATCTTAACTGGCATGGCACCTACATGATGCGTGTGCGCCCCCATATTTTGTCCTCTAGGTGCCACGCGGACGAAAGACGCCAGCGAGCTCCTTTACGCGAGGCAGAAGGTTGTCGTGACCACCAAAGCATTTGGGCTGCAGGCGATCGACCTGGTCTACATCGACTACAAAGATGTGGAGGGGCTGAGACGGCAGGCCAGAGAGGGGGCTCTCATGGGCTTCACAGGTAAAGTTCCTCAAGTCTGCGCCTGTTTCAGTCATGTCTGTGCGCCCCGGATATGTGCGCTGCACATCCTTCTCAGTGGTTGCTCTTTATTTGTGTCCTACCTATTCTTCACTCCTCCCTGTGGCACCAAACAGACCTCGCTCGGCTTCCTGTTGCGAGCAGCGTTCAGACAGTCCAACGTTTCACTTTTCACTCTTGTCTCTTGTCACTCTGGATGTGTGAGTTGATAATTGTTTTAAAGTGTAGTTTAAACACAGTGAAAGGATCTCCTGGCTTTTCATTTGACAGTGAAATACGTGCGTTGTTGATTAAAAAGGAAGGCCTCACCTCAAAATGACCACAGCGCCTGTGCTTTTAGAGCAGGCTGCTTGTCTTTGTCTTTTTTTTTTAGCACCTTAGGTGCTGCTGAAGTGAACTGTGAACAACACTGCCGTCCTTAAATGCTTGTCTGACATTTGTGTTGTGCCCACCATGAATTGTCTGCGTGCGTGCACTCGGGCGTGCGCACCTGCATGCGTGTAAATGTGCGTGTATGTGCAAGTATGATAAAAGGGAGCTATTAGCCAAATGTGGTAGCGTCTACTTTAACAGCGCTCTGTGTGTGTCTGTAGCCAGGCAACGCTTTCAGAATGTGTGTGCGTGTGTGCGTGTCTGTGCCCCGCAGACTGCATGTAACAGACCACAGAAGGCAGGACAGCCTGTTCCAAAGTGGGTATTCCAGTCATTCTTCCTTCGCTGCAGCAGATATATTTATTCAGCTTTTTTTTTTCCATTCCTTGAAGACTGATTATTTCAAAATCTGACATATATCCCACTGCGGTCCAGGTCCACATAAACTGTGAGGGGAAAAAAAAGAACTGAATCTCATCATGTTTTTTTTTTTTTTTTACTGTGTTGTAATGTTTAGATTTTTTCTCCTCAAATGTGAGATCAGCGGATATAAAGAAGGACAACGTCAGCAATTAGTCAGCTTTTCACGCTGGAAAGAATGGAGGGAAAAAAAAAAAACACTTGACACTTTTCTCTTGGCGCTGCAGAATTGTAAATCCCTGAGCGCGCTCTCCATGTTGCTCTGGCCTCCACACACGTTACCTGCACTTCACATCATCAAGTCATCTTGTAGGGGAGCTTCTTGCTGTCTCATACAGCAACTTATTTTCCAGGTGACCTCATTTGCCACCTCAATTCTCTGGTGCTGCGGGTTTATATGAGCGCTTGTGTGTGTGTGTGTGTGTGTGTGTGTGAGTGAGTGAGTGTGTGTGCATAGCTGTGGGTTTTTTTCAGAATTATTCGGCGATAGCTGTGTGCAAATGTCTTTGAGTTTTGATGATTTATACCTTTTTTAGTGAACAATTTAACATTTGTCTTTGCAGCTCTACATATACAGTGCAGTGTGATAGGATTCATATTATGTTTAGTACAATGATTCCTCAAGCTCATGCATATATGTCACATGTAATAATCCGTTAGAATTGTTTGAACTTGTTTTAATCCAAATCATTTTCAGATAATCCTTTTTTTGTAGCAAATAAAAAGTCAGAAAAGAAAGCCCGAGGTGTTGTTCACATGAGATAAAACATAGAAAAGCTAATGATGGAAGCAGCTGGGTGATGAAGTAAATGGTTAGATTTGATATGGAACAGGACCATTCAAAGCACTGGATTAGTGGCTTACAAGCCATGGGCACTCTGTATAATCTTAGTTAGTAGCTATTACTGGCCCGAGTGTGCTTAAGCAATAATAGGGTGCAGCCAAAAGCCTCTACCTGCGCAGTAATTGACCTTGGCGGCACCTAAGCTGCATACAGTACCCATTAGCACTGAGCACAGTCCACAGTGGTGAAGCACAAACACCCAGTGCTTCTTAACAGGACAGCAAAATTCTGTAAAGCCTTGACAAGTCTGGAATCTGTTGGGAAGGAAGGTCATTTATTTGGGGGATTTAATGTCTTTTCTTCATCCCTTCCCTGTTTTGTGTGCTCTAAACTACGTGCTGCTGCTAAGACTCAACGATCCTTCTCGAAATGTTTGCCTCCCAGACATAGAAAACACAACACCGCAAAATTCTCTGCTTTCAGGGACCACATTTCACTTCCATCCCCGGGACCCTGCCCATCATTCGCCTGAGAGCACTTTGCTAAATAGCAATCCTCCAATGAGATGCCAGCACCACATGGCAGGCCGGGATTGGCTGGAGGGCATGAATGATGCATTTTAGGGAGAACCAATGGGTTGTAACTGAGGGCACCTGAGTCACCCTGTCTGTTTCTTCACTCTGTCATTCGCCTGTTGTCCTACGCAAACACACGTGCACAGACATGCACACACACACACACACACACACACACACGCAAAGAGACACCCTCTTTGAGTATATTTAAGCCTGCCAATATCAGTGTGGAAACATGCTTCTGTCTTCAGCCCAGAAGTAAAACAGGTGGCAGAGGAGGGAACACACACTCCTCTTGCTCCAGTCCTCGTAGAATGCAACATACATTCATGCATGCATGCACGCACACACACACACACACACACACACACACCCACACACACACACACACACACACAGGCTGTTGCAGTAGGAGAACCAAAATACCTTTTCTTTAATTCAGGTACTGCAGGCCAGATGATGCACAGACATACACACACACACACACACACGTACACTTCTCCAGCACAGCCCTGGGGATTCCTCGGGCTCCAACAGAAAATGTGCAGTTACGGTGTCTCAGCTTCACGCAAACACACACACACACACACACACACACATACACACACACACACACCCACAGGCCCTCACACATCCACAGTGACGCGCAGACTTGTGCCAAGTGTCACATTTTGTCGTATGCACACTTCCCTCAAAGGTATCTGTTAATCATAAGTCGCAGTTTAATGAATCGTGTTCCCTCGTCAGTAATTGTTCCACCCTTCAACTACAGTGTGTTGATTGTGTAACTGCTGTGTGTGTTTTTCCTGAGGTTAACTGGGGTGAGCGGAGCTGGATGAAGGGAGTGGGTTCTCTCCTCCCCCTCTCCCCTTCCCGCCTCTCCTCCTCTCTCTCCTGGGCGAAATTTTTTGCTCGTGCAGCCCGCCCGCTCGGCCACCTTGAAGGATTTGTTGTCGGCGACAGAGCTAAGCCCTAAAGTGTCGAGTTCCTGCTGGCTGCCGCTGAGCCGTCGTTCTCACCAGACGTTTCATAACCTTAACTTATCACTACAAGTTTGATCTGCAAATGTACACGGGATTATGTCTGTGGCGTTAGCCCACATTTAACTGAGAGGGAGCGGGAGCGGGAGCGGGGGGGGGGGGGGGTAGGATTGTGTCAGACAGAGCCTTAACTCCATGTCGGGCTTGTGTTTCAGTTGGATAAAAGATGTAGTGGTTGTATCTGAAAGGTACGGACAGCGAACACGGACAAGATAAAATGTGTTCATAGATAATATTTTCTTCACATTATCAGTTCAATCTTTTTGGTAAGGAAGCGTGAAAAAATGAAAGACTTGGCCGACAGCTTTATTGTCTTATTCTGTGTGGTTTTGTTGTCAATTTTCTACACTGTCTAAGTCTAATGAGGCTCTGACAGGTTGTTCTGTCCCCATCAGTGAGCTGACTTCTGTCAGCATTCAGCAAAGTTTCTGTCTGACAGCAGGGCTGCAAACAGACAGGAGACACCTGATGTCCTTCATCATTCATAGCATCCTCTGGTCCCGCGCTGCCCGACTCACCTCAGTGCCGTAGGACACACGGACACATACACACACTCACTTTGATCTCCTTTATTTCCTGTTTCATCTTGTCGCCCGACTGTGTCGTCATTCCCCGCACAGGAAAAGTCTTAGTTTTTATTTTTTCCATCCTCATGTGCAGCCGTTTTCAGAGAAAAATCTATTTTTTTGTTGTCTATAATCAGGGAGGATAATTGGCACAAACTGTGTTATTGATAACTCTGTGACAACATGTAAAAACATTGTTGTTTTAAGCACAAACAGCTCTTGTATTTGGTTTTATTTGAAGCCACAGATCGCCTGCTGGTGTCATTAGCATACTTCACTTTCTTCCTCTGTGTGTTTCTTTGTCTGGCCCTGTGCAGGTAAGCAGGTTATCCACCCGGGGCAGATCCAGGCTGTGCAGGAGGAGTTCTCCCCGAGTCCAGAAAGGGTCCAGTGGGCCAAAGAGCTCATTGCTGCTTTTGACCAGCACCAAAAGGAGGGAAAGGTAACGGCAACATCCTCTGCCAAAAAACATTATTTTAGTCTCTCTTTCGTTTTGGTTTGGGTCTAAAATGACCAGCCATTGCTGCTCATTGGTGAGAAGATTCATGTAGCTGACATTTTATACTAAAAAGGAGTTGTGTGTCAAAATTTCTAACTTGAGAAATAGCCGTATCATTTGCCTAGAAGTCAAATCAAATAAGAAAACACATAGCTTAAAAAAAGCGCGCTGCCCGTTGCTCATCCTCAGTTGATTAGCATTTCTCCTGCTTGTTCACTAAATCTTTCCATTCCAGTCATTTCACTGAGGCTACAGCTTATTTAAATGCTACTTTAATTCTCCCACAGAACAATGATTTTTCCAGGGTCAGCAGAAACTTACACCAGCTTCACAAAATGACAACTTTTTTTTTTTTTTATAAATCTTTGAACAAATTAAGAGGAGGGTGCAGACTTTGGATAAAGCGGGGGATTTTTTTTTTTTTTAAACTCAAAGTGTCATGAAATGCTTGTCTCCGGCATGACACAGTGTCTGTGACTGTGTGCCGTCTCTGCTCTGTGACTCGGACCGATCGTTTGTGTACCCTCACACACACACACACACACACACACACACCTCTGTTGTTCCAGAGAGTACATACTGTACACCCCTGGGTGACTCTCAGAGACAACTTAGGAAAAGGGGGGTATGTGGGGGTTGGGCCAATTAAGTGTACAATATTATTGTTCCTAATTTAGTGCATGGTTGGATCCTGTGTGTTGAGCTCTGTGGGCTATCTGCTGAGGTAATACACAATCTGCCCACACCTCTCTCCCTGCCAGGGCTGCTCCTACTAAGCATCGCCCGAGGGATTCATATCCTACCCATCCCTCTGCTGCCGTGTGTGTGTGTGTGTGTGTGTGTGTGTGTGTACGTGTGTGTGTGAGACGGTTTGAGCAGTGAGCAGGGTCAGTCCCTTTGTCTTACAACACGACAGGTGCTTGTTTTTCATAATTCTCACCTCCAGCTATTGACTGCATTTTTCTCACTTGAGGTTTCTTGAGCTTTTAAAGATGAATTTTATAGCAGATGTATTATTCAGAAATGTTCTCTGTTGAGTTTCATTTTCTTCAGCAACATCCTGTTTGCTGTAATTAGGACTTTTAGTATTATTTACTACACACTGGAACAGCATTAAAAGCACTATTTTTATGCTACATCTCCATACACACAGTATATGTATTATGAGGCTCTCGTGAAGAGCCATGTTGTGTTTTCCTTACAGCCATGGACTTCATGCTACTGGAGCCGTTATCCTACATCCGAGCATGTTTAAGAGTGCATGTTCGGAGGCTGTCTGGTCTAACGTTCCTCTTTCTGCTCTCACCTCTGTTGTAAACCTGCTCAGGGTGCGTTCACCTTCCGCGGCAGCATGATTGACATGCCCTCTGTGAAGCAGGCGCAGAACATCATAACGCTCTCCGTCGTGGTGCCAGAGAAATAAGGCGACTGGTGCGGAGAGGCTGGAGGGACCCGACACCAAGCCCTGACAGGAGAGGTGAAAGGAGGCTGGAAATGTCCAGGCTTCACGAGAAAGATAACACTTTCGAGCCTGACATAAGCGGAAATTGTGGTTTGAATATAAGTTTTTCTAATTGTTAAAATGTTTTGATTCATTTGATTGTCATAGCAGTTGCAGGGGGGATTTAAAATAAACCTTCAGATGCTTTCAGCAATATCAAATCTGCACATGGTGAAGAGCAACAGCAGATATGTGTGTCTCGTCGAGGATTATTGCCCTGTGTGGGCACTTTCTTGGCACACTTTGCAGTGTGCACGCCGTCAAGTGACTCTGCGGCGTGTGCGCCCCTGCCTCCCATCTCTCCCAGGTCATGATGAATGCTCTCCCATCTCCACGGTCCAGGCAGCTGGGCGAAAGGGTAAACAAACACAACAAGCCACTGTTGTGGATCTATTCATTAGGCCCCAGTCTTCCAGTCAGGCCTCAGCCCCCTGCCCAGGGCCTGACTCGCAAAGCATCAAAGTCTTGCTCGCTTAAAAAAAAAAAAAAGAAACACAAATGAAAGTGCATAAACTCGCGATTTAGCTTTTTTTGTGTCAGTCTCCTTAGTAAAGACATGCAGCTCGCTCTGTGGCAGCTGTGAGCCTGTGGTCTTGATGGAGAAGGCGTGTGGCGTCAGACACACCATGACCTGTACGAAAAATAAACACGGCGTACATGCACATGCTGCGGCAGTGTTCTTTAGCTGATCTCTCATTTAACACAGAGTTTAAGTGGGATTTTCAGATGCGGTATCCAATTTATTTTTTTTTTTTCTGCTTTTCATCAGCATCCTCAAAAGCTACCAGCCAAAATGGACACTTTTATATATATATAATAAAAAAACAACTCCCGAACAAGTTGAGAAAAGTCGTTCGTCGCGCTGGCACAAATAAAAGTACAATGGGGCTCTGTGGAGCGCTTGTGCACGTCTGACTTCCAGAGACAGTGAAGTGGGTGTGATGTTAGAGTGAGACAGATTAGTGGCCATGTTGCTCCAGCAGACCAGGACCGAGGCTTTGTCTCTCTGACTGTGGATGGGGGGATAATTGGGGGGGTGTTGAATGGTTAATAGTGCCATTGGTGACCATGGTAATGAAAGGCACCATACCTCCCCTACCCCACCTCATCCACTCATCTCTCTCTCCCCCTCTCTCTCTCATACTGTATGAGCTATTGTGTCTGGGGCAGGACTGTGGTCTGTGCCAGGCCAGGCCAGACAAAAAGATCGAAACCACTCCTGCGCCCAGCCAAAGACCCGAACAGTAAGCTGTCTCTTTGGCATTTGGCCACATATTTCCCTCACCCCTGGCTCACTTTTTCTGTCGGGAATTCACATTCAGCTTGTTTGTTTGTTTTCACCCACTCTACTATTATACCCTGAGGTTGGTGGACAAAACTGCTATTATGTTTGACTTTCATTAAATAAATCAACATCATTATTTGGGTAGAGCCATTTCAGGACGCTCTGAGGATCCCGAACATAAATGGTGGGGTGGTTGAAGAGGCGTTCATGAGTAGCCTGCACTCATTGTTTAAATCAGTGCGTCTCCTGTTTGTGTTGTGTGACCGTGTGCGGATTTTGATCAAACTTTGAAACACTTCAGTGCGACTTTTTCCAACTTGAATAAATGTATCATTTGTTGCAGCTCAGTCTTGTTGCAACCAAAAGAATAAAAAAAAAGACTTGTGTGTCTGTTAATTGTGGAAACTATTAAATACAAATAAAGAGCTGTTCCTCACACGTTGGCAGTTTCACCCTCTGGTTTGATTTCATCTTTGAGAACAAGTTTGCCTCCATCAGTATATATTCACATTAAAGAAATCTACCAGTGCGCAAATGGGCTGTTGTGGATGCATGTTATTTCTCTCCTCTCCAGTGCTTAATAAAGCAACTTTGACCATCTACAGAAAACCCTTCTTCCTCACATGGCAGCGAACATCCAGCACTCAGCAGAGGCTCACCAGGTGACTTCAGTAGTGAAAGGGGCCAGTCTTACGGGACAACTTGGCTTTTCCGAGCTGCTTTGCACCAACAGGTGTCCCCACAGACAGGAAGGAAGATCTCTGAGCAGAGGAAGCGGCACAGGGCATCATGCAGGGACAAAGCAAAAAGGGCAACTCTTCTGAGGACGATCAGGAAATTACTTTGGCCATGTTTAACAAAACACGACATCCCCTGAGTGTTTGTGCTCCACACATATTATCATTTTCCCTTTCCATCCAATTATCCTGCTCTTCGGTGATATTTCCTCTAACTTGGTCAGCCCTCCCCCTCTCTGCGTAAAGGTGAAGCAAACTGTCCTCTGCTCTCCGTGGAGCTCCTTTTGCTCTGCTCTCATTGCACCTTGACGACTTTGCAGTTGAGTAACATTTGGGAATGAAAAAACAAAAGATTTCAGTGACATCTCTGTTGATTAGAGGAATGCATCCCTGTCTGCCTCCGCTGTGTAATTCTACATGACATTTCTATTATGCGTGGAACTGATATAATCTTCTCAGTCCGCTCGGCAGTTTTATTTAAATACACGTCTCCGGTATTCCCTGAGAGAGTAAATTACAATTAACACGATTATAACCTCACAAAATTGTGACGGGAATCAATTAGGCTGCGAGCAGTATTTCATAGCCCGGTAATGTGTTGGTCGAGATTGCTTTCATAAATTATGAGGGACAGCGCAGGCGGAGAAAATGCATGTATGCAAAACACTGTCAGAGGAAAATTAAAACGAAATGTTTTACATATTTTTCCATTAATCTAAATGGGACCCGTGTGGCAAAGATGGTTTTATTCTAATTCCCCGCCCGGGGATGCCCAAATAATGACTTGATGTTTTAATAGACTTCTAATGACAATATATGACAAAGTAATTGCAGCAAAAGATTATTCTAAGGCAATAAAATACCTCGTTATTGTAGCTGGAGCGCTGTTTGAGACGTGTAAACCTATTTGCTAAAATGGCTTAAAATATACCGAGTGCACAGCTGATCAACATAAAACATTTAGTTTAAGCTAATTAACTCTGTTTCAGTATTTAGGAATAGTGTTTAAATAAATTGGAAGCCTTTCAAAGTGGCTGCAATAGGCCATCCTCTGAGAAACGGTGGCAGAGCTGACAGCCCTGAGGCAAGACAACAAAACCTTTTAGTTTTCATTTCTTTAGCAATTATTGCGCTCAGAAATAATAATGAAAAGACTTTAAATTAAGAGGAAATTATTTCTTGTGCTTTCTTCTTAAATAAGCCCTCTGTGTCGTTTGGAAAGACGTTTGAAACAAACTAATGCAGCTGCAGGAAAACGGACTGCACCTTTCCTGAAATGCAATTTAAGAGCAACAACGTGGCATGTTATTTTATTTTATTTCATTTTATTTTGAGAACGGGCCCTGAAAAGGGCGGATTCGTTTAAAAGCTCGGTCTGTCAATAGAAATCTTTTTATCGATTTCGTTTTCTGCACACTGACAGGCGAGCGTCCATGAACACACGCCGGATTTCTTCAGTATTATCAGCTACTTTATTCTGCAAACGGATGTTAGAGGAATATTTGTTTGATGTTTTCCTCAGAAACCACAAAAAGCTTTTTTTCCCCCCCTTGTCTTTTTTTTTTTTTTTTTGAACGCAGAGCCTTTTATTTCCCCTCTGCTGACAGGCGCATGTCCAGCCTCTTTTTTTTTTCCCCCAGTGTGTTTGCATGATATGAAATTCACCGCGGCCTGTCTGTGCTGCCTGAGTGATCTGGCACATGTGGACCATTACTAACTTCATTTGAGAAGACCTTTTGTCTGAATGTCCCCGTCAGCAAGGCAGTCGGAGGGGACGGAGCGGCGTGGCACCATCAGAGATGTTAAATCCCAACTTTTCCCCCTCCACCTTTATATTGTGACATAAATGTCTTTGACGCCACCAGTCGGCCTGTGAGCACGAGTAAAGCTGAATGATGTTGATTTTCTGCACAAAATACAATTAATACAATTGATTTTGTTCATTTTGGTGCGTTTTTTTTTTTTTTTTTTGCACCACTGCAGGTCAAATGTGAACAATATTTCATTCACAGCACCAGACAGGTAATTAGGTATTATAGTGCTGGAGCTGCAGACCACCTGCTATAGGTCTGTCCTAAAGGTGATGGGCGGAGAGGCTTCGATTTCCATTTAATTTAACCCACCAAACTGGTCCGGGCCTCTAGGCCCTTCATGCCTCTTGCAGAGTTTAGCTCTTGGAGGTCCGTTTCCCTTAAAGTGCAAGCTGCCCCGCGGTGTGTTCACCTGGAGGCTTAATATGATCTGCAGAGGGTGAAGAAAATGAACGCAGTCTATTAACAGAGGAGACTTCAGGCTGGAAACATCTGACCCTCAGAGGTGTTATCTCCTATGTAAATTAGAGAGTGTGCTGTCCCATATAAAACTAGTTAAAGTCTAGTCAGATTATAAAAAAAAAAAAACCGAAGTAAAAATAGTATTAGGTGACTTTACCTTCCTCCACAGCCCTCCTCTTGGCCTGACTCCCCCCAGACTCCCTTCTCCTTAACGGGCTCAGATCAAAGGCTGACCGGCCCCGGCGGAGACCACTAAAATCCGCCCGCTTTGTCTGCTGTTGCCAGGAGTGAGGAAGGGTGTCGGGGAGGAGGAGGAGGAGGAGGAGGTGGAGGCGGAGGAGGGGTGGCATGGTAATGAGGCTCGTTACAGAGCGACAAAAAGTCTCTGCAACTTTTCCGTTTTTTACCTCAAGTGTCCATCTCTCGTCAGATGCGCCTCTGTCAATTTTCCTGTGGATGTCTGGCTTCAGCTTCACCGCAGCAGTTTATTAGCTGATCTCCGGCCTGCTGTGGCTCACTGCAGCATATTTGCATGTGAAGGTTAGAGCACAAACAATAACCTGTCATGTATGTCAGGGTGTATTTTTTTCCCGATTCACAGTTTTAGAGGGATGGCTGGTACAGGCCTGTTTTGACGTTTCTGCCACACTGAACGCGCCTGTTTGACATCAACACCCCCACTTTCCAAATTCGGCATGTCACCCCGGGCCTACCTAGACGAGCCCGTGGGTCTTGTTTGTTTGTTGTTCTTAATTGTCCTTGAACGCACCAGACAAGACAGAGCAATAGAAAGTTTACTCGGCCGACACAGACAGTTTAAAGGAGGGGAAAAAAGTCACAGCACCTCATAAAACGAGCAGGTCTGCAGCCATGGACGGACATGAGCAGAGATCAAACCTCACACCTGCCTCTAGCAGCTAATGAGGCAGTAAAATGTTACGCCAAGTCGTTGATGGGCACCATCTTTTTTTCCTCTCCTATTGAAAATGAGATTAAACTTTCTTGGAAACGGGTTCTCGGATAGGCAGAGATCTGGGCAGCTTCGTAACTTTTCAGGCAAATAATCTGCTGCGTGTGCTGATGCGCGTCTGGCCCTCTGATCCCGCTCTGCTCTCGGTCTCTTTGTTCTGCCGCGTTCACCTGGACGCTGTCAAAATCTGAGGATCCCCCATAAACGCCTTCACGTGGGCTTCATGGAGCCCCGTCCAAATGGTGCCAAACAGCAGCCGACTTTTCTGGGACACTCCGAACTTTCGTTGCAGTTAATTTCAGGTTAAATAAAAGGAGTGTGTCGACTTCAGGATGCAGAGTTCAAAGTTTAGAGGGAAATATTAAATTCACGCTGTCCCTCTTAAACTTTTGACCTGTGATGTATTCGCATCGTTAAAACTATTTACACATTTGAAGATAATAAAAGTGAAAACCACACACTGATGTGAGAGTTTCCCATTTCCCTGCACAATCCAAAAGCAAGCTTTTGATCTGCTCCTCTCTCTCTCTCTCTCTCTCTCTTTCTCTCTCTCTCTCTCTCTCTCGCTCTCTCCCCCCGCCGTTGTTGAGCAGGTGGAGGCCCCGCACCTGCACACACAGCTGCGCGCACCTTGTTATTGGTGCCGCTGCTTGACGCACAGATGAGCGCAGCGCACAGCCAACAACACAATCCCGACAATAAACCTCTTCAGCGCCACAGTTCTCAGCCTCAGCTGTTTCACTCCTTTTTATGGGGCCACACCAAGACATGCACTATTTCTATGACTCATTTGGGACGTTCACAAGTTATTTTCTGCGTAAATTGAAAAGCAAATCAAATCTGTTTAACGATGTGTTTATTTTATTAAATGTTTTCCAAGCGGGACAGGGATGTATTTATCCCAGCCGTGTTTCCGTCCATCTCTTGTTTGTCATGCTCCGGACTTCAACATGACACCATCTAATCCAATTAAACACGATAACCCTGGACTCACGTATTATTCTCTTCTTTTTTTCCTTCAAGTTGCTGACAAGCACTCTTGGTTTTGTGTGAAAGAGGGAGTCAAGAGCCCTCTCTTAATCCCGGGCACGACTAGGAGTGATTGAAAAGTGAAAGAAACCCCTCATTGGTCCTCGAGCTTGATGGTGTTTTCTTTGTGCAGGACTCTGGCTTCTTGTTTAGCGCGGTCTTCATGCATAGCAGCCCATTATTTTCGGTCTTTACAGGGAAATCACGTCTGCACTGAGCTGGTGACAGTTATTAGTTTGTATCAGGGAGGAATCTACTTTATGGACACATAATAAATAATCACAACTAATCTGTGCCCATTAGCTTGTTAAATTGTTAAAACTTGTAATCCAAGCAGCCTGCTAATTGGGATTTAGGAAACAATTACACTATTTTTGGTGCGCTTAATTAGTCGTTTGTTTAAATGGTTTAAGCAGATTAGGCCGGTGCCTGTTACATAAAAATGACAGATAACGTCTAGTATTAATCACCTCCCTCTTATATTTTAAATTCTTACAACATAAGAAAATAAAATTAGCTGTTGAAAAATGTGTTCTTATTAAAACTGTCGCAAATCCTTAATTTGAGTGTTTCTGAGGAAAAGGCGGCGTGATTTCATTAAGCCCGAGCCGACGTAACATATTGTAGGTGTTGCAAAATGACAGGTAATTGACATTAATCCGCTCTCTCTGAGACTCAGGGGGGATCTAAAGTAAATGGGGATACGGTTAATGAAGCACCACTTGCCCTTTGAATCTCGGTCACAGTGTGCAGCGGGGAAGTTTGGAGAAACTTCCTTCGTTCAACATGCTTCCCATGCACGCATCATAAAATATGAAGAGGAGATCTATGGCGGCGATGGCGCCTCGGATGTTTAAAAGAAGAACAATTCGATCCCTTTATACTCTAGTTGGAGCGGATCCAGTGAGGAAGAAGCTCAGAGGAGGATTAGCGCATGAATATCGAACTTTTGAAGTGATGACTCAGTTTGTCGCTCTCGGTTTATTTGACATCTCAGAGTGAAATTGATGCTTGCCTAACAGGCGCTAATAATTCGCCATTGCCAGTAGCCGTCCCGTTTTCCTGCAACCACGGGGTTGTTATTATGCTTATTATAATTCATATTGGGAGTCTTCCCTATAGGAGCTGTGACAGACAGACAGAGGCCGGGTGGGGTAAGAAGGCTTTGAGAGTAAGGAGTCGCACCTCTCCTCTCCATGCGCACGCCGCTCCGTGCTACAGGGGCCTGCGTAATGAGGGCACCTATGGGGCCCTCCTGGATGGAGAGGTGTCCTAACCTCGCCACGGCCGGTCAGAATTGAGGCACCGACACCTGCGCGTCACCCCTCCTCCTACTGGCTCCCCCCGGGCTGCGCCTGCCACAGCCCCCCGATCACCGAGAGTTCATACTCAGCGCACAACTTTTGACAACGATAATGATGTGCATGGTGATGCTGAAAATCTAAGGAGGGGCTGTAGTAGGGAAATAAGGACTCTCCGTGTCTGCACAGGGGAGGGGCCCTTGCATTTCTCCTCAGGACCAATTCAGTTCTGATAGAAAAGCACCACTCTGCTGCAGCCTCCCACTGAAGTGATGAATACATAACCTGCTGGCTGGTCTCTCAATCCAGAGGAAAACAGCTCATATTCAAATGTCTGCTATAAAATCTGAAAAAAAGATCGAAACAAAAGACATAAAACGAAGCAGATTAGTTTGTATAAATACTGACATTTATAATCAGCACACATTATCTGATAAACACGGCCCACTTGAGAGTCACATCTTATGTGTGTAGACTTTCACCCAACTATCAGTCATGTTAATAAAATATCACCATCTCTCAAGGTTTAGTGTCACTAAGATGGATAAGCTTTGATAGTTTTGTGAGATATACTGTCATTTACCATGGCAAGTGTCTGCGAAGGGCCAAAAGGTGCCCATCCCCAGTGGAGCTGGCCTAATTATACAATTAGTCTTGTGATTGGGACAGTCCAGAGCTAAGTGTCCTGTGGGACAACCAGACACATTATGGCTGTCATCAGTATCTTCACAGCAAGTAAAAGAGCTCAGACAAATAAGTGTGCAGCTTATGTCCTTAAATGAGGTGGAGGGTTGTGATTTATTTCATTCAACATGTTTCACGTTACCGTTTCTGTTCCTTAAACAGAGTACCTTGATTTGGGCCCAACATCTTTTGTGCCCCACAAAGCAAAGGCGAGGAATGGAAAAGTGGATGGAGAGCTGTTTCCTGGACACCATTAATACCATAGGTCATCTTAGTATTAAATCATTTATGTCTTAAGCCTCATCTGGGGCCTCAGCAGACCAACGCCACATCTCTTTTGAAGCCATCGGTCAAATGGAGACCCCATATCTCAATCTCATTGCCTATCCAGCCATATATCCGTTCTGGCTTATCCCTGGTCAGTTGGAAAGATCAAGACGCCACATTTTCTTCTGCCCATCCAGAGCCATATCTGCCTTTTCCAAACCCAGGTCTGTGAAAGAGAATGGGTGTGGGGCTTGTGATGTTTCTGGATCCATGCAGACCCCTCCATGAAGTCAGAGGGAGGTCTTGGCTCTGCATGGTTGAGGAAGCAGTGGTGCCTCCACACTGGATACTTTACTGCTAGTGCACTGGCTTATCACGTTGGATTAGAGCTCCTACAGTGAGACTGGAAGCTGTGGATGATTGGTAACCAACTTCACCAGTTTGCCCACGATGAACCTATAGTGCCTCGGCTACGTGAAGACCCCTCAGATGTTCATAGGAGCAGCAGTCAGGAGCTTATCTGTAGCTGGTGACGATTGGCGCTTGTCTTTTGTTATTACCAAGACTGATTCTTACGTTCAGTCTGCTTGTGTTTCTTGCCTGGACTCTTCCTTTACTCGCCTGTCTTTTCCAAGGATGACCCCACTCCCCTCTCCTGAGCTGCAACACAATGATTCCCCCCTCTCTAAATGCTGACCTTCTCTACAATAAAACCAGGCGCATTCAGGCCCAACCCTCTGATGTTGCAGGTGTGATAGTTCTGCACAAATCTGGCACTGATACCAATCTTTGCCCACAATGGAGAAAGTGATGGCGAGGAAGGCGAGGCAAAGGAATGGGGGTGGATTAAAATGGTGGACTGGCGCTATGCTTTTGAAATCATTTTGATCAATCATAGATAGGTTTTTCAGATATGTTAAGTTGAAAAGGAAGGGAGATACTTGGATTTGAATTTGATTAGTGGGAATCATGGTGGTGAAAGTAATCCCTGATATATGAAGAAATCACCAGAGGCCTCTATCTGCTGTTTTTTTTGTCCCGGGTCAGTTTATGAGCATCAGCACGTCTTCAGTGACAACATGTGAAAAGTCGACAATATTATGGAGTTGAAACATATTTATTTCAAATGCAATGTGGTTGGTTTCGAATATCACATCAATTTCCATTCACCTCTGCTGATAATACTTTAAAAAAAAAACAAAAAACAAAAAAAAAACCAGCCCTTAATACAAAATGCTTATCTGAAAATAACTGAAGCAGATTAAGAGTCATGCGGGTTGTGCCAGAGATGAAGCTGTTTCTTTTAGTCCAGTCTAAAGTACCTTGTAAGCAGTATCATCCCTGGGCACAAATCAAAATATCCTACACTAAAAAGTCCATCTGGTTCTCCTTGACAGAGTATATACTCCACCATTTCCCTCCACCCTCTTCAGCACAGGTTTCCAAGTACGCTGAAGCCTACATCCTGCATTTAGAGGCTTTTAGGAAAGCCCTGTCATTCAGCAAGAGACTACTGGGGCAGCATGCTCACGCTTATCTGCACTTTAGTTTCTACTTTCTGGCCGGTGGGCTATATAAGGGCCAGGTAGCAGGGCCTGGCTCATGCGGTTGTCCGTGGACGACCTTGCTCTCCTCACCTACTGCCTTGGAGTGGCTCCCAGTCCTGGGATGGGGCTTTGGACCGGCACCAAGTCTCTACCCCCACAGATGTTACCGAGCCACCAGATATTATGTCAGTTTCTGAATGATGTATCATGCTCTTCTCAATAGCAGTGCATGACTGTAAAGTAGCCGTGATACATGGGACAACATAGGAAATCAGTTGAGTAAAGATTTAATTCAAGTGTCATAATTATGGCTGTGCTGGTGTCAGCTCATCAGTGCATTTTCTTTTTTGAGAAGAAAATGTTTCAACCGTAAAATATGAACTTATATTACATTCTTTTATAGCATTCTTTATATAATTTAAGCTGGTGCATGAAATATTTTTTCAATTGATTTAATCAATTAAAAAGCACACCAGTTATTATTATTTTTTTTTTTAAATATAATTTCTTAGTGCTGATAGTGCAAATATGTAACACATCTACAGGCCAGCCTCATGTCACCTGGTGCTGCAATTTTCCAAATAGTTTCTTTTTAATTCCTTGCTGATCAGAGGTCTTTTTTTTTTTCTCTTCCCACTTTTATGTTTATTTTTTCCACACTAAAAACTATTAACTAACTAACTATTAACTAACTAAAAATTAAAGATACTCTGGGCAAACATATTATGCTGGGACTCATCTGAAGCGTTTATATATATATATATATATATATCTATATATATATATATATATATATATATATATATATATAGGAAACTTTCTAAAATAAAACAAGGAAAAACTATTTAAAATAAGAGGAGGACAATGATAAGCTGCCATACCTGCTGACATTCCATCTTAGTGCCACTTATCTTGAGATGGAAGGTGAGAAACAACACCGTCTAAATGTCAGAGCAGGAATAAACCAATTTACCTCAGCAACACACAGTGCTGTATGCAGGTTATGATTATGTTTAATTGTGGAGGAGCATAAACCCGCAGGACACCACGGTGCCTTTAGGTTGCTCTATAGAACAGGCCAAAGCTATGACGGAAAAAACACATTTCTGTCAGTGAAATACAAAAATCATGATGTGCTCACTGGGTAATTGATTTAATGAAGTTCCTATGAAACTAAAAACCAAGTACAGGTCAGTTGAGTAACCCCCCGGCGTGCCCATTGTCAGATGTTTAACTCTCGCGCTCCTTTGGGAAAGACATCGGGGCTAATAGGTGAAACCACAGCTGCTGAAAGTTGGGCTGCAGAGGAGCGACATTCCCCCCAGACATCCGACAGTCCGAGTGGAAACCCGGACAAAGAATTCAGAGTTTCCCCCCAGCTTCCACATCCATGGTCGAGGGAGAGAAGAGTCCTTCGCCAAAAATTAGACAAGTTTGGAGACGCTCCTGCAACTCGCTGCCGGACTGTCCCCTGCAGACTGCAGTGCGTCCACTGCAAAACCTGCACTGACTGTTCGCAGAATAAAAGCTGAGTGTGCGCCTGCTTTACTGGAAGAAAAGGAAAGAGGGGGCGAAAAAAAAAAAAAAAAAAAAAAAAACCCAGCTCCGGAGGCAGTGTCGGAGTGAGAGCAACTGGACTGCGTCGCTTCCTGACTTGATCATGAAACTTAAGACAGTCAGGCAGGTAGGGAGCTCGGGAAGAGTTGGCAAAATGCCTGGATGGCAAATATGTGGCCGTTAAAAGCTGTGTGTTTGAACAACGGAGAGTTCACACTGGAAGAAAGTTTGCTGTGGATCAGACGTGTAGCTCTGCGGCTAACACACATATGCACACTTTAATGTCAGGGATGGGACGTTGCGTGTATTTGTAGGTTGCAATAATTGGGAAACGGAAGCATCGCTGAAGTTCTTCACAGCAAAGTTTGCCATTCGCCTCTGCACTGCGTGTGGGCTTGGACAGTGCGGGTCGAGGCTGAGGTGAAAAGCGGGAATGAAAATCTGAATTTCTGACTGACAAGAGATGAAGTGAACATGACCCATATTTGAGTCCAGTGCTCATCATACTGAGATCCACCAAATGGGTACAAATACACCAAATTCTCTACACAGACTCTGCCAATTCTTGTCACTCTCTTGACATATTTAGGAACAGGAGAAGTGTTTAAGTTAATATTTAATTTAAGTGAGCGAAACCGGGCCAGTGCTGTCACAAGGTGCTGCTGTTCTGCTGTATTTCATCTCAGGGCGGGGTGGTGGGGGTGGGGGGTTTGTGATGGAGGAGTGCTGGTTGCTCTTACACACCTGCTTTATTCTTAACAAAAACTAAAACCAAAGTTCAGCAATAATAATAAAAAATTGCGCCTCATTATTTTATCTCTTTCCTGCTTTATTTTTTCACAACACTGAACCCTGTCGCGTTTTCAAGGTGAGGCCAAGAAGCGCGCCGCCGTCTCAGGCGCAGGTGCTTGACCTGCATTTTTAACTGAGCCTCTTAACTTTTGTGACCAAAATGATCACTTCACAAGCCCACTTTCGTGCGCATTGTGCCAACAGCATTCAGGAGATGGATAATGCTTGTAAAGTCTGACAAGACGGCATTTGTTTTGGCTCTACGCTCGTCTGAGAAATTATCATTCAACCCCTTTAAAGGGCGAATTGAGAAGCAGCGGCGTTTTCACTGCGACTTCTTGCTTTGTCCTCTCCAAAGTGGCGTCTGCATGTCTGACTCTGCCAGTTACTGATTTGCAGGCAGTATGTTAAGGTGGCCCATGTAAGTGATTTCCACGGGCATCCCACTAAAGGAGAACAAATCGCTGACAAAGGAGCGCCTTTCCCATTCAGCAGCGTCGTTAGGACAACCAAAAAGTATTTCTCAGATAATAAGTTCTACTTCAAAGCGTTTCTCACCGAAGGGTGACTGCTTCACTCCTTTTATTAAGTCTCCCTCCTTTTAATGCCGAAGGAACTGTCTCTGGTTATTTTTCATCGTGTTTATTTTGCAACATTCATTGAGCGCCTGTTTCCAAACGGGACCTGGAGGAGCAGGCTTCTCTTCAGGCCCTTATCCCCATAAAAGTCCACGCACAAAACGAGAGGAGGCCCACAAGTGCTCATTCTCTGAATGAAGCGGCAGATAAAGTGTGTTTAGAAATGCCTGGAGGACGGCTGTAAAATTGATAAAGCTCCTCCCTTTAATACAACTCCTCAAACCTGCGCTTTTCTAAAAGCCTGGAAGGGCTGCTCGAGTGGCTCCTTTCTTGGGCTGCAACATTTGCTGAATATTAGAAACTGTTTGCACTCCAGCGCTGATCAAGTGTGCACATTGTGGCCACAGTCCCAGCATCCTCCAGGCTGACCTGAGTCAAGTGTCTTAATTGCTGCAGCGCGGAAACACAGAATCATTTTCAAGGTGTGTGTGTGTGTGTGTGTGTGTGTGTGTGTGTGTGTGTGTGTGTTTTAACAAGGTTAGGGTTTGTTTGTTTTTCATCACCTCAATATATCAAATTCTCACCAGGCAGATGCAACCAGGGTGTGTGCGGTTTGCGTGTCATCCACCTGCCAACGGTGCATTTGTGGCAACACACATTTCTGGAGAGGGTCCATCCTGAGCTTTGATTATAGTTCATTTAGTAGCAGTTAGTGTTTTTCAACCAGACACATTCAAATGCGAGCGTCTCACTACCCAATTGCCATAGAAATCCTAACGCACCATGAAGACTGTCAGAGCGGCCAGCCTTCCTCTCAGAAGCTGCAGCCTTTGAAGTGGTGCAGGACTCGCGTTGGTCAATTTAATTCTATAGACTGGACAGGCAACTCTTTGAAAGTGAGATTGTGCGTTTTAATGGAGGAAATAAGAGGGGGAACTTGTTTTATACACTCTATACAAGGCCTGGCTTATTGTCAGATATCTTTTATCTTTTATTTTTCCCATGAATGATTCATGCCTCGGCTGCTTTGTGCTGTCGCGCCTTTCAGAGGTAGCGCCATCAGGGGGCTATAAGTTTTCCCATTAGCTCAGTGATTAGTTTATACCAGCCTCCTTGGCCCGTTATAGGCCTATTTCTGCGATAACAGCGGATATTTTATAGAAATGTTAGGCCAGGAAGTGAACAGAGCTACTTTTTTTTCCGTTTGAGGTGAGAATGACATTGATGTTTTGTTGCATGTCACATAAAAAATGTAATTATTTGACAATAAATATAAAGCTTCTTAAAATATATTTAATAAGCAGCTGGCAATCTCATAATCACCAGAGTCCATCTGAATGGATTTGTAGCCAAACATGATTCTCTAATATCCTAAACTCTTATTAATCAACTTTATTCATAAATCAGGATTTGACACTTGTTAATTATTTGCTGTATATGTCCTTTTTTTTTTTTTTTTTTAAATTTTATTGTTTTATCATGAAATTCATATTGTAAATTTAAACAGCAAGGGTCTGCACAATCAGAACTGATTCATCTCTTTTTTAATCCATCATGTCCAACGGCACCATGCACCTCAAAGAGAAAGACAGATCACTACAAAAGGCATGCAAGGAAGGGACTTTTCACATTACACAGCTTATTCAAGTCAACGTTTTCTTCTTTTACAGACCACAATTAAAAATCAAAAAAAGTCAACAAAACATGAAAGTAAAACTGGGGGGAAAAAATGGGGAAAAACAAAAACAAAAACAAAAACAAAACCATCAGCAGGGTACTATGCATCACCAAAACTGATATTATTATTCTTTGGTGTTCCTGTAATTCCAGTACAACATTGATACCAGCAAATAAATTACAATGTACAAAACAACATTTTTTTTTAATTAAACCTACACAACATTCACAAGCATCAGTACAATTACATATATACAAATCCTACAGGGTCAAAGCCTGTCAGTGTAGACATTTAGGGTCTCAAGGGACTTACTCGTACTCTGTAACGAGCATAACACTTGTGTATTTTGCATAAAATATAGTCTTAAATAGTTCTTAAATATTACAAAATTCCATCCAAACACATGTATTGTATAAATCTGAAAAGGTAAATGAGGACCCTTAAGACACTCAAATGTTTGCCTCCCAATTTTTTTCCCCCCCTCACTGGTTTATCAAAGCTTGTACCACACCCTTAAGAAAATAACATGAAATTAAAAAAAAAAAAAAATCCTCTAGATTCTTTCCATTAACATTTGTTGCCACATGTGGGTAAGGAGCAGTACCGTTTGTTTGCCTTAAATGTCTGGAATATGACAGTGATGGATAGCAGGCCAGTTATTAAACTGCAAGGGGATGATGGGAGGCCACATGAAAGATGTCATTTCAGCACACCAGTTGAGTCTGAAGTCATGCAGTTAATTAAAGGCTGCATATTGCTAAAAGATGGTTCTATTCAGCGACTCGTTTGCCCCTTTCAAAGACGATTTTTTTTTTCTTACTTTTAATTTCAGCTGTAATGTCGGTGTGAAATGTTTTATTCTGGCAGTTGTGATCTACATCTGAAGAAAGGTCAGGGGTCACCTCAGACGAACGTGCTCTTAGGCCTGCATTGCATCCACGTTGAGCACAGTGGTTTGATAATACTACAGTGAAAATAACCGATCGATAGGACCTGTCCCAAGCGCGCGGGCCTGCCATGGACGCGCACGCTTTATCGGGTCAAGTGGATGACGAGTCTGCCAGGTCACGTGGTTGTAAACAGGGCATCAGAGCATTGTCCTTGGGTCTGAATTTCTGAAAGAGTCCTCGTCGTCTGACTCTGACGTTGGCACATCGCTGGAGGGGGTGTGGAGGTGGTTGGGCCCCCCGCTCCCCTGGCACACATACCACTCGTTGAGGTTGGTGACCTGAGGGGAGAGGTTCGTGGAGCGGTTCCTGTGCGGCTCGGAGCTGGGCGAGAGAGGGTCTCCGAGAGGGTTCGTGGAGGAAATGTAGGTGACGTTGGTGGAAGGGGGCGGCGGGGACTTGCAGTGCACTTTCATGTGCTTCCGCAGCGAGCTCGGGTGCGTGTAGGATTTGTCACAGCCGCGGACCTTGCAGTAGTAAGGCTTGTCACTGGTGTGGACGTGGGAGTGCTTTTTGCGGTCGCTGCTGTTGGCGAATTTTCTGTCGCAGCCATCAAACTCGCACTTGAAAGGTTTCTCTCCTGCAAGAAATGAGAGACAGGTGCAGACAGTGTCACGTGCAGTAAATGACATCGCCTAGAAAAAACTGTCATGCAAGAGTCTACAGAGCTGCCATTTACATTTTCAGCCACACCACAAGGCTGGGAGGGAAAATGAATTCCCCATATCTCCTAAAACCCACTGAACCACAGCTTCTTATCATACCACCTTAAATAAATACAACGCAAGGGTCATTTCTCATGAGGTGCTCGGTGTGGCAGCGTACACCTCTCCACTGGGGCTTCCTCCTCAACCAGAGCTTATTCACCAAACACCTACAACTCCACACCCACTTGTCCAATGCATTTTCCAGTGTGAACATGTGCAACGTGCCTTTAGGCCTTCTGCTTACATGTATGTGTGGATGTGGTGGGGGCAGAGAGGGGGCACTCAAGAGACCACCAGGAGTCGTTTATGTACCGTGGTTATAACTCATCACACACACACACACACACACACACACAGTCACACAAAAAATGGAAAACGTGCATTAAAAAATAAAATGTGAAATTGTGAATTAAGATGAGGTGTGCGTTTTCAAAATGCTAAACAATAAAGAAGGTGACTCCCTGATGACTTATATTTTTGGTAGATTGCTTATTGGTGTCCCTGGGGATTTTACATCATCCAGTAAGGTGCAGAGGCCTCTCCATATTGGTGGCAAAAGGCCAAAATTGAGCTTTTGCTTAGGCAAAACACGACTCTCGGGCTATGTAATTAGAACAAAAATCAGCTCTCGACATTAGAGCTCGATCGTGAGACACAAACGTTGTGGAAAGTTGGTCTGATGAGACTCACAGCCTCGAACTTAAAGCACAAAACATTTGATCGGGACGCAGTTGTTTTGGTTCGACGTGTAACCGGATTTCACTTCTCAGCAGACAGGGGTCATAGCCCATAGCTCTTACTCCAGTACGTGCTGAGTAAAGCAGTGCTCAAAGCTAATAAACCAAGCATTTGTCGTGTGTTAAGATATCGTGAACCATGTGCAAACACTCGCCGATGTAAAAACGGAGCTTTTGCGTAAAGGTCCCACGCCTGAGGATAATTACATTTACGCGTGTTCTAGCGCTGTCCTGCATGTACGTAAGCACGTTTTACAAATGATATGCCCTAATCCTCTCACGCCTACTGCAGGCGTCTCGGCGAGTAAAAAAAAAAAAGTTTATATTCAAGAAGGGAAATGAAACACGTTTACTCACTGTGCGAATGCGTCACTGAATAAAAAAAATAAAATAATAAAAAAACGTGTATTTTCTCGTGTGCGCAATTACGCGCGGTCGCACCGTCCATCCGCTTAGGATGCGAGTAGCAAGAAGAGGTCGATATTTTTCACACTCACATTTACACAATTAGACGTACTGACCTGTGTGAGTCCTCTTGTGAATCTTCAAATTCTCCGAGCGGGCGAACACTTTCCCGCAGCCCGGGAAGGGACACGGGAAGGGCTTTTCTCCCGTGTGAACTCGGATGTGATTGATCAGTTTGTACTTCGCTTTGAAAGCCTTTCCTTCCCGTGGACATTCCTCCCAGAAACAGACGTGGTTGCTCTGCTCCGGTCCCCCGACATGCTCCACCGTGACGTGGTTGACCAGTTCGTGCATGGTGCTGTAAGTTTTCGAGCAGGGCTTTTTTTGATTTTGCTCCTGGTCAATCCACTTGCAGATGAGCTCTTGCTTTATGGGCTGCCGCATGTATCTTAAAAACGCCCCCGCCGCTCCGTGAGGAGCAGAAGCGATGTTCACATTGAGGTTCATGGAGTTGTAGCTGTGGAGAGAAGAGGGTCCATAGTGCTCTGGCCTGTGCCCGAAGTGCTCTGGCCTGCCGTAGATGTCCCCCGGTATACCCAGGCGCATCTGCCCATTGAGGGCATGGTGGTGGGCACCTGGGGACGCCTGGTCGTGAAGTCCAGTGAAAAGTGAATGGGCCCCACTTTCCGTGTGCCCATAAGCACCTGTTGGGGAGATGAACATGCCATGGTGATGAGGGGAGGAGGCGGAACTATGCTGGTCGCCAAGTGCATGCATAGCAGAGGCTGAGAGTTCTCTCCTGAGGATGAAGTCCCTGCTGCTTGAGTAGCCTGAGTGGGGGTGAGCCACGGGGAAACCAACTGTGGTCTGAGCAGAAGTGAAAGATGCCGCGGTCTGGGCTTCGGGATGGCTCTGAATGTGCTGAGATGGGCTAAGTTTGAGAGCATTTGTCTGTGCCATGTGCTCTGGTCCAAATGGAGTGAGTGCCACTCCGGGGTCGTTGCCCAGCTCCCCAGGGTGGAGGTGGGCATGGTGGGAGAGAGGGTGATGCCCCCCTAGCCCCGGGAAGCCTGTCATATTCTGATGAGGAAGGGGTTGAGTCGCTGCCAAATCCGCTAATCTTATCGCCGGATTCCTCTTGCTTAAAGGGGGTTCCATAACTACACTGACAAGTCCATCCGCACTCACCGCAATTGTTTTTCACCACACCACGCTCTCTAAAACATTAGGAAAATATGTATATAAGGGGTCTATAAGTTCTTTTGTCCGGCGTCTAACTCTGCTTGCTCCTTTTCCCACTCTGTCCTCAAGCGATTGGCAGAACATACAACAGTTGGAGGACACAGTGGGGAATACAGTTTAGAAATGGCACTGCGGGTATTGGACGGATTTCGGTGACTGGCAGTTAGGAGAACGAAGCGATTGGCTGTCGTTCAGCGCAGGGGCTCAGCAGGGTTCCGCCCCCTCACTCTCTTTATCGCTGTTGACTCCAAAAAGTTGTACTCACAAAGTTACTAGCGGATCTGTTTGTGTGGCTTTCTGTTTACCGGTGCTGGCGCATGTGGATGACCGAGATGTCCGTTTATGTGATAAATGCAGCCTAGAATCTCTGGTTTGGTTTGTCCAAGCGTTTTACTATTGATTTGATGTCACCATCGGAAAAACAAGGGGGGAAAAAGGAAAAAAAAAAAAAAAAAGCAGCCCGCTGCTGGTGGATGGATGTGTGACCAGTGTAAAATATGTGACCAGTGTAAAGATGTGCAAAGAAGACAAGAGTGATGGCGCAAAGTTTGTCTGTTTGCTATTTATCCTTGTTTTGTTTTTGTTTTTTTAAATATATATATATGCAACTCTTAAGACATGATTGGTCAGGAACATATGAAAAAAGCATCTGTGTAAAGACGCTGCATTGCTTAATTAAACATTTTTACTAAAAAAAAAAAAAAAGAAAAAAGAAAAAAAAAGGAATTACCGGAAAAAAGTAAATTACGTAAATAAATAAATAAATAACATGAGAGTCTGGTTTGTTTTTAAGTGTTGCTCATTTTAACCCTGTTCTCCCTGCCGCAGCTGTTACTCAGTGTTCCAGGAATATGATTCATTTTCTTCGTGCGGTGATAGAAATAACAGCCCATGACTACTGCACTTAAATTTAAAGAAGCTTTAAATGGAGTTTGTTTTAGGCTGTCATCCCAATCACACAAAAATGCTGAAGTTAGGAAAACCAATAAAACTACTTATTTGTTCAGACATTTTTCCACAATGCCTCAATAAAAACTCCCATTAAAATGATTTCTCTTGGCTGAAATACATTAGAAGTTAGAGCAGACCTGAGCGTGCGTTCTAAACGTGCAACAGTGAAGTAAGACAGCAGCATGACAGCCCGCAATCATTTTTATTTCAGTCAATGTTTCGACCTGTTAAAGGTGTCATGCATTTTCTTTTTCCCTCCCTCTGCACGTCAGCTAACTATTATTTACCATCGTTTTGTGATCCAGCTCATAACTGAGGCTGTCAGACACTTGTTAAACCGCGTGCAGGTCCACTATGACGGATCACGCCATTTGAGTCCCTGTTGACAACAGGACACGTATCTGTCATTGGTATGTCTTCATTCAGACACCTTTCCAATCGATTTGTGATAGCTGGCCTCAAACTACAAATCACCGTCTCGTAACTTGAAGCGGAGCTGCCTTTAAAAATGCAAAAGTTAAAATCAAGGAATCAGCGCCACATTTGCCCTCTCATGATCAGCTTTGAGAATTGATTTCCATCGTGATGGAGAGGAAAGGGTTTCCGTTTTATAAGCCTGTTGCACATGCTGCTCTCTTGAAACTGATTTATGAACTTGATCATCAGTAGCTGCAAAAAAAAAAAAGGAAAAAAAAGAAAAAAAGCTTTGAATCGAGGTTTCATGCATGTCCAGACTTCTAAAATAAATATATAATGTATTGTAGTCTGACAAAATATAATAACAAATATACATGTATGAATTTATAGCTAGACGTGCTTGTTTAATTGGTCTCTGCGCTGGGATTGATCTTATTTATTGCTTTTTCACATCTGCTCATTTTTGACGTTATTTCCTGTCATATTTGTATTTTTATCCGAATTAAAAAGTTACTGAAACAGTTCAGCCATGACCACACGCCTGGGCCGTTTTCTCTGGCATTTTGTTAAATAAATAAAATATGGCCAGCTCCAATGAGAGCTTCTGGAAACCCATAAAACACAGAGCAGCAGTGGGTGCATTGTTTATGATTTGTTTAAGGGCCCCTGTTTCATACACATTGAGTGAAACTGCACATTAAACGGGTCCTGAAGAAGAAGAAGAAAATGAAGAAGAAGAATTCTATTTTTGATGAGAAACCAGTAACCAGGGTTACTGTCCCTGTTGCTTAACCGTGACAATTTGAATGTCATGCACGTGGCACTTTATTGCATTTTGACGTCAGATGAATGAAGATTAATTTTTATAACGCATATTTTTCCATTATTTAAATTAATAGAGGGGACTTTGAACTTTCCTGAAGGAATGGGTTAATTTCTACTGCCTTGCAGCTTCCAAATTACCCGGAGCTGTCGATGCCTTAGACGGAAGAGGGGGACATCTTAAACCCCTCTCTCTCCCTCTCCCTCTTTAAAACAAAGACGCTTTGTCATAAACAGGGTTATTTTACCAAAAGGAGTCAAGAGGGCAACATATGTGGTCTTAACGGGTCAGAGGTCAAACATCCATGAAACACAAGGTCACAGAAGCCACACTAGTAACCTTCCAGTGTGTCAACATATTGATATTGTCAGATAACAGAGAGGAGAAATACGCCTTTGGCCCCCATTGTAACACACAGGCAGAGCGCCCTTATGTGATGAAGACTGCTGCCTTTATCGATAAAGGCGGTGTTACTTTGTGTAAGCTCAGGCTTCACATCTCATTCTGGTTAATATTTCAGCTGATTTATATTTTAAATGTGTAGGCCATGTCCAAGTGTGTATCACTGATTCTAAAACCTGTTGAAATACTGGTCTTTGGGGGACTTTCAATAGGCTGGACCCCCTTTCTTCCCCAAGCAGAGGGGGAAACCCGCAGACATGTGCATCTACCCGATAGATTTTTTTTTTTTTTTTCCTTTTTTAATTTTCTTTCTTTTTTTTCCTATCTGGGGAAGGTTTTGTGGTTTTCCCGAGAAATAAAGAACTTCTTATAGGGGTCGGCAGACGTGACTTTGAACTTGGATCAGCTCCTGCGTTTCCTGTGGCGCGGCTTGAAATAGACTTGGAAGAATGGGACACACAACGCTCAGCCTGTCCCACTCTGAGCGAAGAGACGCACAATTTCAAAAAAGTTTTTAAACGTTTCCCTCGCCTTCACCACGATTTGTCGCGTAGAGAGCGCCGGGGAGCTGCAGACAGACAGACAGACAGACAGACAGACAGACAGAGGGCTTGTGTCATGGAACGGGAGTACCTACTTGTGGGATTTTGATTTGGTGAAAATGTAAGTAAACTTCCTTTGACTTGTGCGTGAATGAGCAGCTGTGCTGTATGGCCTGTACATCCTCATTTGCACGCAGATTCAGCGCATGCTTGGAATGGAAAGTTGCCAATAAATGAGGCAAATCTTAGTAAAAAAAAAAATGACTTGGGAACCAAAAAGGGGAATCTCATGGAGTAAATGATGTGGTTAACAGGGTAAAACTGTGTCTGCATGGCTGCAGCCTATTGTTTCCTTCTGGGCATCATTTGGGGGCTAAAACCAAACATCACACAGCGCCATGCTCACAGAAGGCACCGGAACATCTTAACTCAATATGAAGTGAAAAACATCCGACTTTAATTGCTAAAACTTTATTACAGTGAGTCCAGGCAAGGCTCGACCTTACAGGTCACTAATGGTTAACTTGGATCTGAGCGCAGTTCACCACCATAGCATGTAACTTAATTGCTGTGGTGAATGTGAGAACCACCGAGGAGGCAGAACCAGCAACATATGGAACCATTAAAGAGAACCAACAACAACCACTGGCGGTTGCCAGTGTGAGCACTGGAGCACCACTAAAGGCCCAGTTGTGGCTCTACAACCAGTGAAAAACCACTGGACTCCATATGAAGCCACACATGCTTTTTCAGCTGTGGAGAATTAAGTGGCGAGAGTTTCGTCAGATTTTAATGATTCTAAACTTTAACGTAAAAACAGAATACCGCATATCAGCATTTATGTAAGACATGTGTGTGATATGTTTAATTAGAACAATTCATTAGAATTTGCTCTGATACTTTTTTCATCTTAAAAAAGGAGAGGTTTTACACCCACTGCATTAAACGTGCTTTACATTAGTACATCAATATCTGGTTTGCATAATTCTTGTTTATTTATTTGTTTATTTACCCCCACCCCCACCCCTACTGATGCATTATTTCAGTACTTTGCAGGTCAATAAAATAATTGAATATTCAAACAGTGCATACTGCTTTAAAGGAGCCTGGCGTCGCGTCCTGCATATCATGCGCTATCAGCGTCATTTTAGATATCATGCTGGTTAATTGCAAGCCCTATATCTAATAACACGGCTCTGTGTAGGCTGCTATAGCCCATTATTGTCTCACTTAATGTAAAATACGCAGAGCTGTTGCACTGCATTTAAATTCAGCAACAATTCCCTCACCCACCACTCTGATGAACTTTCCCCCCTCGATCCAAATATTTGTGTCTACCTCCACTCTTACTATTTCTTATCAGACAACAGTTTTATCTCTTAAACATACCGCAACTCGGCACGTATTGCACATAAACAACAAAAACACAAAAACATGTTCTCTCCTCTCCTCCTCTCTTGTCGTGATCCTTTCGCTCTTGCACCCCCCCCCCCCCAGCCCCCAAATCTTCTCCTAAAAGTAGGCGGTAATTATTAGTGGAAAATGGCGTTGCACTATTAAGTCGCCAAAGCGCTACCTGCTATTGGAGGGGCACCTGGGATTGATGAGGCGCAGTGGCCAATGAGACTGCGAGGAACGAATGAACGGGCTCCAGTTAAAGGGGGCGGAAGAAGAGGTAGAGCCAGTCCACGGAGAAACAGGGACCCTCCGCGATAAACACAGGCGAGCCAGAGAAATAAATACAAACCCACTCGGAAACAGCGTTTTTTGAGATGCTCCGGCTACTCTCGCCCTGTGTGCGCAGAGGACACCTAGTAAGATAATTATTTAATTCTTCGAGTGCATTTTAACGCGGCCAACTGTCGCAGTGAAGAGAAGAGGACGCAAGGAAACTCCTCACTTCGTGACATTTGGATTTTTGCGGCACAAGTTAACTAGAAGTAAATTCAGTGTTCGATAAGCAGAGCTGATTTTATTTTTTCCTCATGAGCGGAGCAGCGGTTTGAAGCACGCCTGATATGGTGTTTCCAAGGTTGGAAGTTGAATCGTTGCGCGCCAGCATCATCTGATTTTTTTTTTTTTAACTTATTTTCTGTAGCTCTGACCCCTGCGCTGATTTAAACAACAACAAAAAAAATTTTGCTCACTGAAATTATGTTACTGGATGCTGGTCACCAGTTCCCCGGACTGGGAGTAGGGTCATTTGCCAGGCATCACTCAGCGAGCGAGATGCAGGAGAGAGACTTGAGTTTGGCACAAAATAGCTTTGTAGACTCGGCACACATGGGTGCGTTTAAGCTGAACCATGATCTCTCTCCGGGACAGAGCTCTGCCTTCACCACCCAGGCGCCGGGCTACCCCGCTGCGGCGCTGGGGGCTCACGCTGCCCATGTCACGTCGTATGCAAGCTCTCCTTTCAACTCCACCAGGGACTTTCTCTTTCGCAGTCGTGGCTTCGGAGAATCCTCTCCGGCGAGCGGCCAACATACTATTTTTGGCCCCACGGCGGGATCCCTTCATCACTCCCACACAGACACTCAAGGCCACATTCTGTTCCCCGGAATCCACGACCAGCACGGGTCCCACGGATCCCCGAATGTCCTGAACGGGCAAATGAGGCTCGGACTACCGGGAGAAGTTTTCGGACGCTCCGACCAGTACCACCAGGTTTCCAGCCCGAGGACCGACCCGTACTCGGCGGCTCAGCTCCACAACCAGTACGGCTCCATGAATATGAACATGGGGATGAACATGGCAGCCCACCACCACCCCGGTGCCTTTTTCCGCTACATGAGGCAGCAGTGCATCAAGCAGGAGCTCATCTGCAAGTGGATCGACCCCGAGCAGCTCAGCAACCCAAAGAAGTGTTGCAACAAAACTTTTAGCACCATGCACGAGTTGGTCACGCACGTCTCGGTGGAGCATGTCGGTGGACCGGAGCAGACCAACCACGTCTGTTTCTGGGAGGATTGCGGCCGGGAGAGCAAACCATTCAAGGCGAAATACAAACTGGTGAACCACATTCGAGTGCACACCGGGGAGAAGCCTTTTCCATGCCCCTTCCCCGGCTGTGGAAAGGTCTTCGCACGGTCGGAAAACTTGAAGATACACAAGAGAACACATACAGGTAATTATCACAACACAGTGAAGTCTTTTTTTTTCTTCTGTGGTTGATATTTATTTCAATAGTAAGATTGGTGCCTTTGTTAGTAGACGTGCATGTACATTTATTTCGCTGTTGTAAATATGCGCCTTGCCAAACACAAATGAGGATCTAATTATCAGCGGCTATTTTGGGTTGCTAAAGTAGATAGATCAGTAGAAACAAGTCAAAGTAGATTTAGGAGCACGTCCAGGAGAGAGAGGGCATGCTTTAGCGGGACCGTTTCTCCATTGCACGGCTACACCCGGCTCATTGGAACAATTCATGTGGCGTAAAACATTTTCCAAACGTGTAGAAAAACGTTTTAACCGCCTCTGTCGGTGTGTTATCATTCTGGGTAAACTTTAAAAATGGGTCAAAGGGGACAGTTGGAGGCGCGTTGCGTGAGAGTAACCAGGCTGGTAGTAAATCATATCAGTTGGTTTAATGTAGCTTGTTTTCGATGCTGCGCTTTTAGAGCGCACACTATTCCCCTTTCCATATAGATTTTCCTCAGCCTGCTTTGGCCTTAGAGAATTTTTTTTTTGCACTAAATTTCCAATCGATGTGTAAATCCTGTCTGTTCAGGAGTTGTGTGTATCGTGGTTCTGGCTTCGCCGAGCACAGCACCAGCAGTACTGTATGTGCGTAACGAATGCCTTTTGTTTTCTCGTGCGTCCCTTTGATGGGTGCTGGACAGGGACATTACCAGCCTTTCACATTTGGACTTATTTTCTTGGGAAATACATTATGGTGCCGTGCCATGAAATTGGTCAGGTGCTAATTAGATTTTTATTGTCTCCCAGCAAATGGTTCGCCTCCTGCAGGCCCGCTGAGGACGGCCCTGTCCCCCTCTCCCACCCCCTCCAAATCACTATGCGCATTATTTAGGCTAAATAAGATGTAAGCGACTCCCTCGTCTCATTTGAAAATATGCTTTAAACTCATTTGGGATCATGATACGAGTTGTTTTAAATTGCTGCGATTTTAGGGAACACGCCCACAGTAGCTTACTGTACACTCTCAACTTTTTTTTTGCGTTTGAATTTTACGCATCCAGAGCGCTGCACAGCACCTAGTTCAGCCCGAGGCATTACTCAGGAAAAAAAAGTCTGACCGTGTTTCTTCCTATTTAACTTTTCTTTATTTCCCCTGCAGGAGAGAAGCCGTTCCAGTGTGAGTTTGAGGGCTGCGACAGAAGATTTGCAAACAGCAGCGACCGAAAGAAACACATGCACGTCCACACGTCGGACAAGCCTTATCTCTGCAAAATGTGTGACAAGTCTTACACACATCCCAGCTCTCTACGAAAACACATGAAGGTAAATACGCGTGTCAGGAAATGCGCGTGTGTGTCAGGCCTTTAAGCACACATATGATTCTAGATGTGCACCATTCATTCCCATCTCGATCCTTTTTAGTCAAGCTCATGTTGGATTGTGAATAAAATCTCCGCCTTTGCATTTTTTTCAGGTCCACGAATCCTCGCCACCAGCATCAGACTCATCACCAGCAGCCAGCTCTGGTTACGAATCCTCCACACCTCCAGGCCTGGTGTCTCCCACCACCGAGACCCAAAGCAACACCACCCTGTCCCCAGCCTCAGCTGTGCACAACACCACCAGCCACAGTGGCCTATCCTCCAATTTCAGTGAATGGTATGTGTAGGACTAAGCTGAAATGAAGCAACACACACTCATTTCACAGCACTGGACCATCCAGCAGGAGATTGGGACACGTGCACACAAGAGGCACACAAACATTTGTTTATTTTTTATTTTATTATTTTTGATTCACCAGGGAAGATGACGATTACCAACAGAGGAAAATATGTATAATAGTCGAGGTGTATTTCATATTGTAAATAATTACTAAAAAGCCCACTTTCCCATTGGTTGTGATAGTTTGTCAGTCTTTGGTGTATAGATGTTCCTTCAATGGTAGCTATTTCTCTAACCGGACTTTTAGTGCACATATTACGCTAAAATTGTACCATAATGTTGAATATTGTGATCCTAAGGCAAATTGATTGTACTATACTAAACATCTATAAACTGGAAAGAGTGCCAAAGTTAACATTTAACTCAAACAGACCACAATATTATGCTTGTGAATGTATATTTTAGTTTGCTGGGCTTAACTTGTGATGTTTTGTGCTTTGCAAGTTTGAATTGTGAAATACTATCTGGAAGATTGTGAGGAAAATAAACGTTGTGCCGTTCGATTTTATGTAACTACACCATTCTTTTGTAAATATCAACTGCCGTATTTATCCATTTGTAATTAAATTATGGTATTTACTTGCTACAGATGAAACAGTATTTATAAAGAATGTTTCTTTACTATAAATATGTACAATTATGAGCTAAACATGGGCAGTTGTTTCGTTATGTGCTTTTGTTCAAAGTTTTAAGAGGTGTTTTCTTCCTTATTGTGATAAGAATTTTACTGCATACAAATATAATAAAAGGTGTTGCAAGTGCTACATATTTCCTTTGCTTTTTCATGCTTTCTATCTTGTCGGTTGCTGGTTGCAGTTAAGCGAGTGACGTCTTTGTTTTGGAGGCATTTCGCCTGTTTTGGGGAATTAACCGGGCATTCTGAGGAAGGTTTGTTCCGTCTCAGACTTTGTAATCTAGTCGTCAACTGCTGATGAATTCTTCATGCTCTCAGTTCTTGTCTTTAGGCTAAAGAACATTACAGTGTTTTACCTTAAGCTTTGCAGAGCTCGCTTTCCAGGCCCTATAGACAAGGTGGCTGTTGTGGTGATAAAATGAACAGAGGTTTGGGGAATTGAAGTGAACTGCGTGCATGGTCAGAATGGTATGACTGACTGTTTTTTTTTTGTTTTTTTTTAAAAAGAAAATCTTTGAGAGTTTTAGAAATTTCAGTGAAAAGAAAAGCCAAGCAAACGAAGCATTTTCATTGTGCACACTCAGCACAGTCACTGCATGTGTGTGTCTGTCAGTCTGCTCATTTAGGGAACACAGCAAAGCGTTTTCCCTCCATATATCCCATCTTGTCACTTTATATTTTCCCAAGTCAGAGTGTATTTGAAAACACACAACATGAATGCATCCCCCCTCCTCACCCCTTCCCCCCACGCTGGACACTTCACTGCACAGGAGTTGGTGAACTTGAACTTGACTCGGCTCATAGTCTCAGAGAGCTTCTTCGTGCTCGTGCTGTAGCCAGTTATGGGAGATGGCCATATGTCTGTGTAGTTCTGTTATTAATTTAGATGGTTTTAAGAACGCTTCAGGCGTGTTTGTTCTAATTTGATGTTTTGTAGTGCTGTGAGTAAAGATAATGACATAGATTGCCGCCAGTGAACGGATCTGAGGCTCTTTGAAGAGCAAATATCACAGTCCGAGTAGGCCTACGCATAAATTAAGGCTGCAGATGAATTAAATGGGCTAGAGAAAAATAACTTAGGTGTTTTACTACCGGCTGCTTGTTTTGCAGACACTGGCCTCGCCAAACTGCGCATGCCTTGATGTGAATAAGTCACTGTCGTTATTGTTACATG